>NW_006785605.1:6328-44913 GCF_000442215.2 Lipotes vexillifer | reverse complement strand
TAGGGAAAGGAAGGAGGCTGATAAAGGGTGACTCTTCAAGCAAGTTCCCACCATGTGTAACTGGTGGTTAACTCCATGGAAAAGCACTGGAGCCAAAGTAAAAATTATTTTTTGAGAGTTATCCCCACAAGGGATGAGGGGGCTAAGAGGTCACTTATACACTGACATTTTCAGCACAATGTGCCGAAAATAATTACCTGAAGACTGGAATGGTGGTTACCAGGAAACTGGAATCATAGTTACCAGGAGAATGAAAAGGTGTTTACCAGGGCCTAGGGGGAGGTGGGCATGAGAGTTATTAACCACTAAACATAAAGTTTCAGTTGAGTAAGATGAATAAGCTTTAGAGATCTTCTGTACAACACTGTACATGTAATCAACAGTAATGTATTATACACTTAATATTTAAAAGGATAGATTTCATGTTAAGCGATCTTACCACAATAAAATAAAGACAAAATAAATTACATGGACAACTTTGTAAAAAACAAAATTGCCATACATGGGAGGGTCTACTTCCAGACTCCCAATTCAATTCCATGGATCTATATATGTTTATACCTAAGCCAATAACACACTCTCTTGATTACTATAGCTTTAAAATAAGACTAGAAATTAAGTAGTTTAGGTTCTCTAATTTTCTTATTTGTAAAAATTATTTAGCTATTCAAAGTCCTGTTTGTTTCCATATAATTTTAGAAACAGTTCTGACTTATAGCAAACAACTGCTGGGATTTTAATTGGGATTGCATTGACTCATTAGGTCAATTTGGGAAGAACTGACATCAACAATATCATCTTTTAGTTCATGAAAATGGTATGCGCCTCCATTTATTTAGCTCTTCTTTAATTTTTCTTCCTCTTTCTTGGCCATTTCTTAAGCTTCTAATTGAATTTTCATGTTTAATTAAATTAGTTAATACTTCTAAAACAATGATGAATAGAGATAACAGATACCTTTGCCATGTTCCTATCTTAGTGGAAATTCCTCTAGTATCTATTAGATCTTAAGTAAGATGCTGGCTTTTGTACTAAATATATATACTTTTTATCACATTAAGAAAGTATCCATTAAAGTTTTTAAATCAGAAAAGGGTATTGTGTACTACTGGAGGTTTTTTTCAGGGAGACAATCACATGATTTTTTTCCTTAGATCTACTTATAAGGGGTATTTTATTAATACTAATTCTAATATTGAGCAAATCATGCATTCATTGAATAAATCTCTGCTGATCATGGTTTGTTATTTTCTTACTGTGCTATAAGATTCTGTTTGCTAATATTTTATTTAGTACTTTTGCATCAATATTCATAAATAACATTGGTTTACAGTTTTCTCTTTTTGTACTCTACTTATTAAATGTTCTTTTAGAAATTCCTCTTCAAATCACAAGGCAAAGTGTAAACCAGCCACTTTCCCTTCTTGCCCAGTATTATTTTATCCCTGTATACAATTTTTACCCCTTCCCATTTACCACCATGCCTCACAGGAGTTCACACGTATGTGGGTTACTACAGTAGCTATCATGAACAGAAGTGATCAAAAACCATTTCCTGAGAATCAGAACGCTTGATGTAAAGGTATGTTATCTTGGTAAGCATGCCAAGATACCCTGAATAATTACAAAGTCTGACATTCTTCCTGTTTCTGTGTCCAAATTCTTGGGGAGCAGACTTATTGGTCCAGCCTGGGTCAGAAAGCCATGTTGCTACTCCTGGACAAATCAAATGTGGTCAGAGGGCAGGATCATATGAAAAAAAAGATAACTATTTAGAAGGCATATATATGAAGTGGCCAGCTGGGGGTATGAGGAAAGAAAGTCTTTCAGAAGGAAAGAAATGCCTTTTCCCAAAGGAAGGCAACCTGATAGTCAAATACAACAGTAACGCCTATTAAAATTACATAAAAAGGGAAGGCCCTATGTCATTTATATTGAATTGAATGTGTCTCCTGAAAATGTATAGTCAAAAAAATGTCATCCTACAAGTACTTAAGCAAAAAAAATTAACACTTTTTTTCCTGCACTCAGTATTGGGTACAGACCTTGGGAAGATGGGATTTAGCATTACTTACACAAAGCACACCAATAGCGCTACAGCAAGCATATCAGACGAGAGGCAGGGTGAGTTTCTTTCCTGAGACATGTACTAGATAATATACCAAGAAAAACTCTCAAGCCACCAAATGATATGCAAAGGAAAGATCTCAAGTATTTGTAAAATATGTGGTAGTACTCGGTACCCTATAAAATGCTATACCAATAATGTGAGTGAGGACAAAATTACCCCACCTTTATTTTTCTCTGCTTAAAGAAACCCCAAATAAAAAGGAAGTTCAGAAGATATACAGAAAGGAACATTCTGTCTACAAGGCAATGGAAGTTTATAATTCTTCCCAGATTCAAAAATCTGAAACTTGTTAACTAAGGCGACGAAAGTGATAAGCAGGGCTCACGAATTTGCATAACTAAATGCCATCATTTAGACATTATGGGAAGTAAAAATTATGAGGCATATTTGAAAGGCACAATAACTGGAACCTGATGAACTAAATATTAAAGGAAAATACTCCACAGAGAACACCTTATTTAGTGAACTCATTATGAAAATTTTATATTAGCGTATTTATTGTTAGGTTGTAAACAATGCTCCCAGACTGGCAGAAAACAGCCTTTTATTAAAGAGTAAGGCAAATTTCCCCTTTCATACTTGTCTAAATTATTGTTTCTGAAATTTAATTTCCCATATTTTTTTCTCACATTTGTGCAATACTTAGCAGTTTAGCAGTACATTCTCACTCAACATTTACATGACTTTTTACCCCTTCATGGGGTTAAAAAAAAAAATCAAAAACGAGTCTTAAAATGTTTGCCGACTTGCCAAAGGTAGATCAGGTAACTAGTCTGAACTGTACAAATTCTAAATCAGTGAAGTCTAAATAAGTATGACTTTACTTTGTTTTTGTTTTATTCCTGAGAGACATGTATTCCCATATGGCAAAAATTACAAAGGAGAAAAAGAAAGGAAAAAAGAAAATAAATCTTTTCACTTCTGGATTAATTCTCTAAATTCTTAAAGACTAAATTTATGAAGGAACAGGGGGAAAAGGCGGAGGGGGAGGGAGTCCATCCGTGTTAATATTGGTTGAGCTCAAATGCAAGATAAAATTTATTTCTTTTGTTTTTGTTCTTCCAATTTGAAAAGAATTATGTGTGTGTACATATTTATTATATTTTTTCACTTAAGTAGAGCAATGACTTTTTTTCAAGTTTATCCAGCAAGAGCAGATAATTGACACCAAATTGGTCTTTTGAACTTCCAACCAGAATCTTCTCTCCTTCAACTGCTCCTGCAGAAGGATGATTTTGGAGGAAATTAGATTCATTGTTTGCATAAACCAATGTATTTAGCTGGTGGCTCTGCAGGTCTAATTAACTCTTCTAACAATATGGGTGAAATGAGGTTGCGGTTATGTTTGTAGCCACTTAGAATTGTTTTGATTAAATACTCCCTCCTGTATCTTATTTAAAGTAAGAACACATGGCACTGAAACGTATTTCATGGGATGGGAGAGGATGCCTGGGGGGAAAAGGGAAGAAAAATATCTGTCACGTTATGAAATGCATGACCTCTCATTTATGTATAACCATAAAGAGAAGGCATATTTGCACAAATTTTTTAAAAAATTGCACATAACACACTTTGAAGACATCTTTAATATGTCAATCAATATCATTACTATTGTATTATGAAAAATATCATTGATGTCAGACAAAATAGTAAAAGTTGAAGGAGCACAAAGCTGAGAACAAGCAGACCTGTATACTAATGTCCCTAGTGAGTCACAATCTTTCTGAACTTACTTTTCCTTGTCTGGAAAGAGAAACAACAGTCATTTAGTTTCTGCCTCCGAGAATACAACAAAATATAAGATACAATTGCTGCTCTCAAAGAGTTTGTAATACATTTGGCAAAACAAGGTAATTCACGTAAAAGATAAAAATAACCACTTGCTAGGAACTTCTCCAAAAACAGTATCATTTGGTTGAACTTCATAATAACCCAAAGAGGTAGGCATTATTATTATTATTTCTATTTTACACACAAGAAAACTGAGGCACAGAGTGATTCAGAAATATTAGAAGACCTCTCTCTTGCTAAGTAACAGCGAGGTTTCAAACCCAGTCAACCTCAGCATGAGCACTTAGCTATCATATCATATAGTGACAAAAAGTCCTATGTGTTCAAAGAAGGGAAAGGCAGCATAATTAATTAGCAAAATAATACACAAGGGATAGTTAAGAATTGGAGTGATAAGAGAAGGTTCCAATCATAAGAATATGATGAGCCAAACCTTAAAGGATAAGGAGTATTTGTATGGACAGAAGAGAAGATGATGGAAGTACAGTGAGAAAACTCGGCATGAAGATGGCAGTAGGTGTGGGGTGACAGGAGGGAAGAACCCAGAAGAATGGCAGTGAGATATAAGGATGGACAGGTCAATTGTGGAGAATTTTGTCTACGGAATTTAAACCCTTCCAACCTCCCCAAACTGACGGCTCTGTTTGCCTGGCCTCCTCTACAAGCTAGTCTCCACAGTTGAGCGTTGCTGTTTCCAGAAAGCAGTATTTAAAGAGCAAGCAAAGACTCCAGTTGTTCTAAGACCCCAATCAAAGCCCCAGCTGGCCTACAGGGAGCCTTTGAACTAACTAGGCAAAAGTGCCCTCAACAGATAAGTACGTGGCTTGGTGAGGAGAGCGTGCTTTTCCCTGATTTAGAGGAGGGTCCTGGGTAGATGCAGCCCTATATGTAGAGCTTGGCTGATCAACACAGACTGATCTCAGTCCCAAGCATCTCTCCAGAAGGATCACACAAACTACTCAAAACTGTACATACCAGCCCCATTCCCAATACACAGCCACATTCTCTGAAATCACCCTTCAAATTTACAAAAGCTTATATAAGCACAAAACCCATTACTTAATTACCATAAGTAATTACTTAAGGGGGCCAATAATCACTCATGCTGTTTGGGGAAAAGTTGCAAAATGTTTGTAAAACAATCGCATGATATGTAATAAGTAAAAATTCAGTTATGCTGACTATGGTAATCAGTATTAAAGATTGTTTTTACTTCAGAATAACACACAAATATGTTTCCAAGATTATAGTTTATATTGAAACAAAATTAGAATCCATATGGTAATTTGGAGCACATCATTAGTAGGTTGTAAAACAGAGATTCAAATGTTTACATCTAATGTTCCTAATTCCGTGGAGGAAATACTTTATATTAGAATTTTTTTACCAGCCAAAATATAGTCATTATCTTAATGAAATTAGTTATTTTTATTTCTTTAAGTGTAAAATTCTACATAGAATTTGATAGCCAGCTATGTATCTTAAATGTATTTATTGCAATATGATTCAAATAAGTACAAAGGAACTTTTGGGGATGATGGATGTGTCCTAAAACTGAATTGCGGTGATTGTTGCAAAACTGTATAAATTTAATAAAATTCATTGAACTCTGCACATAATCTTTTTACTGTATGTAAGTTATTGCATATTCTTTTACTGTAAGTTAGGTTAATAAAGCTATTTTTTTAAAGATTAAAACTGGTGGCTTTTGGTGGATGTATTACAAATTCTTTTCATTTACCTACTTCAAAATTTTCCTATTTTTTACAACAGTAGGTATTACCTACATAATTAAAAAATAATTTCAATGCAGTTCAGTTTAACATAAACATTTACCTAGCACACATTCTGTGCTTAGCATCGTGATAGAATCTAGAGTTGTACAAAATAGAAAATAACATGTTGCCTCTTCCTTAAGGAGCTTACAATTGAGTAAGAGTAGAAAACAATGCAAACAACTACTTATTTATGGCAGAATGAAATTACCTTTCAATCATCAAGTTGCAAGTAACAGATGTTGGTAGCTGGGTGAAAGAAAGAATGAATGACTGGCCAAAAGGAAGTGGGCAAAGAGTGATGGGCAGGAGAGTTTTAATGAGTCGCCTGGAGGTTGATGCACATGGCCACATCCTTAATGGGAATAAACGAATTAATATTCGTTGGAAAGTAAGGTTTAGTAGCAAAAGCAAGCATTCTTCATGCTTACCACACATATTTATATCGGCTAGAAAAAAAAAAATTGACCTTGAGAAGTCCAGAAGATTTGATAGAGAGTAGGCAGAAAGAATAGGTAGGTAGGAAGAATGGACAGAGGAAAGCAAAAAATATGTCAGCTTGTACTTTATCATTGAAAAAGAAAACAAAAATAAAAACAAGAGTCTGTTTCAAAAAAAAGTTGTTTCTCTAACCGGAGTGAACGAGGTGGGGTAGTTACCTGCCCACATTGCAGGAAGGAGTAAAGAGGCTCCTTTCAGCAGGCAGTTACCTCTCCAGAGATAAGATCATCGAGCTAAGCCAATCAAGCCCAGATTATTCTTTACAAATTTACCAATCAGAAATATTACTCCACCTCTCCTGGGCTGCAGTCAGTAAAATGGTGGAGAAGAGCCAGGAAGGGAGATATTGAGTGTACCGGGTACAATTTCTAATGGTTTCTCAGTGATCTAAAATCCATTTCTTTAAGTGATTCCCAAAATTGTATTCGTCAGGAGAACTGGCCAACAAGAAATCTCCATACCATCGGAGATGACATATAAAGCCTTACAATCCCAGGTCTTGTCCCAGGTTTCTTAAATAAATAATACTTTACCTCTCCCCAGGTCTGTCAGCTGCAGGTAAACAACTCCACCCTTCCCTGTTCACGCTTAACCAGACATTCAGTCTGAAGAGGGTAGAAAGATGTGGTTTCCAACAAGGAGTCAAGACACAAGCTTTGATAGCTGCCTGTATTTTTGCAGAGGCTTCCCTGGGAATCTTTTCTGGGCAGGTTAGCACTTAAAATGTCATCATCTGACTGCTTTGATTAATTGTGGTACCATTTTCTGCATGAACCAGGTAGGAAAAGATGTTCTTTTCATTTTGAGTGGTCTTTTATGCTCAGAAGAAATTAGCTTGCCCCAAACAAAAGGCCTTGACACCATTAGCCAGTTCATATACCACATGCCACTTTATTAAAGTGGCAGATTTTGGAGGTGTTCTTTAATTTTATCATTTATGATAAGCTATTGTTTGAAGAAAAAGAGATGGGCCATGTTCTGGCAGGGCTCAGCCAGGCTATAACTCTGTTGGTCAAGCTTTCTAAGTTATTCTGTGATCAGATTCACGCTTACTCATCCAGGCTTCCATCCAATGCCACCACAATCACCTGTGCTCAGTCTGACTCACTGCAGAGAAAGTGCCCCCTGGGGAAATCTTATCTGGAGTTTGATGACTATATTTAATCCCAGAGCCCGGGAAGAAACTAAAGCAGAGAAGGATCAGGAAATGCCTGAAAGATTGGCATCACCTGAGTGTTCTACGCAAAGACTTTTTTGTAACAATTTTAGTTCAGAAATTTTCCTAGTGATAGCAGTACTGGTATAATAACTACAGTTTGGGGTACATACTATGTGTCAAGCGTGGTGTTCATTGTTCTATCCTATTTAAAATTTCCTAACAGCTTTGGGGAGTGATATTACTCTACATTACCCTCTTACAGTTGAAGAAACTGGGGCTCACAGTGGTAAAATTATTTGTTCAAGGCCATATGGTAATGGTGCTAAGAACTAGGATTGTCTGAATCTAAAGCCCACACACCTGGTGTGTGTTAATGTACCCTTATATCAATCTACCAGTGCAAGTTTAATAGAGTCCAGGGAACTTGTGTCAGAAAACCTGGGTTCTTTGTTGGATGACCATCCCATTACATGCATAGGAGCACCAAGAGTTCACTGGTCCAAAATCATTCCCACATATTTGACATGGCCCTAAGATTCTTTTTTTGTGTGTGTGTGAGTAACATGCCCCTGCCCTACTTCATTCACTTGTCCAGCTTTTATTTCTCCTTATTCCCTTTTCTTAACTTCTTATTTTATATTGGAGTACAGCCAATTAACAAATGTTGTGATAGTTTCAGGTGCACAGCAAAGCAACTCAGCCATACATATACGTGTATCCATTCTCTCCCATACTCCCCCCTTATCCACGCTGCCACATAACATTAAGCAGAGTTCCCTGTACTATACAGTAGGACCTAAAATTCTTTTGAGTAACACACAGAAAGGTCAGGCTAGCATTATTATGTCCATTTTACAAACAAAGAAATTGAGGTTAAGAAGGAAAATAAATTACCTGAGGTCTTAGCTGGTAATTAGCAGAGCCAGATCCAGCATCTGTACCAAATGCTTTTTCCACCATACCTTAAATGAAATAGGCAGAAAGAGACACATTAAAAACAATAGGTTGGGGGCTTCCCTGGTGGCGCAGTGGTTGAGAGTCCGCCTGCTGATGCAGGGGACACGGGTTCGTGCCCCGGTCTGGGAAGATCCCACATGCCGCGGAGCGGCTGGGCCCGTGAGCCATGGCCGCTAAGCCTGCACGTCAGGAGCCTGTGCTCTGCAACAGGAGAGGCCACAGCAGTAAGAGGCCCGAGGACCAAAAAAAAAAAAAAAAAAAAAAAAAAAAAGACAATAGGTTGGGAAAAACAGAAAACATTGATCTCTTTCTCTCTGAGCCATTTCCTTCTTATACTCAGATGCTGGGAAAATATTTGGAATTTTCAAGAGTGCAAACATCTGTGCATGCATGCACACAGCTGTGTGAATGTGGTAGGTGAGAGATGTAGATGAGCCTCATGCTCCTGCCCAGGCCCAGGTCATGGCACATGGGTGTAGGAACAGAGAAGCTGCCGGAATTCAGAATGGGGATCAGCCATCTCTATTTTCCCCATGTCATCTATCTTGGAAGCCATGGAACAGACTGACTGACTTGAGGGGGGCGGAAGGGAGAGAAGTAGTCAGAAATAAAGGAGGAGTTCATATGATTCAGCCACAGCCAAAATTATTAAAATCTATTCTTGAGGGTTTTCTCCACTGAAAAACTTTAATAGAGCAGGGTTTGTAATCTGGAAAATGGAAGATGCCATTTTTTTTCTCACTATCTAGTGCTGTTTTGGCCAAGGAGGGTGGGAGGTATGAATACATGACTGCAGAGATGTCAGCCAAGTCAATTATATTTTAAATTCTTACCAAAGTTCCTCAAGCAAATTGATTGCCAGAAAAGACCAGTGGGCCATATAGTTATTTTTTTAATTAATTTTTATTGGAGTACAGTTGATTTACATGGGCCATATAGTTATATTTTACTCTTCTAATGGGGCCAATTGCTTCAGAATTTGTTAGGCATATCATGTTGCCCGTCATTTTCAGTAGAAATTTAGGGGTCTAGAGTACAGAAGAAAAACACCAAACCTTCTTTTTCTTGGAAACGAATCTGGAGCTCAGAGGGGGGAGAAAACACAAAATTTCAGCTTGTCTTTGATGTGGCTGAGAAATGGCATACAACGAAGGTCCAGACAGAGAATACTACTCAAGAATTGACTTTGTGCTCCCAGCTAGGCTTGAGTCTGAAAGACTCGAGAGAGTTGAGCTACCTCTGGGTAGCTGAGGTGGGGAGACCAAACTTAGGCATAGATCACAACTGGAACAACAGCACACTAGGCACAGAAAGTGCTTCCTCTTTGTGGCTGACAAGTATACTTCAAGGCAGATTTAGCGATTCAGCCAACTACATGCAGCTGCATGAATCTTAAGATTCAGAACTAGAGATCGGCCAGGATGGTGGAGTAGAAAGACCTTAAGCTCACCTCCTCTCACGAGCCCACCAAAATCACAATTATTTTCAAAACAACCATCGATGAAAAAGACCGGAACCTATCAGAAAAGATCTACAACTAAAGACATAAAGAAGGAACCACAGCAAGATGGGTAGACTCGTGATATAATCAAGTCCCATACCCCTGGGTGGGCAACCCACAAACTGGAGAATAATTATATTGCAGAGGTTCTCCCACAGTAGTGAGAGTTCTGAGCCTCACATCAGGCTCCCCAGCCCAGGGGTCCTGCACCAGGAACACAAGCCCCTAGGCATTTGGTTTTGAAGGCCGGCAGGGCTTAAATTCAGGAGCCCCACAGGTATAGGGGAAATAGACTTCACTCTTACAGGGTGCACACAAAATCTCACATACACCAGGACCCAGGGCAAAAGCAGTAATTTGATAGGAGCCTGGGCCAGACCTACCTTCTGGTCTTGGAGAGTCTCCTGGAGAGTTGGGGAGGTTGGGAGGGTAGGGGTGGCTGAGGCCCTCCTGGGGACATAGATACTGGCAACAGCCATATTTGGAAGCTTTCCATCACATGCACACTGGGCACCATCTTGGAGCCCTCCCTCTAGTTGTTTAGCGCCAAGTCCTGACCCCACCCAAGAGCCAGCAGTTGCCAGTGCTGGGACACTTCAGGACAAACAACTAACTGGAGAGGACACAGACCCACCCATCAGAAGACAGGCTGCCTAAAGATTTCCTGAGCCCACAAGTTCCTCTAGACATGCCCCTAGATGGCCCTGCCCACCAGAGGGCCAAGACCCAGCTCCACCCAAGAGTGGGCAGGCACCAGCCCTGCCCTCCAGGAATCCTGCCCTAGCCTCTAGGCCAGCCTCACCTACCAGGGGGCAGACACCAGACTCAAGAAAACCACAAATCCACAGCCTACCCTAGGATCAGTAGGACACCGACCGTGCCCACTAGCAGGCCATATATTTTATTGCCTCCTGAAAGAGGTAGGGTGTTAAGGTACCAACTCCTGTGTCATTTTCCTGCATGAGAGAAGAGGTCTGGGATGCAGGAGAGGCCAGGAAGGAGAAGACAGAAGAAACAAATGAACAAATAAAGATGAGGAGGGAATTTCCAAAGACAGCCTTTGTTAAATTTTGCAGGATTTCCTAAACCTCAAAGCATTCCTATTTCATAAGAAGGAAAATTGGAGGCCACTGCCAATATATTACCTCATTAACACAAATGAGTGGTAAAGAAGCAATACTCCAAAACCCATTGTCATGCGAGGGACTCACTTTGCATGAATGTCAAAAATAAAGAAAACTCTAAATTTCTAAACCAAGCAAAAAACAAAAATCAGGGCTCAGACCATCATTCTAGAAGTGAAAAAAAAAGAAAAGGTAGGTACAGAGAAAGCAAAACTGAAGACAAAGTAGCATTCAGCTCTGAGGACAATCTCTGGATCTTAGCTCTGTTCATGTAGGCAATTTGAGTGCACAGAAGGTCCCTAAACAACCCATAAGCTGAACTAAACTATAGGCAACTGTTTTCAAATCCAACACAGAATTAGTCCTAGACTGTGAGATTCAATAGATTTAAGGTGCAGTGCGGCTACCAGCGGAGTCAGACAGCTAGTTTTGAGTGCTGGATTGAGTGCTGACTGGGTAAGCCCTTTAATTCTCTTTATTTATTTATTTATTTATTTATTTATTTACTTCTGGCTGCGTTAGGTCTTTGTTGCTGCACGCAGGATTTCTCTAGTTGCAGCGATAGGGGGCTACTCTTCATTTACTGAATGCCATTCCTTCCTGTAGACAGAATTTCATCTTTAGCTACAACATTTTGCAAGCACCAGACTAACACTGAACAGGCTAATTTGCTCTTGAATCAAGCTTTGCTGAATAAGTCAAATTGTCCAGCAACTAGAATATGTTTTAAAAGTAAATCTGGAGAGGAAGCTTGACTATTCTGTTTCTTCGTCAAGTAGCATTTTAATGCTTCAGATAATCTACACACCCAAACAAAGCAGGGGCTTCTCTTTGTTTATCTCCAAAAGCAAAGTATCCTGTCACATTGGTGGCTGGAGCTCCTTTCAAGCTTAGTCAGGATATTTACCATCTACTGTATTGTTTTTGTGGGGTTTTTAAAATTTATTTATTTTATTTTTGGCTGCTTTGGGTCTTCGTTGTTGTGCACGGGCTTTCTTTTAGTTGTGACGAGCAGGGGCTACTCTTCGTCGTGGTGTGCGGGCTTCTCACTGTGGTGGCTTCTCTTGTTGCAGAGCACAAGCTCTAGGCGCGTGGGTTTCAGTAGTTGTGGTACGTGGGCTCAGTAGTTGTGGCTCACAGGCTCAGCAGTTGTGGTGCACGGGCTTAGTTGCTCCGCGGCATGTGGTATCTTCTCGGACCAGGGATCCAACCCGTTTCACCTGCATTGGCAGGTGGATTCTTAAATACTGCGCTGCCAGGGAAGCCCAGCCCTTTAATACTCTTAAGTCTCAGCTCTATCCTCTGTAAGATGAGAATAAAAATAGGATCTATTTCATAGCATTGTTGTGAGGGGTAAATATGATAATGCGTTTAAGATACTTAGCTAATATTTAAGTTTTTGACATTTGATATTTAAGTTTTTGACACTTAAGTACTCCATAAATATCTTATTATTGTTGTTCTTGCTATCATTGTCCTCTAACTTGTTAAGCAGGAAACAGATATCTTGAAATGACATTACAATGACAAGGGGTGGGAAACATCATCAACAAAAGCCAGCATCTACCTCAAGCTGCCCCAGCTGAACTCTACTACTGTGGTCAGTTAAATATCAAATACTCATATGATCCAGCAATCCTACTCCTAGACGTATATCTGGACGAAAGTATAATTTAAAAAGATACATGTAGCCCTATGTTCATAGCAGCACTATTTACAATAGTCAAGACATAGAAACAACCTAAATGTTCATCGACAGATGATAAAGAAAATGTGGTACACACACACACACACACACACACACACACACACACACACACACACTGGAATATTACTCAGCCATAAAAAAGAGTGAAATAATGCCATTTGCAGCAACATTGATGGACCTAGAGATTGTCATACTAAGTGAAGTCAGAGAAAGACAAATATCATGATATCACTTACATGTGGAATCTAAAATATGACACAAATGAACCTATCTACAAAACAGAAACAGACTCACAGAGAACAGACTTGTAGAGGGTTGGGGGAGGGATGGATTGGGAGTTTGGGATTAGCAGATGCAAACTACTATGCATAGAATGGATAAACAGGGTCCTACTGTACAGCACAGGGAACTATATTCAATATCCTGTGACAAACCATAACGGAAAAGAATATGAAAAATAATTATATACCTATGTATAACTGAATCACTTTGCTGTACAGTAGAAATTAACACATTGTAAATCAACTATACTTCAATAAAATAAATTTTAAAAAATCAAATACTCAAAAAAATAGTCTCAGCCTATTTTAATGCATTAAAAGCCTATAGAAATAGGGCAAAAATAGTATTTAAAATTTTGTAACTAGAAATAAAGGTCACCACCACTTGAGCTCTCTCATTCCCCGTGGCCTGGTAGGGAAGCTGTCCACATAGAAGGCCCCTTAGTTAGCCAGAAAATGCATATTAAACTCTCCACCAACAGAATACAATTGATCCTATGGTCCCTGAACCCAGATATCCCTCCAGAAGCCTTTGGAGGGGGAGACTCGGTAAGCATCCTCAGCAGGAGAGGCAAGTGGTCTATGCAACACACAGGACAGGTAGTTGCAGGCTTCTGTGGACATTACTTGTCCTTAGTATCACAAAATTTCAATGTTCAAATATATCCAAGCATGACAAATGGGGGAGAATCAAATGACCATTAGGATTATAATATGTGTGAATAAGCCATTGGGATAATTTCTGCAAATAAAGGGCCATATAACTGCTAATATTCCCACCTTTTCCTAGCAATAATAATGCATCATCTGGCTGAAACAGTTCCTTAAGTACCTTATGTTCTCTGCCGGAACCAAGTCATTAATCCCATTTATACAGCTAGCGGGGAAGCTCTGAGTCCAAACTAAGGTCCTGAAGAAAAGTACTGGAATTTATGACAAAGGGGAATCATTTTTCTCTACAGCTATAAGGTTGCTTTGACAAATAGCACTTTTTTGCTCATGAACTTTGCTTTGAATACTGAATAATCTACCCAGGAAAGAAATAGTTAATACACCCACATCAGTAGTTTTCCAGCTGGTCAACCCAACATTGCTAGGACCATACAGCAACCCTGATCCTTTACTATGTCTCTCCCTTAGCGTATCCATATTTGCTAAAGAAGGAAGGAAGGAGGAAAGGGAGGAAGGAAGGGAGGGAGGGAAGAAGGAAGGCAGGCAAAGAGCGAGGACTCCCTGAAGAGTCACAGCTTCACTCGAGAGACCTGTGAGAGCACAGGCTAGAGGGACCCTCCTCAGAGTCCAGGGTCTCTCCCCACAGAGTCTGTCCTTGTTCTCTGTCACTGAAAGGTTCAGGAGCAGGAAAGCTGTGAACCTGAACCAAGCTCCTTCTAGGAGCCAGACCTGAGAGCTCTTCTAGCAGCAGTGACAGCTCTTACTTTCTGATTTGGGTGGCAGGGTATGTGCTGTGAGCATGTTTAAAGAACACAAAGAGAGGGAGATGTTGAGTCTGTCTTATTGCCATACTCCCAACAGAGAACATCTCTGCTGAACCACTGCATCCTTACTCTGCAATTACAATCCTTATTATGGGGGAAGGTTACAGCAAAGAGCTAACGGAGCTGAGTGGCAGTCATTAGCCATTCTGCCCACACGTAACCTCCAGGGGAAGCACTGCAGGATTCCTTCTCAGCATCAACAGGCAAGTGCATTTAGAGGCAGCTTCTCTCCCTATATTGTACCCAGTGTGTGAACAGGAGGACCACACCTTATCCACAGAGAGGCTCTCAGGCCCCAGGCTCCCTGTGTCCTTAAACATAAAATAGGAGGCCTGAGCCCTTGTTTCAGGGCCACATGCTTTGTTATAAGTAGAACAACCATGTGATTTATTGTCCAAGACAACACATTGTTGAGAGTGAAAGAAAGCACTGGTAATAATTACCAGTGAGACAAGAGGCATAAACTGAGACTGTTCTAAGCAAACAAGGATATGAGATCATCCTAAGTGATTCTAGTTAGGCTTCACACCGCAGGAACCCTCTCAAGAAGGAGGAAGCCTTCGTGCTGGTTAACCTTCTCCCTCTGAAAACTATCTAAATTGTTTTCCCCCTTCCAATAAATGAATAAATAAATAAAAATAATGGTAACACTTTAAAATAAAATATATTAAAACTATTAATATAAAAGTAAGCAAAACAGAAAAGGACAAAAAAAGATACTGAAAATACCACAAGTGTAGTGGGGAGAGGGAGAGAGTATCATTTGGTGAAAATCATTTTTTCCACACTTCCATAGGTGAAGAATAAATAAATAAAAGGATGGGTAGAAAGACAAAATAATTTTATGAAAAAGGAATCATACTACACTAGAGACTTTTAATAAAAGGAGTTGAATTTAATTTTACACAGAACACAAAAACGGAAAGTGAAACAAAACTAAGGAAAATGTTGAACTTCACACAAATACTTCCTTGTTATAAGAACGATGCTGTATCCAAACTTCCCAGGTCCCCACACCACTGCACACTTAACCTCCTTCTGACATGACTCCAATCCCCTATAGTGGATTAAAGAGAAGCTAGTTTCCAGCTAAGAAAAGAACACAGCCTTGGCCGTGAGCCTGGGGAATACAAAGATGGTCCCTCTGCCCTGAAAAAGCCCCTTAAGATCCTACAGTGGGGTCTTCCACTTCCGCCTTTACTCACTTGGCTGCTGAAAGGCTCCTGTAGAGTAAATATGTTGCCTGGAGAGGTTGGTCTGTTGTAGCAGGAAGAGAGCATATGCAGTTAGGAATCAGGCCTTCATCCAGGCCTGCATCAGAAAGTTGTCACTGGAGCTTTTTGAGCCTTAGGTCTGCTTTCTGCGAATAGTTGATATGAGGAACCGTGAGAGACTCAGTGGTGGTGAGGGGGCAGGGTTGGCTTTGAAAGTGATGACAGGAAGGTCTGGTGGGACAGTAGCCTGTCTAGTCACTGCCTTATGAGCACAGAGCAAGTGGATGAACCAGTGAGATAGGTCACATTCCATGACCTTGGCCATGCTACTTGTCACTTAACCTTTCTGAGGCTCAGTTTCCACATCTTTAAAACGAGGATATTAATAGGAGCTAACTCACAAGGTCACTGTCAGGATTATGAGACAGTCTATAAAAAGAGCTCAGCATGTCACCTGGCTCCTCAAAAGCACTAAAAATGGCCAACTAACAAAATAAACTAAAACAAGTAGGTTTATATGATGAGGTCTGGGAAAATCGAAGGATGAGACATTTTCTGGAATGGACATACCTGAATGGGGTTTGGGAGTGGGGAAACAGGGCTGCCCTAGAGTAGCCCTATGGATACCTGCAACGGAAACTGTGGGAAGAGGGAAGCAAATTCCTCCAAGTCACGCCTTTACCTAAGCCAGCCTTGCTAAGCATGGCTCATGTCTGATTTTTACAATGTGCTTAACTCTCTGCAAACCACTACATGTGCTGAAGAAGATTCATCAGTATGGCTTGGAAGCTATGAACCTGCACTTTGGATGAGCTGTGTGACCATCGGCAAGTTACTTAACCTCTTTGAGCCTGATTCTTCATCTACCAAATGGTGGTAAGGATTAGTTTCATGGAGCTGTGGGAAGGAGTAAATGAGGTTGTGTGTATGGTATGTCTCTCACAGGACCGGTTACCATGTACTCAATAATCGTAACTCCTATTATTAATATTTTTATCTGTCCCTGCCTTTGAAAAGTTTATAGGATAGCTGTAGGGACAAAGCTAATACACTGAAAAATGAGCCCACAGTAGATGACAGAGAACCATTAAGTGCTAAAATCAGGGAAACCTTCAGTCAATATGTATTTACTGAACATGTAGTATGCGCCAGGTACTGTTTTAGTAGCTGGAGATATATTAATGAATAAAGTGGACATACTCCAGTTCTTAGCATCCAAGGGTACTAGTGACTCACTAAGAGTCTACACCACCCAGCTCCCCTCCACTGCTGAAGCCCAGACCAAAAAGGCTGAATGTGGGGCCTTGTCTCTAAGAAACATCCAGCTCTCAAATAAGCAGGAAGAAAAGGATCTTCAGGTGCTCACCTTCTGTTTGCCATCTCCCTCTAAGCTAATGTAACCTGCAGAAACTTGTAGGAAGCTCAGATAATTCCCAGATCCAAAATCCCAGAGTCAAGAGTCGTCATCCTGAGGCCCGTGGTCTGAGCATCCCCAGACTCTCAAATCGACCATGGAGGCCACCTAAAGGTCTGAATGTCATCAGTTAACAGCTGTGTGAATGTGAACACATAGCTAACTTCTCTGATTCTCATTTTCTTCATCTGTAAAATAGTGATAAAAAGAGGGCGCACCTCCTAGCATTTCTATGAATAATAAGGGCAATGATGCATGTGAACTTGCCTAATGCAGTACCTGGTGCAGAGTGAAGTCTTGATCAATATATGTTTAATGTAAGAAAATGCAACTTATTCATGCATTTGCTCATATATGCAGAACTTGTCAAGGGAGTAACTGTAATTTATTGAAGAAGTGCTTACAATTTATATAAAGAACATTCATTTAAATTGTAAGACCTAGGGGCTTCCCTGGCGGCGCAGTGGTTGAGAGTCTGCCTACCGATGCAGGGGACGCGGGTTCGTGCCCCGGTCTGGGAAGATCCCACATGCCGCGGAGCAGCTGGGCCCGTGAGCCATGGCCGCTGAGCCTGCGTGTCCGGAGCCTGTGCTCCGCAACGGGAGAGGCCACAACAGTGAGAGGCCCGCGTACGGCAAAAAAAAAAAAAAAAAAACAGTAATAATAATAATAATAATCTCTTAGATATACATCATAAGAATTAAGGTCTTGGGCTTCCCTGGTGGCGCAGTGGTTGAGAGTCTGCCTGCTAATGCAGGGGACACGGATTCCGAGCCCTGGTCTGGGAGGATCCCACATGCCGCGGAGCAACTAGGCCCGTGAGCCACAACTACTGAGCCTGCACGTCTGGAGCTTGTGCTCCGCAGCAAGTGAGGCCGCGATAGTGAGAGGCCCGCGCACCGCGATGAAGAGTGGCCCCCGCTCGCCACAACTAGAGAAAGCCCTCGCACAGAAACGAAGACCCAACACAGCCATAAATAAATAAATAAATAAATAAATAAATAAATAAAAAGAAAAAGAATTAAGGTCTTTCTAATCACATAAAACCAAATTCCACCCCTGCCATTCTAGAGATGTGAAATTGAGGAAGTGACATAGTTTCTCTAAGCTTCAGTTTCTTCATCCATAGGATGTAAGTGACAATAGTACCCACCTCCTAGGGCAGTGGGAATATTAAATAACACTGGGCTTGTACAAGGCTTAGCAGGGGCCTGGGACTAACCACGTGCTCTGTAAACGGTGGTGACAGGCGTGTGGATGTTTTCTTGCTCTCCTCCGCATCCTGCCTCCTGTCGCCGTGTAAGCGTAGAAAT
Source organism: Lipotes vexillifer (assembly GCF_000442215.2). NCBI lineage: Eukaryota > Metazoa > Chordata > Mammalia > Artiodactyla > Lipotidae > Lipotes > Lipotes vexillifer. The sequence continues at coordinate 26,548 of NW_006785605.1, read as the reverse complement.
GCCTTTAGCTCTAGAGGCAAACCCAACCAAAACAGGGGAATCCTGCTGTTTGACTAATGTGGTCTCCACCTGAGACTCTCACTCTGGCTCGTAACCAGCCTCCTGATGTTCCTGGAGCCTCTTCATCTCACACCTCTATCCAATGGTCATAGGCATTTGCTTTCTAATTCATCTTTTTTTATTTCTATCACTCTGTGATCCCCATGAAAAAAGCCCGCTCAGAAAATAAAAGTGTTTTAAAATTCCTCACCACACAAAAAGTGTAAGACTGCACAATACAAAGAAACTTCAGTCACCAACCTAGGAGTATTGATCTATTTGATAACACTGAAGAAAAACTAAACAGTCTTTTCAAATGGCCAAAGGAGCAAAAATCATACCATCCAGGGAAAGAAGTAAGAAATTTGTTTGGAGGATGATGGAATAAGAAGGGACTGTGAATATAAAAATGATGGCAGTATATCGATCAATATTTCTATAAAAATATAAACATTTACTACCTATATGATGGTGTGACTTACAGGATTTATAAAAGTGCCTGCATAAAACCTCCTCTGATTTCACTTGGAGAGGGCTGTATATATTAATTATAATATTGAGAAAATACTCTATTTTAAAAATATATTGCCATAATAATACCTAATTATAAAAATCATTGGACAGGGCTTTTAGATATGAGTTAAGCCAGCCCACTCTCTCCACACATGACAGTCCACAAACTATTCCAATAATCACACCCCTTGTGAACATTAACATGTCCATGTAGCCTGGGATAAGTTGTGTCTGAAAGGCCACATGAAACACAACTTACCAGATTTCAATCATCATCATCAGGATGTCCCATAGTTACTAGCTTCTGAGGTTCTGTGATGTTATTATGACATCAAGTCTTCTCTATCTGGTAATCAACATTACCCAGGAAAAGTCATCCTCTTGTGCATAAAAATGTGTCCAGCATCACCTATCCTCTTTTGCTCTCTTTGTTTCTTCCCTATCACTTTTTTGTTCACTCTGTCAAGAAGCCCTTGGATTTGCATGACACCAAAAAGAGGTTGGAAATTTATTATATGTGCATCTCGAAGAGTTCAAAACATAAAACCACTCACATATTCATTGCTCTCTTGTTATAGATCCATAAATCTCTAGCCCCAGTGTGCTTTTGTGATTTTCCAGTGTTGCTTCTCTTTAAATCACTTGCTTTCTCTCTAGGGTTTCTTTATTCCAAAAGATGTAGCCCTTCACTTCTATTTTTACCTCTTGCTATCTCTCAGATCATGAGCTAGTAGATAACATGGCAAAAATTCAAATGTGACTCCCTCTTTCACTGAAGGGAGAAGAGGTTGGAGCTTTAGCTACATTACTCTAAACGTAGCCCAAATTCTATTTGTCCCGAAAGGGTCTCTGTTACTGCATGTCCCATTTCCTCTGGGAATGTTATTTTGTTCATAGTAAATAAAAGGAAATATATATGAGTGTCTCTGCTGATCTTCAGAAGTCAAAGCAGCCCTCATGGATAAAGGATGCATATTTATAAATCTGAGCCTGGTGGAGGAAAGGAGGAAGCCATGTGAGTGCTGAGTAGAGTGATTATGTCACAGTCCTCCAACCTCTCTTCCTAGCCACAATCATTTAAGTAAGCCACTTCGGGAGTATGTTTCTGACGGTGGTCACCTCGACTACCCCTTGCAACCATGCCTGACGGGACAGTGGAAGCTCAATGCCTTTGGCATGGTGTTGCCTTATTATGTGAGGGATTAAATCAAATTTAAAAAACCAAAGCAACCAACTGCTGATTCTTTAATGCTACAACACTATTAGAGTCCAGTTCTTTCCAGGAGCTGGGGTGAGTGCTTTCATTAAATAGATTCTCTACCCCAAATACCTAGATATACACATGAACACCCCTGGGTTCCAAAGGTCCATGGTGGCAGGGAGCTCTCACAGCGATGAGTACTATGGTCTCCCAGCTCGATATATAACATCCAGAGGAAACTTAAAAAAATAGGTAATGTAATTCCAGTTTCCTTGACTTGGAACAAGGTCAAAACTTCATGCTGTGTCCTGTACACTCCGTTTGATTTTTCTACTAGCTCTCAGAACAACAAAGGTAAGCGAATATGTTATCTGCCTGTGTGGCCCTGGTCTGACAGGTTTCTCCTGGAAAGTGATCAGCAAGTTTTCAAGCATTAAACTCTGCATTAACCTCTCCTCTCTTGCTGCTGCCCCTTTGTGCTCCTTATCCATATCTAAAATAAACCTAATTCTTTCTTTGTCCTAACTTGAATTGTCCCTGACATCTGGAAAATGAGCAATATCTCTGGGGCTAAAATAAAACTTAGTTCACACCTGAATGAAGCATAATTTCTTTCTCTGGAAGATGCATAATTTTCACTCTGATAATCTGAGCATTTGATATTTTGCATCTTTTATCCAAGTTTCCAAATTTTTAACCAGCCTGGACCAGAGAGACACATGACATGGAAGCAAAGCAAGCTCATTACAGATCTAAGCAACCATGCTGTGGATGGGGCTTCGAGCTGGACCTGAGCCCCTTGGTGCTGATTCAGCTGTGTTCCTCACACCCTGGCTCATTTGCACCAGTCCCACAAGCTCTCTGATACTCAGTTTCTTCTTTTATAAGTGGCTTGGTCCGCTGATGAGAACCACAGTTATTTTATAGGTCTTGTGAAAGATGGGCTAGAAAGAGAACTCCTGGAAGAGGACTCACAATGGCCCAGTATAGGCCATCCACAAAGCTCTGAGGATCCAAGGTACCAGAGAACATGCCCAGAGGGAGATTTTGAGCACTGGGGCACGACTAGATCCTTCTGAGGAAGCCGTAGTAGTGATTGCTGGAGCATCAGGGCTCAGTGAACATTACATGGCATCTGCCCAGACCTGTTCATAAGCTCATATAAGACTCCCCCTAGGGACACCAAAATATTTTAGGGAACTTTCAGCAAACTTAATTCTTATAGGAGAAGCAGGGATGAGAGACATTGATATGTGTGGTTTTAACCCAACTCAAGCTGTAGGCTGTACAGTTTCAGGGGAGCCTGGGCTGCATGCAAGGTAGATTCCAACAGCCTGAGACACAGAATGTCTTGAGCAGTGTTTGTAAAACGGCAAATGTCTAGTACCCAACTCCACAAATTCCAATTCAGTAGGTCCAGAAAGGATCCAGGCTTCTGTATCTTTATCAAGTTCCACAGATGACTCTAAAGGACAGCCAGGACTTGGATCCATTGGACTAGATGGTCTCAAAAGACCAGCACAGATATAAATTGAAGGATTTTTAAAAATATTCTACAAAATCATTTCTTTATTTTTATTTGCTGTTTGCATATTTCTTTGTCTATATTGAATCTTTTTCTGTGATCTAGTATCTATACTCAGGGCCCACCATTGCTCACTCCCATCTTTCTACCTCACACCCATTTTTGGAAAGTGCCTTAAAAGAGTGAAAGCCCACTGTGAAAGTCCTGACCTATAATATCCTAAAATATGGAAAACCTCTTGAAGAAAAGTATGGACAAGTTCTTTCCTTCTCTCCTGCCTATTATGATTTCCTTCCTTTCTTCTCTCCATTCTCATTAGTCTGTGGCTGCCCAGGATCTAACCACTAGTATAAATTCCATGTATCCTATCTGTCCAGATAAGAGCCTGTTTTGGTGAGACTGAAGGCTGCAAGGAGTAAGAAGGCAACCATGAGGCCAACCCCTTTGTGGGGTTCCACCCTGTCCCTCCCCTCTCCCACAGCCCAATACAGGTCTGGTCATCACTTCAGCTCTCATGTAGCAATGCCCAAAGGAGAACAGATTCTAATTTTCCTCTGAAACTTAGAAATGTTCAGTACTGCCTAAATTCAAGAGCTCTCCACTGGCACTTATTTACATCATTCTCTATCCTTACAGGGACTGTGTGAAAATGAAGGAAAGTGGGGAGTATAAAATAGAGCCATTACATCCCACCAGTGTCTTAAGGTAACTAGCAATGTAAAAGTGTAAACACCCTTCAAAAACATCCAAAGTTAACAGGAAATATAAACCTTTCTGATTCATTAATTGGTACTGGTGGGCACATGACCCAAGCAGGGTCAATAAGAGTCCTTTATTTGGATTGACATGGATTCTGGATGGCAAAAGAGTTGTACTCTTCCACTGAAATAATAAACTTGTAAGCCTATATATTCTAGGGATCATCTCACTGCACAGTAGGAAGCCTTCTCAAGAAGGAAAGCAGCTTAGAAGGATGAAAATTCAAGAGATGAAGAAAGATAAGAACCTAAAGGCATTATCTAAAATAGCTGCACCTGAAGACAAATCCACCCATTGGACTTCCAAGTTATGACAGCCAAAGCTAAAAATGACAGCCTTCCATTGCTGGCCCTAAATCTAATCAATTTGTTATAAAATCCTATCTGTACTACCTCTCAAGTGCCTCTTGACTGTGTCACATTACTCTCCATTCTAACTTCTAAAGCCTTAGTTCAGGTCTGTGTCCTCCCTGCGCAGACTCTTTCAACAACCTCCCTCTCCAACACCCCCACATCTAGTTCTTTCTTTTTCCTCCAGGGTATCCTCCATCCTGTCACCAGTATTATCTTCTAAAACCCAAATTAAATCATTTGTTTCCTTCAAAAATACTTAGGGATCTTCATTGCTGATGGTTATAATTTTATCTCTTTCTCCAGCAGGGATCTTTTAAATTTTTTAAAATCAAATATTATGTAGACCTTCAGTGTATAAACCAAAATATTATGCAAATATCAAGGCATATAAAGGAATGCAGGAAGAGAGAAAGAAGAAGGCAATAGAAAAGAGGGCAGTAAAACTGCACTCACTCAACTTCCCCATTTCCCAGGTAGTGAACCCAGAGATATCTCTAAGGATCCATGGTTCTCTAAACAATATAATTTCAAAACATTAAAACAAATAGATATTTTAAAATTTGCAGAAAAATCCAGTATGCTCTTTCCCCCAATCCTTCCCCAAATCACACATACCTACCTTATCAGCTTCACTGATCATACTTTAAATTGACTCTCATTGAGCTGTCCTTAGGGGTGCAATGTTGGTACACTGGGTGCTGGACTCAGGCCTCAGTTAGTTGTTTTGCACCTGAGAAACTTCTACTCCAGAAGGAGAGAAGATTAAAGCCAAAACAGGAAATAAATACCAAAATTAAACCTGGGAAGGAATGGGAAAAAGCCTCTAAACTGAAAGAGCAAATCAGATAGGAAGCTGAATAAACGTAATAAAGAACATATCTGGGGAGCCAGCAATGAGATCTCTGTACCAGGAAACTGAACTCCAGTTTGAGAGCTTACTTCTTGATCACAACCATCTGCAGAATTCTTCCTTTTATGATGTATTCTTAAGAGAGCCAAATTATAACAAACTATACCAGATACCATAACTTGTTCCCAAAAAGTACTCCAAGTTCTCAACTGATGAAAATTCATTATGCATCCTTGGAAATGTTATTGCCTCTGCCTGAAATTTCAAATCTCTTTCTCTAAATTCTCAGTCTTTTTTTTATAAATTCTGTTTTTATATTTATTTTTATTTATTTATTTATTTTTAATTTATTTTTGGCTGTGTTGGGTCTTCGTTGCTGTGCACAGGCTTTCCCTAGTTGTGGTGAGTGGGGGCTACTTGCTCTGCAGCATGTGGGATCTTCCCCAACCAGGGATTGAACCAGTGTCCCCTGCATTGGCAGGTGGATTCTTAACCACTGTGCCACCAGGGAAGTCCCCAGTCATTCTTCAAGATGTATTTACAAGAAAAAAGCTTCCTGAATTCTCCAGGCAGCTACAGGTTTCCTTCTTTCTGAATATTGTACATCACCTTCTTAACATACACCCATTGTTATTGTGATTATTATAATGTGTCCTTTCTCTTGATCTAAATGGCATTTAATCTCATTCTTCTTCCTAGCTCCTATAGCACCCACCCAACTGCCTGACACTTTATCAAACTCTCAACAAGCAAATGTTGAAAGAAGGACCCATGAAATCATTTATTACGTGAGTCTCATTTCTTAGCACAGTGAACAATATCTCTATAAATTGATTTCTTTTTATCCTTCATTATTCTCAAAGATTTCTGAGTTTAGCAATCCCATTCAGCTATTAATCTTAATATTATATTTTAAAAGATATACAAGAACATATTGAATAATGAAATCCCACTGTGGCAAATTTAATTGGAAATATCTGTCAATGCTGGAATCTGATGCCCAGTCCAACGCACTTCTTTCTTACAGACTTGATCTCATGGAATTCATCAGAAGACCTAAATCAAAGGGAGTCCAAAGCTCAAAGAAAGAAGTCAAGTTGAGGGGAAAGGAGATCTAAACCATCCCTGATTCAAAGTAGACTAAACCCAAAGAATGAAAAAGGAAGGAAATAATGAAAACTAAAAGAGAAACAAAATAGAGAGTAGAAAAATGACAGAGAAAAATCAACAAAACCAAAAACTGGTTCATTGAAGACATCAACAAAATTGACAAACCTTTCAGGTAGACTGGAGAGAGAGAGACAGAGAGAGAGGGGTCAAACTACAAAATTCAGGAATCAAGAGAGGACATCAAAACTGAGTACACAGAAGTAAAATATATAATAAGGGAATACTATGAACAACAGTATGTTAATAAATTAGGTAACTTGGATAAAACTGATAAATTCTTGACACAAATTACTGAATCTGACTCAAGAACATTTAGACAATCTGAATAGACCTATAAAAGCAAAGAGATCAACTTAGTAATTTAAGAACTTATCACAAAGCAAGTCCAGGCCTAGATGACTTCACTGATGAATTATATCAGATGTTCATAGAAGAATTGATGCCAATACTTCACAAACTGTTCCCAAAAAAAGAAAACAGGAAGAAACACTTCCCAACTCATTCTATGAGGCCAGAATTATCTTCATACCAACACCAGACAAACATACCACAGAAGAAAAAATATACAAACCAATAGACCCTACAAACACAGAATCAAAAATTCTCAGCAAAGTACTAGAAAACCAAATCTAGCAAGATATAAAAAGGATTATCGATCAGAAAACTTGCACAAGCCTCTTAGATAGCCTCATACAACAGAGGGCAGACAGCAGGAGCAAGAAGAACAACAGTCCTGCAGCCTGTGGAACAAAAACGACATTCACAGAAAGACAGACAAGATGAAAAGGCAGAGGGCTAGGTACTAGATGAAGGAACAAGATAAAATCCCAGAAAAACAACTAAATGAAGTGGAGATAGGCAACCTTCCAGAAAAAGAATTCAGAATAATGATAGCGAAGATGATCCAGGACCTCGGAAAAACAATGGAGGCAAAGATTGAGAAGATGCAAGAAATGTTTAACAAAGACCTAGAAGAATTAAAGAACAAACAGAGCTGAACAATACAATAACTGAAATGAAAAATACACTAGAAGGAATCAATAGCAGAATAACTGAGGCAGAAGAACGGATAAGTGACCTGGAAGACAGAATGGTGGAATTCACTGCTGCAGAACAGAATATAGAAAAAAGAATGAAAAGAAAAGAAGACAGCCTAAGAGACCGCTGGCACAACATTAAATTCAACAACATTCACATTATATGGGTCCCAGAAGGAGAAGAGGGAGAGAAAGGACCAGAGAAAATATTTGAAGAGATTATAGTCAAAAACTTCGCTAACATGGGAAAGGAAATAGTCACCCAAGTCCAGGAAGCACAGAGAGTCCTATACAGGATAAATCCAAGGAGAAACATGCCGAGACACATAGTAATCAAATTGCCAAAAATTAAAGACAAAGAATACTTACTGAAAGCAGCAAGGGAAAAATGACAAATAACATACAAGGACACTCCCGTAAGTATAACAGCTGATTTCTCAGCAGAAACTCTACAAGCCAGAAGGCAGTGGCATGATATACTTAGAGTGATACAAGGGAAGAAACTACAACCAAGATTAATCTACCCTGCAAGGATCTCATTCAGACTTGATGGAGAAATCAAAAGCTTTACAGACAAAAAAAAAAAAAAAAAAAAAGCTTTACAGACAAGCAAAAGCTAAGAGAATTCAGCATCACCAACCTAGCTCTACAACAAATGCTAAAGGAACCTCTCTAAGTAGGAAACACAAGAGAAGAAAACGACCTACAAAAACAAACTCAACAAAATTAATAAAATAGTCATAGGAACATACATATTGATAATTACCTTAAATGTGAATGGATTAAATACTCCAACCAAAAGACACAGGCTTGCTGAATGGATAAGAAAACAAGACTCATATATATGCTTTCTACAAGAGACCCACTTCAGCCTTAGGGACACATACAGACTGAAAGTGAGGGGATGGAAAAAGATATTCCATGCAAATGGAAATCAAAAGAAAGCTGGAGTAGCAATACTCATATTAGATAAAATAGACTTTAAAATAAAGAATGTTACAAGAGACAAGGAAGGGAACTACATAATGGTGAAGGAATCAATCCAAGAAGAAGATATAGCAATTATAAATAAATATACACTCAACATAGGAGCACCTCAATACATAAGGCAACTGCTAACACCTATAAAAGAGGAAATTGACAGTAACACAATAATAGTGGGGGACTTTTAACACCTCACTTACACCAATGGACAGATCATCCAAAATGAAAATAAAGGAAATAGAAGCTTTAAATGACACAATAGACCAGATAGATTTAATTGATATTTATAGGCTATGCCATCCAAAAACAGCAGATTACACGTTCTTCTCAAGTGTGCATTGAACATTCTCCAGGATAGATCACATCTGGGTCACAAATCAAGCCTCAGTAAATTTAAGAAAATTGAAATCATATCAAGCATCTTTTCCAATCACAATGCTATGAGATTAGAAATGAATTACAGAGAAAAAAACGTAAAAAACACAAACACATGGTAGCTAAACAGTACGTTACTAAATAAGAGATCACTGAAAAAATCAAAGAGGAAATCAAAAATACATAGAGACAAATGACAATGAAAACACGACGATCCAAGACCTATGGGATGCAGCAAAAGCAGTTCTAAGAGGGAAGTTTATACCTATAAAAGCCTACATCAAGAAACAAGAAAAATCTCAAATAAACAATCTAACCTTACAACTAAAGGAACTAGAGAAAGAAGAACAAAAAAACCCCAAAGTTAGCACAAGGAAAGAAATCATAAATATCAGAGCAGAAATAAATGAAATAGAAACAAAGAAGATGATAGCAAAGATCAATAAAACTAAAAGCTGGTTCTTTGAGAAGACAGACAAACTGATAAACCATTAGCCAGACTCATCAAGAAAAAGAGGGAGAGGACTCAAATCAGTAAAATTAGAAATGAAAAAGGAGAAGTTACAACAGACACTGCAGAAATACAAAGCATCCTAAAAGACTACTGCAAGCAACTCTGCCAATAAAATGCACAACCTGGAAGAAATGGACAAATACTTAGAAAGGTATAACCTTCGAGACTGAACAAGGAAGAAATAGAAAAATATGAACAGACCAATCACAAGCACTGAAATTGAAACTGTGATTAAAAATCTTCCAACAAACAAAAGTCCAGGACCAGATGGCTTCACATGTGAATTCTATCAAACATTTAGAGAAGAGCTAACACCCATCCTTCACAAACTCTTCCAAAAAATTGCAGAGGAAGGAACATTCCCAAACTCATTCCATGAGGCCACCATCACCCTGATACCAAAACCAGACAAATATACTACAAAAAAAGAAAATTACACACCAATATCACTGATGAATATAGATGCAAAAATCCTCAACAAAATACTAGCAAACAGAATCCACCAGTACATTAAAAAGATCATACACCAAGATCAAGTGGGATTTATCCCAGGGCTGCAAGGATTCTTCAATATATGCAAATCAATCAGTGTGATAAACCATGTTAACAAACTGAAGAATAAAAACCATATGATCATCTCAATAGATGCAGAAGAAGCTTTTGACAAAATTCAACATCCATTAATGAAAAAAACTCTCCAGAAAGTGGGCATAGAGGGAACCTACCTCAACATAATAAAGGTCGTATATGACAAACCCACAGCAAACATCGTCTCAATGGTGAAAAACGGAAAGCATTTGCTCTAAGATCAGGAACAAGACAAGGATATCCACTCTCACCACTATTATTCAGCATAATTTTGGAAGCCCTAGCCATGGCAATCAGAGAAGAAAAAGAAATAAAAGGAATACAAATTGGAAAAGAAGAAGTAAAACTGTCACTGTTTGCAGATGACATGATACTATACATAGAGAAGCCTAAAGATGCCACCAGAAAACTACTAGAGCTAATCAATGAATTTGGTAAAGTTGCAGGATACAAAATTAATGCACAGAAATCTCTTGCATTCCTATACACTAATGATGAACAATCTGAAAGAGAAATTAAGGAAACACTCCCATTTACCATTGCAACAAAAAGAATCAAATACCTAGGAATAAACCTACCTAGGGAGACAAAAGACCTTTAGGCAGAAAACTATAAGACACTGATGAAAGAAATTAAACATGATACCAACAGATGGAGAGATATACCATTTTCTTGGATTGGAAGAATCAACATTGTGAAAATGACTATACCACCCAAAGCAGTCTACAGATTCAATGCAATCCCTATCAAATTACCAATTGCAATTTTTACAGAACTAGAACAAAAAATCTTAAAATTTGTATGGAGACATAAAAGACCCCAAAATAGTCAAAGCAGTCTTGAGGGAATAAAACGGAGCTGGAGGAATCAGACTCCCTTACTTCAGACTATTCTACAAAGCTACAGTAATCAAGACAATATGGTACTGGCACAAAAACAGAAACATAGATCAATGGAACAAGATAGAAAGCCCAGAGGTAAACCTATGCACCTATGGTCAACTAATCTATGACAAAGGAGGCAAGGACATACAATGGAGAAAAGACAGCGTCTTCAATAAGTGGTGCTGGGAAAACGGGACAGCTACATGGAAAAGAATGAAATTAGAATGTTCCCTAACACCATCCACAAAAATAAACTCAAAATGGATTCGAGACCTAAATGTAAGACTGGACACTAAAACTCTTAGAGGAAAACATAGGAAGAACACTCTTTGACATAAATTACAGCAAGATCTTTTTTGATCCACCTGCTAGAGTAATGGAAATAAAAACAAAAATAAACAAATGGGACCTAATGAAACTTAAAAGCTTTTGCACAGCAAAGGAAACCATAAACAAGATGAAAAGACAACCCTCACAATGGGAGAAAATATTTGCAAATGAAGCAACTGACACAGGATTAATCTCCAAAATATATGAACAGCTCATGCAGCTCAATATTTAAAAAACAAACAACCCAATCCAAAAATAGGCAGAAGACCTAAATAGACATATCTCCAAAGAAGACATACAGATGGCCAAGATGCACATGTAAAGCTGCTCAACGTCACTAATTATTAGAGAAATGCAAATCAAAACTACAATGAGGTATCATCTTACACCGGTTAGAAAGGGAATCATCAGAAAATCTACAAACAACAAATGCTGGAGAGGATGTGGAGAAAAGGAAACCCTCTTGCACTATTGGTGGGAATGTAAATTGATACAGCCACTATGGAGAACAGTATGGAAGTTCCTTAAAGAATTAAAGTAGAATTACCATATCACCCAGCAGTCCCACTACTGGGTATATACCCAGAGAAAACCATAATTCAAAAAGACACATGCACCCCAGTGTTCATTGCAGCACTATTTACAATACCCAGGTCATGGAAGCAACCTAAATACCCATCGACAGACGAATGGATAAAGAAGATGTGGTACATATATACAATGGAATATTACTCAGCCATAAAATGGAACGAAATTGGGTCATTTGTTGAGACATGGATGGATCTAGAGACTGTCATACAGAGTGAAGTAAGTCAGAAAGAAAAACAAATGTCGTATATTAACGCATGTATGTGGAACCTAGAAAAATGGTACAGATGTACCTGTATGCAGGGCAGAAATTGAGACACAGATGCAGAGAACAAACGTATGGACACCAAGTGGGGAAAGAGGCAAGCGGTGGTGGTGGTGTGATGAATTGGGCAATTGGGAATGACATGTATACACTGATGTGTATAAAATTGATGACTAGTAAGGACTTGCTGTATAAAAAAATAAATAAAATAAAATTGAAGAATTACAAAAAAAACCAACTATCTAATGGAATAAATTAATTTTGTGCTATAGGTAGACTATATAAAAAAAAAGAAAGATTATCCTCCATGACTAAATGGGATTTATCCCAGTAATGCATAGTTGGCTTAACATGTATAAATCAAATAATGTAATATACCTTATTGATAGTATAAATGACAAAAACTACATGACCATTATTAATTGATGCAAAAAAAATTTTATAATATCTAACCCCATTTCACAATAATATTCAGTGAACTAGGAATATAAAGGAACTTCTTCAACATGGCAAAGGAACACCTGTGTAAAACAATGACTATAGTATTTAATGGTTAACGACGTAATACTTTCTCCCTATAATCAGGAACTATTCAAGGATGTCAACTTTTACCATTTTTATTTAATATTGTGTTAGAAGTTCTACCAGGGAAATTAGGCAATAAAAAGAGACAAGACAGAAGTAAAACTATCCCTGTTTGCATATGATATGATCATATATGTATAAACATATATGTTTAAATCAACTAAAAATTAATACTAATAATAGTAAAATAATTAATAATATAAGCTAAGTAATACTAATAAACTAATAGGTCCAGAAAGGTTTCAGGATACAACATCAATATATAAAAATCTATTGTATTTCTACACATTGGCAATGAACATTTTGAAAATGAATTTAAGAAAACAATTCCATTTACAATAGTATCAAAAAGAATAAAATACTCAGGTACAAATTCAACAAAAGAAGTGCAAGACTTGTACACTAAACACTACAAAACATTGTTGAAAGTAAGTTAGAAAGGTTTAAATAAAAGGAAAGACATCCCATGTTCACGAATTGGAAGAAAGTATTGTTAAAATGTCAATACTCCCCAAACTGATCTATAGATTCAACACAATTACTATCAAAATTTCAGCTGCCAAGTTTACAAAAATTGACAAGCTGATCAAAACATTCATACACAAATACAAAAAAAAATACAGAAGAGCCAAATCAATCTTGAAAAAAGAATAAAGTTGGATGACTCACATTTCTTGATTTCAAAACTTACTACAAAACTACAGTAATCAAGGTAGTGTAATACTGACATAAGATAGATAGATAGATCAATGGAATAGAATTTAGAGTCCAGATGTAAACCCATGCATTTATGGTCAACTGATTTTTTTAACAAGGCTGCCAAAAAAATTCAATGGGGAATGAATAGTCTTTTCAACAAATGGTGCTGGTACAACTGGTAGCCCCATTAAAAGAACAAAGGTGGACCTCTACCTCAAAACATATTCAAAAATGAGCTCATAATAGTTCTGAGGCCTAAATGTAAGAGATAAAACTGAAAAACACTTAGGAGAAAGCAGACATAAATTTTCTTGACCTTGTTTGGGTAAAAATTTCTTAGATACAATACAAATAGCATAAGCAACAAAAGAAAAAATATGTTGGATTACATCAAAAGTTAACTATTTTATACTGAAATCTATCATCAACAAAGTGATCCACAGAATAGGAGAAAATATTTTCAAATTATATATCTGATAGAGAATTTTTCCAGAATCTATAAACAACTCTCACAACTCAATAATAAGGAGGCACAGAACCCGTTTAAAAAGTGAGCAAGGAATTTGAATAGATATTTCTCCAAAGAACATATACAAATGGCTAGTAAGTAAATGAAAAGAAATTAAACATCATTAATCATTAGAGAAATACAAATCAAAACCACAATACAATACCAGTTTACAACCACTAGGAAACTATAATAAAAAAGAGAGACAATAGCAAGTGCTGGTGAGGATACAGAGAAATTAGCACTTTCATGCATTACCTGTGGAAATGCAAAATGGTACAGCCATTTTGGAAAACAGTTTGACAGTTCCTCAAAATGTTAAACATAGAGTTACATATGGCCCAGCAACTCTACTCCTATGTATATACTCATAAGAAGTGAAAACTTGTCCACACAGAAACCTGTACATGAATGTTCACAGCAGCATTATTCATAATTTCCAAAGAGTAGAAAAATCCGAATGTCCATCAGTTGATGAATAGACAAACAAAATATGGCATAACCATGTAATATAATACTATTTGGCAATAAAAAGGAATGGAATACTGATATATGCTACAATATTGATGAACCTTGAAAACATTATGCTAAATTAAAGTAAAAGAAGCCAGTAACAGAAGACATTTTCTGTGATTCCGTTTATATGAAACTTGAATAGGCATATTTTAGAGCCACAACTTATATCAGTGACTGCCTAGGGCCTGGGAGGCTGTTGTAGAGGAGAATGGGGATTGACTGCTAATGGGTACAATGTTTATTTTAAAGGGGACAAAAATGCCTAAAGTTACATTTTTGTGATGGTTACACAATCCTGTGAATATACCAAAAAAAACTGAATTTTATACTTTAAGTAGATAAATTGTATAGTATGTGATTTATGTTCAATTCAATGTGGAGTATGTACTTTGGTATGGTTTCTCCATGAGAGGGCATTCATAGCCTTTATTCATATTTATAGTTATGTTATTGAGTTTATGATTTTCTACACAATCAGAGAACAAATAGAACCATGACAATTGCTATTTCATAACAGATGCAGCTTGATTTAACATGTTTTTGACAGTCTACACCTATTTGCAAAAGTTAGTCTTATTTTAGCCACTGAAATAAAAAGGGAGAAAAAGAAAAAACCAAAATTCCTACTAACCCAGATTTTCTACCAGAAAAAAAACAGAGCAAATCTATTTGACTCAGTTCAGGGGATCTGAATTTGTGAGTCTTCTCAGCTGAAGGGTCTTCTATACTAACTTTCTTTCTGCCCTGGGTGCCAGGATTCATGCCAGATATTTTGTGTAGTATTTCTAAATTCAATATTTCTACAAAAGTTAAAACATTTGCTGTCTTACACAGACACAAAATTTCAGTTTCTCTTTTATACATTGGTTCCTTTAAATATATATATATATATATATATATATATATATATATAATCTCAAAACCATATTTGATACTATATTTAAATCAACATAGTGATGCCATTGTCTGGAATTTCATTTTTATATTCCTCATGAAATACTGCATATGTTCATATTCTGGATTAGAAGACTGAGAATGTCATTAGGAAAAAAGTACAGCATATTAAAGCTAAAATAGGTACTACATCTCTGACTCTGGAAAACAGCCAAGGGTTACTGAATGAGAGAGGCTGTACTGTATGAATGAGAGAGAGAGATGATAGAATATGCAGATAATACACAATTCTTGTATAAGGAGAAAATGGGACAACTGAGGTGAACAAAGTAAAAAATTAGTAAAAAAGAGAATAATAACGGGATAGGAGGAATGCTTATGGGCTTGAAGAGACCTAAGTCCGAAATCTTGGGCTCATCATGCACTTTACTCCAAGAATTCTATCTCATGGAGGTATTCCAACACAGATTAAATCTCATTCCCACATTTAACCTTCTTAGTTTCATCCCACGATATTTTGCTTCTCTGATTTTCCCTCCATCCCATGATCATCTCATAAGGATTACAGAGGCCAGTGTACCTATTATATGTAACACATGTAACAAACCTTCACTGATGTCAGTTTCTACCCTGAATCCTACCACCACCACTCCCAGCCCCAGACTCTATAACTTATATATAAATTCAGCCATGAAAAAGAGCTCTAACCTCTGGATGCAGATCCTGGGAAAAATTAGACTGGGCATAATAGAAAGGTTTCACAGGGGCTTAAAGAAGCTCATTTCACGAAATCTTCTTTACCTGTTTTCCCTTCTCTCAGCAGGTATATTCAGTTATAGCACATGCAGTGGAGGTTGCTCTTTTCCCTCTACATGAAGGGCATTTGTGAGCATATGGAAAGATGCCATGTGCTTGATAGATATATATGCCTGACTGATGAATAAATGAATGAATTATGAATGAATGAATCAGGGGTAACTGGGTGTTAATCGATATTAAAAAGAAGTAGAAAATTTGGACAGACTGATTACCAGTAATCAGTAATTGGATCAGTAATCAAAAACCTTCCAATAAACAAAGTCTAAGACCAGATGGATTCAGAAATGAATTCTAGAGTTAACACTTGCACTTCTCAAACTATTCCCAAAAATTGAAGAGGAAAGAATGTTTCTGAACTTATTCCATGAAGCCAGCATCACACTGATACCAAAACCAGAAAAAGACACCACACAAAAAAAATTACAGGCCAATATCACCAATGAACATAGATGAAAATATCCTCAACAAAATATTAGCAAACCAAATTCGATTATACATTAAGAGTATTATACACCGTGATCAAGTGGGATGCAAGGATGTTTTGATATCTGCAAATCAATCAACATCATACACCAAATTTAAAAAATGAAGGATAAAAATCACCTGGTCATCTCAATAAAAACAGAAAAAGTGTTTGACAAAATTCAACATCCACTCATCATAAAAACTCTCAACAAAGTTGGTACAGAGGGAACACACCTCAACATAATAAAGGCCACATATGAAAGCCTACAGCCAACAACATACTCAATGGTGGTAAGCTGAAAGCACTTCCTCTAAGATCAGGAACAAGGCAAGGATAACCACTATTGCCATGTTTATTCAAAATAGTACTGGAAGTCCTAGCCACAGCAATCAGACAATAAAAAGAGATAGTACATTCTTTGACATCAGTCTGAGCAACATTTCTTTGGACCTGTCTCCTCAGGCAAGGGCAACAAAAGTAAAAATAAACAAATGGGACTGCATCAAACTAAAAAGCTTTTTCACAGCAAAGAAAACTATTAGCAAAATAAAAAGGCAACCTACTGAATAGGAAAAGATATTCACAAATCATACATCAGGTAAGGGGTTAATATCCAGAATATATGAAGAACTCATCCAACTCAATATCAAAAACCAAACAATCTAATTAAAAAATGGACAGAGGACCTGAATAGACATTTTTCCAAGGAAAATCTACAGATGGCTAACGGACAATGAAAACATGCTCAACATCACAAATCATCAGGGACATACATATCAAAACCACAGTGAGATATTACCTCATGCCTGTCAAAATGGCCATCACCAAAAAGACAGGAAATAACAAGTGTTGGTGAGGATATGGTGAAAAGACCCTCGTGCACTGTTGGTAGAGAATGTAAATTGGTGCAGCCACTTTGGAAAAAGTATGGAGGTTCTTCAAAAAATTAAAAATAGAACTATCATATGATCCAGCAACTCTATTTCTAGGTATTTATCTGAAGAAAATGAAGGCACCAATTTGAAAAGATATATGCACTCTAACTTTTCATTGCAGCATTATTTATAATAGCCAAGATATGAAAGCAACCTAAGTGCTCATTGATAGGTGAATGGATAAAGAAGATGTGATACATATAATGGAATATAACTATTAAAAAAATGAAATCTTGGGCTTCCCTGGTGGCGCAGTTGTTAAGAATCCGCTCACCAATGCAGGAGACACGGGTTCGAGGCCCTGGTCCGGGAAGATCCCACATGCCGCGGAGCAATTGGGCCCGTGCGCCACAGCTACTGAGCCTGCGCCCTAGAGCCCGTGAGCCACAACAACTGAAGCCCGGGTGCCACAACTACTGAAGCCCGCGTGCCTAGAGCCCGTGCTCTGCAACAAGAGAAGCCACCGAAATGAGAAGCCCGCGCACCGCAACGAAGAGCAGCCCCCACTCGCCGCAACTAGAAAAAGCCCACGTGCAGCAGCAAAGACCCAATGCAGCCAAAAATAAATTAATTAAATAAATTAAAAAAAAAAAAACGAAATCTTGCCATTTGCAACAGCATGGATGTACTTAGAGGGGATTATGCTAAGTGAAATAAGTCATACAGAGAAAGACAAATATTGTATAATTTCATTTACATGTGAAATCAAAAAATACAAAACAGATGAACAAATAAGAGAGAAGAGAAACAAACTCATAGATACAGAGAACAAACCGGTGGTCACCAGAGGGGAAGGGGGTAAGTGTTTGGGCAAAATAGGTGAAGGGGATTAAGAGATACAACCTTTCAGTTATAAAATAAATAAAGTCATGGGGATGTAATGTACTGAGTAGAGAATTTAGTCAATAATATTGTCATAACTTTTTATGGTGACAGATGATCACTAGACTTATTACAAATTGCCATCAATTTGTAATGTATATAAATGTCAAATCACTATGTTGTACACCTGAAACTAATATTGTATGTCAACTGTACTTTAATAAATTAAAAATATTTTTAAATACTGAGATAATTTCTAAGGTTTCTTCATTAGATGTAGACATTATTGTTATATAAACCCCATTATTAAAATTACTTCTTTTTCCAAGGTCAAATTTGGAGCAAGAGCAAACCATATTTGTCTTAATTCAGAAACAGACACTGAGACAAAGATTAGTGTCCCAGTGATTTATTAATAAATGCCACCAGGAGAAACCAGTAAAGGAGTGGGAGTTGCAAGAATGCATAGGGGGATGAGGCCAAACAAAAGTATGATACCAGGTGAAGTCCCATTCTCTGCCTGATCCAACAAGGAGCTCTGGAGATCAACTCCTCTGTAGTTTATCACTGTTGTCTGTCCCAATCTGATGCAAAGTTGCTAGGCTTTCAGGCTGCTACACCAGTCAGTCACTAGTTTGGGGTCATACAGGGGGCTGTAAATTACTAAACACTTCCTGCTCTGGTCAAAGAGGCTCCAGTAGCCCAAGGACAGTCCTCAAAAGAAAGTTGTGGATGTGAGTTCTTAGGAGAGGCACACAGAAATTAGTAGCTACGCACCCAGAGCAGGTAAAAGTGATCAGGGGTATCTGAGCAGTGTACCTACAGTATCTACTACAATATTTAAAATAATTGAAAAAAAAGAAGACATACCATGGATCAGTTAGAATTAAGTCAGAATCTCAGCTCTGTGCCCATTACCTGTGCTGCCCTAGGCAAGCTATTTCTCATTCCTGAGCCTCAGCGTCATTACATGTGACACATTAATAGCATATACTTTCTAAGTTTGTTATAAGATGCAGATTAGAAATATATGCAAAGCAATTTAAAACTATGCCTTGACTACAATGACCACTTAATAAATGTCAATTATTGTTATCATCACCATCATCATCATCATCAAAATTATCATGCTTTCCTGGGCCAGAATTGTCCTTTGTATTAAATAGCATATGGTAAGTCTGGATTTCTTGACACTTCCTTACACCTAAATTCTAACCTCTTCTAGTCTTAAAATCTTCAACTCTCTGCTCTGCTTTTCAACTATAGAGGATGTCCTTTTCCTCTTCTTCATCTTCCTCCTTTCCTCCCTCCTCATTTTCTGACCCTCATGCCTGAGTTCCTCTTCACCTTGACTTTAGAGGCAGATGACTCAGACAGTACTGGCCAAGCCAGGAGAATGTGTGACTCCAAAACTAATGGATTGTGTCAGGTATCTGCATTCTCAAATTTATCAGCGTACCACTAGCTCCCAGGAAGACCTGCCAAGAAGCAGTGCTGACAAGGACTCCTGGCAGCAACAGGGCTGCAGCAAATAGGGCCTTAGTAAAACTGACTGGCTGCAGAACAGGACTGCTGGGCTCAGGCAAAGGACAAAGGACTTGGGAAGTCCTGAGAACTTTAAGATGTGATTCCATATGTCTCAGATGGGTAAATTCATTTTTTATTTGGGTAAAATGAAAAGATAAAATCTAGGGTGAGTTTAAGGAGAACCATTCCTCAGAGGCTTTTTAGCAGACAAGTTTTCACTCATCTAGAAATCTTGACCTTTTAAAGAGACCTGCTTCTCAGTAGCCCTACCTCATAGGCTGCTCCTCCTGTATTTTTCTTTGGAAAGGCAAGGCTGCTCCATTTGACCACTTTGTTGACTGCCACTTTAGGACATCATTCGTGCCAAGCAAAACAGACCCCAGTTCCACATAATAGCTTCTCAGAACCAGGTTTTTCTTTGCCTAGAATGTAATACAAAGGCCTCCAAAGAGGTACCTAGATGACTCAGCAGGA
>NW_006785605.1:0-6294 GCF_000442215.2 Lipotes vexillifer | reverse complement strand
CAGCAGGAAAAATATTGGCCTTTGACACTTTTCTCATGCTATCAAGATGTCTAATGATAAAATTCCTTGAAGATGAAGTAAATACCAATAACACACTGAATCTGAGAGCACATTTCAGGTTAAAAAGTGAAAATGATTTTGAGTCAGTTCTTCTCTTGTTTATATTGATCCACTGGCCTCCATTTCCATTTTTTAAATGCAAATTTAATATAGATTAGAAATTTCTTGCTGAAAGATGGTTCTAGGAGGTATGCTAAGTAGACCAAAATTGGTTTTTTACATGATAGCTCATTGCTATTCATTTGCTAACTGATGCTCCTTAATTAGCAGATTATGTACCAGGTAACAGTTTGATATCTCCCAAAAGCCTTAGACCTTAGATGATGGTGCTAGAACAAGAGATGGCGCTAGAACAATAAACCATTCTGTTACTCATTTAGGCACACCAGCCCTCAACCTACAACGGTGTCAAAGCAGTGAGTGGAAATGTAGAAAATTATAAAATATTCAACACAACTTTGTTACCAGCAGTAATGTAAACAGGCAAGATGGGAAGCATCCATCAGTTACAAATGTTCAACTCTGAAGATACCTAGGGAGAGATTGATTGTGGGGTCCAAGAAGGTCCATGACTTGAAACATTACATCTCAGCCCCTTGCTCCTTTACTGGCTAGTAACAAAGATGAAAAGAATAGCAGGATTTATAGACACAATTCAAGATTTTTGTTTTTCCCTTTGTATAAAATGTCTGAGTACATAAAGTGAAAAGAGCTGCAAGGTCAGATACCTCTGAGAACTGACGAATCAAAAAACCAAGAAATCTTATTTGAAAAACTATTATGTCCTCTAAACTGTACTTATGACCAGGGGGATACAGGACTCTATTTCAACTAATGTGCAATTTAGTTGATATGACAAGACTAATCTGTATGAAAATATCAGGACTGAGAGTTTGCTGCAATAAGAGAGAACAGACTGAACTTGTCAAAAAAAGATGCTGCAGCTGGCGGGGGTGTTGGTAACTGGCAAAATCCTGCAAAAGAGCTCAATAAATCATCTTGTTTGAAGGGTGTTCATAAAATACAAAAAGGCCTGCATCCTGTTAGAGGCCGCATGTTTCATACAGAAGATCTACAATATAGCAGAGGGCTGCCTATCCTGAATTAGACTGGATATGAGCAAGAAATTAAGCTGTCAGGGAGTATTTTTTTCTGCAGCAGAGTCCAGTCTATTCTGATTGCTAAAAACACTACTTTCCCATTTTTTAGCACAAATCTCAGGCCTAATCCTAATTCTACTGGTTTGAGTCATGTACCTACTACAGAACCACTCCCCAAGAGGACCAACACAGGAAAAACCAATTGGTTGCATTATATGTTCCACGGCCTTAGTGACATTCTGGTAAATAAATTATTATATAATGCTGCCAAATTCCTGGATTATTTGGTATAACACATGTCCACAGTTCATCAGCAGCTGCAAGGACAATCATTCTAAGAACACAATTTTGTTCTCTTGCTAACTCAAATTCACTGGATATTTTATAGTTTAGTAGCCACATATTTCTTCAGTCAAAAATTTTTTCTCATTCACATCACCTTTCAGGTCTGGGAGTTAGCACTATTCAATTCAGTGGTCCTATTCAAAGAGAGAAGGGCTCTATGTAAATTCCTCATTTTTCACTGACACAGTCATATGGCTTAGTTTTATTAAATAGTAACACTTTTGTCTTCGAGTAAAATTAATTTTTTCTTTGAAAATCCTGGAGAATTGGAAAGTTAAACTTCAGGGATTATGACTGGTATAGTTTTAGGCTAGTAACTCATCAGCATTAGTCCCATATGGGGGCCAATTTTCATTATAGAAAATCTTTTTTCTCTTTGTAAATAGAGCAGGAAATGTTCCTATTCTGAAACCACAACGAAAACACATACTAAGCATTTTGCAATGATATCAGAGAGATCTTTGAAAGCAAACTGTTTCTCTCATTTTGAAATTTCATATTTTTTAGAAAATTTCTGCTTTCACAATTGGGCATAATCTTAAAGAACAGCTTCTGTCATAGCGCCAGTTCTTCCTATTGCCTGCAGGTACATTTTCTTTATGATTTAAATTTTATGGAATGGGGACTGTTGTGGTGCCCTAAAGAATACATATATAAGGATTCCCTGGTGGCGCAGTGGTTGAGAGTCCGCCTGCTGATGCAGGGGACATGGGTTCGTTCCCTGGTCCAGGAAGATCCCACGTGCCGCGGAGCAGCTGGGCCCGTGAGCCATGGCTGCTTGAGCCTGCGCGTCCGGAGCCTGTGCTCTGCAACGGGAGAGGCCACAGCAGTGAGAGGCCCGCGTACCGCAAAAAAAAAAATATATATATATATTATATATATAAAATACATATTATATATATAATATATATAATATATATAATATATATATATATATATTAGAAAGACCAATAAAAAACAAATAGCAAGATGCTGCAATTAACTCCAAATATGTTAAGTGAACAATCCAATTTAAAGACAGAGATTGTCAGACTAGTATCTATCAGATCCAACTTTACTATTTATAAGAAATACACTTTAATATAAAGACACAGATAGGTTGAAAGTAAAATGATAGAATAAATTATACCATATAAACACTACATAAAATATTCTGCCTCCACTAATATCAGTAATCTAGACTCTAAGGTAAGAAATATTACAAGAGATGAACAAGAACATTTATTGTTGAAAGAGAATTTGATAAGTTTTATTATATATTTATGATAAAAGCTTTCAGCACAGTAGAAAAAGGCAGAAATATTTAACCTGATAAAAGTATCTACAACAGACCTATAATTAACATCATACTTAAAGGTAAACTATTGTTATCATTTTCCCCTAATGTCAGGAATAAGACAAAGATGTCCACTATAATCACTGCCATTCAATATTTTACTGGAACTTCTAGCCTGCACAATAAAGCAAGATAAAGAAATGAAGAGCATAATAATTAGAAGGAAAGAAGTGACATAATCTTTTCCACAGATAACATGATGTTGGATATAGAAAATCTGAAATTAGTAAGTGAATTTAGAAAGGTGCCAGATACAAGATGAATATTCCATAATCGATTACTTTACTCTTTGTGCTTTTTCTTGAGTCCCAAGTGAATGTTTGGCATGTTAAAAAGGTCTCTTCACTCTGGCTAGGCTCAGAGTCAAACAGCTATCAGCATGGTGCTGTCTCTGAAATCACATTGCAACAAACAATTTGAAAATAAAATTAGAAAAGCAATATGATTTACAACAGCATCAAAAATTATTAATATATATAGCAATCAATCTAACAAAAGATATGAAAGACAATGGCACAAAAGAAGTACTATGAATTATTGCTTAGAGAAATTTTAAAATATCTAGAGTGAGATTCTAAGTTCATGAATTTCAAGACATGATATCATTACGTTATCAATGCTTCCCAAATTTCAAATTGTTCTATAAAAGCAAAGCAACTGCAACAAAAAAGAAACTTTGCTTTTTTTTTAAATTGGTGAGCTGATTCTAAAATGTACTTAGAAATGCAATGGACCTCAGAGAAAGATGTTGCTTTGGCAAGTTGCTGAGCATGAGGGATGGCAGACAAAAGAGAGAGGTTCCAAGCTTCTGGGAATCAAAGGCGGCTTGGTCAGCCTCATGTGATCAAAGAAGGTCAGCAATTCATGTATAGGTTTGTGACATCAAAATAGACCAGAAGGCATGTCCCCATCTCTCAAACTGCCCTATATAAAAGGTCAAGAAGCTTTCTCTCCTATGGGAATAGCTTGATACAATCTTGACTCTCAAGAGTGGCTAGCATGCAAAGTCTATTTACCTACACACAATTAACCCAGCCATTCCTCCAAATTATATTGCAAGAAGCTGAACACACACACATTTTTCAAACTCATCACCTGCACCAAAATTCAAATTACTGCCTCATAACAAGGTATCATGGGGCTATTTATATCTTAGGACCTACAATTTTCAACTAACTTAGGGGACGGTTTAGTGACAAAATAAAATCTCTTTACAAGGTGACACTTCTTTGATGCAGTACCTACACAAGTATATTATCCTGGAACCCCAAATGATATAGTGAGAAAATGAATGTGACTTTATTATCCAGCACAATGACTTATAGATGCTTGGTACATTAACTCTTATTATTGACAATATAATAATTGTGGTTATGATTATTTCCATATAATGTTTCTTCCTTTAGCTAAAGCTAACCAATATTCAGATTATTCAAATATAATGATCATAAGGCTTTTAAAAAGTGAGACTCATTAGAAAACTTTAAAATATGATTCAACTTGCACATGGTTATTCAAGGAACACAGAGAATATGCTGTGTCAAGTACACATACTAATGGATTGCAGGATTTTTAAACCACAGTGTCAGACTAGTACCTACATTTCATGAACCAATTTGGAAGCAGCATACTGAAGAATGCACGGTTGTCAAGCACAACTTTTATGCCAAAGAGCAATCCATCTCTGCCGCCACAGGGCAACTCTTCTCAGTCTCCAACACCAACCCTGCTCTTGTTCTTAGAGATCCTCAGAAAATATTTAAGAAGCACTTGTGAGGTGGCAGCTCCTGGTGAGGTATGTTTAAAGGAGAGAAGCAGAAGTTCTCTATGGAGTATTCGGCTAAAGAAATCCCTCGACCCTCCTCCTGGTTAAATATCAGCAATACCAAATTTTGGTCATGACAAACCAGCACTTAAGTTCTTCACACCCTTTTAGCTCAATCTTTCAACTCCAACAATGAAGATGGTGACACCCAGTACCATTCTCCTAGCCCAGCCACCCATACACAGGTACTCACTTATATGAAGCTTTGACAAAGGTTCTTTGCTTGACCAAACTTTAATCAGCCTCCCGAACCATCTCCCAACCCATCTGTACACTTCCTCATAAAATTCAGTTTTAGCAATAACCCTGCCAAGTTAGTTAGTAAGAATCCCTAATCCTCTCTATCTGATCACTCTTTTTTTTTTAAAAGATTTGATGAAAGTTCATAATAATGCAAATGACAAGGAAATTTAGTTATTTCTGAGATATACATTTTAAAATAATAACTAGAATTAAGACTTATAACATTATACCAGAACATATAGGATTTTTAGGAATTTCATGTAATGTCTGAAACATTTATATTAACATATTTCCATACAAATAACCCAAAGAAAGTTTAGTATTAGTTTTTGTCTGTTTGTTTTTCGTTTTTTGAATTTTTGGATTTTATTTTATTTACTTTTTTATACAGTAAGTTCTTATTAGTCATCAATTTTATACACATCAGTGTATACATGTCAATCCCAATCGCCCAGTTCATCACACCACTATCCCCAACCCCTGCGGCTTCCCCGCTTGGTGTCCGTATGTTTGTTCTCTACATCTGTGTCTCAACTTCTGCCCTGCAAACCAATTCATCTGTACCATTTCCACATACATGCGTTAATATACAATATTTGTTTATCTCTTTCTGACTTACTTCACTCTGTATGACAGACTGTAGATCCATCCACGTCTCAACAAATGACCCAATTTTGTTCCTTTTTATGGCTAATATTCCATTGTATATATGTACCACATCTTCTTTATCCATTCGTCTGTCGATGGGCATTTAGGTTGCTTCCATGACCTGGCTATTGTAAATAGTGCTGCAATGAACATTGGGGTGAATGTGTCTTTTTGAATTATGGTTTTCTCTGGGTATATGCCCAGTAATGGGATTGCTGATATATGCCCAGTAGTGGGATTGCTGGGTCATATGGTAATTCTATTTTTAGTTTTTTAAGGAACCTCCATACTGTCCTCAATAGTGGCTGTATCAATTTACATTCCCACCAACAGTGCAAGAGGGTTCCCTTTTCTCCACACCCTCTCCAGCATTTGTTGTCTGTAGATTTTCTGATGATGCCCATTCTAACCGGTATGAGGTGGTACCTCATTGTAGTTTTGATTTGCATTTCTCTAATAATTAGAGATGTCCAGCGGCTTTTCATGGGCCTCTTGGCCATCTGTATGTCTTCTTTGGAGAGATGTCTATATAGGTCTTCTGCCCATTTTTTGACTGGGTTATTTGCTTTTTTGATATTGAGCTGCATGAGGTGATTATATATTTTGGAGATTAATCCCCTGTCGGTTGCTTCATTAGCAAATATTTTCTCCCATCCTGAGGGTTGTCTTTTCAACTTATTTATAGTTTCCTTTGCTGTGCAAAAGCTTTTAAGTTTCATTAGGTCCCATTTGTTTAT
>NW_006785604.1:0-353 GCF_000442215.2 Lipotes vexillifer | reverse complement strand
CCAAACAATTTAAGAGGAGAGAATGTATTTTCACTCATTCTATGAGGTTAACATTACATCAATTACAAACCTAAAGACACTACAAGAAAAGTACACTACAGGCCAATATCCCTTATGAATACTGATGCAAAAATCCTTTAAAAAATAATAAGAGACCGAACAATCCGTTATAAGGATTATACATCATGACCAAATGGGATTTATTCTTGCAAGGCAAGGTTGGTTCAACATATGAAAATCCAGCAATGTAGCATAGCATGTAAACAGACTGAAGGGACTAAACTCCATGGGATCATCTTCATTGATGCAGAAAAAACATTTGACTAAATTCAATGCCATTTTATGATTAAAAA
>NW_006785603.1:0-1922 GCF_000442215.2 Lipotes vexillifer | reverse complement strand
CCGCGTCTCCTGCATCGGCAGGCGGACTCTCAAGCACTGCGCCACCAGGGAAGCCCATTCTTTCATTTCTTAGTATGCACTTAGGAATGGAATTAATTGCTGGGTCAGAGGATGAGCCCATTTCTGTAGGTAATGTCAGATTGTTTTCCACAATGAGTCTATCAATTTACACTCTGTCATCCATGCATGCCTTCCTTTGTTCCACATTGTAGCCAACTCTTGATATTTTTAATTTTTGGCAAACAACCGTTCGTAAAATGATATCTTATTGTGATTCTAACATATTTCTCTGTTATTAGTAAAACTGAGCATCTTTCTATTTGTTCCTTGGCCATGCCTCTTATCTGCATCTGTTGAAATTACCACACACATTTGTCTTTAACCAGTTAATACAGTGAATTTCAATAAGATATTTTCCCATGTTTAATTCACATTGCATTCAAATTGTTATGAGATAGTATCTTTTTAAAAATTGCTAGACTTGGTTTAATACTATTTTATTTAGGGCTTTTACATTTAAGTTCAAAGCTGAGCTTGACTTATCAGTTAAGTGTTTTCTTACTGTTCTGCCTGATCGGTCCTTGTCACAATGTCTTCATCTCAGCCCAGTTTTTCTGTATTTGGAAAAAGTCTGGTAGTTTGTTTTTGAGAAAATTTTGAACTGCTGATTTATTTTCCTCATTATTTTAGAACAATTCAAGTTTCAGTTACTGTTGGGTCAGTTTTAATCCTTTTTTCACTAGGATTTTTCATTTTTGCTTGTTTTTAAAAATTTTTTAGTGGGATATAATTTATATGTAGTAAATATATATGGAAGAATTTTGACAAAGTGTATACACGTATGTAACCAACACCCGTAAAGATATAGAATATTTTTATCACTGCAGGAAGTTCTTTCATGCCATTTTCCAGGGAATTCTACCCTCTATCTCTAAGAAACATTTCTGTTCTGATTTCTACCTTAGATTAGTCTTGTTTGTTCTTGAATTTCATATAAAGGGAATTATATTGTGTGTACTCTATGAGTTTGGATTCTTTTTTTCAAACAGTTTTTTTGAGATTCCTTCAAGTTGCAGCAGTATCAATGGCTTGTTACTTTTTGTTGCTGAGTAATATTCTATTATATGAATATTCCACAGTTTGTTTATCCGTTCTCCTATTAATGAGCATTTCCACTGTTTCCACTTTTTGCTATTACAAATAGAGCTGTTCTGAACATTCTCATGCAAGTCTCTTTGTGGACATGTTTCATTTTTCTTGGGTAAATAGCTGAGAGTAGAGTTGCTAGGTTATTGGATAGGTGAATGATAAACTTGAGAAGAAACTGCCTTACCATTTTCCAAAGTGGTTTTAGGATTTTACATTCTGCCAGCAGAATAGGAGAGTTCTGGTGCATCACCTTTTTTTTGCTAATATTTGGTATTATCATGTTTTTCAGTCTTAGTCACTCAAGTGGGTATATGGTGATATCTCATTATGGTTTTAACTTGTATCTCTCTATTAATGATTTTAAGCATCTTTTCATGAGCAGGCCTGTCATTCATATTCTTTTTAAAATAAAGATCTGTTGAAGTTCTTTTTCGCCTATTTTTAAATTTTGTTCTTTTTTTTTTTCTATTGACTTATAGTTCTTTATATTTTCTGGATACAAGTCCTTTGTCAGAAGTACAAATGGTAAATATATTCGCTCAGTTTGTGGTTTGTCTTTTTATTTTCTTAATTATGTCTTTTGATATGCAGAGGTTTTTAATTCTGGTGATGTACAATTTATCAAATTTTTGAATTAGTGTTTTTTGTGTTCTGAGAAGTCTTTGTGCCTCCTCCACAATAGTCAGGATATTCCACTGTGTGTTCTATCATATGTATAATTTTGGCTTTTACATCTAGATGTATGAATTATCTTTTTTTTTTTTTTTTTTTTT
>NW_006785602.1:0-328 GCF_000442215.2 Lipotes vexillifer | reverse complement strand
CAGTACTTGTGCATATGAAATGCCCCTTAGCACAGATTTCAAAGCTGCTGTTGCAGGTATCGGACAGAGGATGGCAGCGTTTCTGCGTTCCCCACTCTGGTACTGAGGGAAACAGAGCTTCCTGCCAGTGGTGTTCCTCAGTTCTAAATTAGAGTGGAATATGCCCGGATAAACCCACCGAAGCTGATGTCTCCTTATTTTGTTTGTTTTTGAAATGTAATTTATACTTTTTCGTGGAGTAATATTGCATTCTGTACATGGACCTCTTCTTTGTGCATTCCTCTGTTGATGGACATTTTCGTTGCTTCCAAGTGTTGCCTATGGTAAA
>NW_006785600.1:0-236 GCF_000442215.2 Lipotes vexillifer | reverse complement strand
CCTCCCCCTGCCCCTAGTCAGGTTCACACAGCTCATCTCAGGAGCTATGGATAATAAGGCCAGGCTGCTCCCATGACCCATGTTTCTTCTTGTAGTCGGCTTCGGTGATCCATATTTTTCCTTCTCGTTCGCCGTATTAAGTGGCCGAAAATAACTGGCCACGTAACTCTAGGAGAAGAAGAGTTTCCATGTTTTGAGCACTGATTGTATGATTGGCCATAATAATTTAGGTGCTT
>NW_006785599.1:0-345 GCF_000442215.2 Lipotes vexillifer | reverse complement strand
CATTGTAAAGCAATTATACTCCAATAAAGATGTTAAAAATAAATAAATAAAAATAAAATAAAATTAAAAAAAACAAAAGCCTGGTCCTTGGGCTGGTGCAGTGGTTAAGAATCCATCTGCCAGTGCAGGGGACGTGGGTTTGATCCCTGGTGCAGGAAGATCCCACATGCCACGGAGCAACTGAGCCTGTGCGCCACAACAACTGAGCCTGTGCTCTAGATCCCACAAGCCACAACTACTGAACCCACGTGCCACAACTACTGAACCCACGTGCTACAACTGCTGAAGCCCATGTGCCTAGAGCCCATGCTCCACAACAAGAGAAGCCACTGCAATGAGAAGCCC
>NW_006785598.1:0-245 GCF_000442215.2 Lipotes vexillifer | reverse complement strand
GTGGAAGCAAACATACCAGAAGACCGAAAGGTTTGTGTCAATAATATTAGAATATTATGATGGAGCAAATGAGAGCACATCTATCTTCAGTTTAAGGTGGAAAAACAAAATGTAAAATCTTTTGTTCATAGATTTGGGACTAGCAGTACAGGGGTCTGTGAACTACAGTCTATTTATTGATGATATGACCTACAAATGTTAGTCATTTGGCAGGTAGAAATACAGCTCCTGATCCAATGTTAATG
>NW_006785596.1:0-976 GCF_000442215.2 Lipotes vexillifer | reverse complement strand
GGGCCCCGGGCCCCAGCCGCTCTGTGGCATGTGGGATCTTCCCAGACCGGGGCACGAACCCGTCCCCCCTGCATCGGCAGGCAGACTCTCAGCCACTGCGCCACCAGGGAAGCCCTGGAGAGGAACATTTATTCGCTGTTCTCGAACCCTTCGATCCCTCTGAGGCCTCTGCGGTGGAATTTGAGATTCAGGCTTAGACTCCAGACGAGGCTGTGAAGCTGGTACTTTAACTGCATGAGGTGGTATCCCAGTAACTGGAACAGCTCCACTGGGTGGAAGGTTCTTGCTGGTCACAGATGTCCAAGAAAAGGTTCTCAAGTCCTTGTGCACTGTCTGGGCTATGTCTGCAGGCGCGGGAGAAGAACTCTTCTGAGCATCCTCAGGAGCAGTTTCTTCCAATACTGGCTCAGACTTTTCCTCTTGGACTTCAGACACAGGTTCTTGCTCCGGTTCTGGTTCAGGATCAGGCTCTGGTTCAGCAACAGGTTCTTCTAAATGTTCTTCTAAGTCACTGCTGACAGTTTGATCATAGAAAGTTCCAGAATCATCAGGGACCACCTCAGGTGTCTGCTGTCTTTCTTCAGGTTCCTCTACTTCTCCAGATTCTTCCTGAGGCTCAGGGACAAAGCCACCAAAGACCTCATCTTGGTATCTGAAGATATCATTGTGAACATTGAACTTATTTTCAGCAGAGCTCTCAGGAGCAAGGACAAAGGTCTGCATGAATCTCCTTAAAGCCTGGGTGTTATTAGAGAGCAAGCCCATCACTTGGACCACCACACGGTCATTCAGAGTGGCATGAGCATCGACATGACGGATCTTAGTGTGGCAATTGGTGAAGTTTTGTGACATCACTTTCCTATGGATTTCTTTCTGTCCATAGACTGCATCTGCTGGCTTTCCATTTGAATCCAATCCCGCATGGACATAAGAAGAGTTCTTTCCGTAAAATGTGTGTAGCATGTCTGGGGCCTGG
>NW_006785595.1:0-229 GCF_000442215.2 Lipotes vexillifer | reverse complement strand
TGTTTCTTTTTCCGTGTGACCTATTTCACTTGGAATCATCGTACCTAAATCCAATCACTAAGAGGCTACGGACCAGATGACCTTGATTTCATTGCTGACTGGTATTCCATGGCGCGTAAGTGCCGCAACTTGACAATCCAATTTTTCCTTTCGTTGGTATTTAACTTGTGCAGTGGATGAGGTTCCTGTAAAGAGGGCAGCCCCAAACTTTGGGGTGCCTCTGTCTTTT
>NW_006785594.1:0-238 GCF_000442215.2 Lipotes vexillifer | reverse complement strand
AGGGAATGGGGACGGTTTAGGGTACAGGTTAGTGTACAACAATGGTTTAGCGTTAGCGTACGTAGTAGGGCAAGGGTTAGTGTTAGTGTACACATTAGGATTAGGACACTGGTCATGGTTAGGCTTCGGGTAAGGTTTAGGGTTAGGGTCTGGGTTAGGTTTAGGGAATGGGGACTGTTTAGGGTACAGGTTAGGGTTAGTGTTACCATTAGGGTTAGGGAACTGGGACTGTGTAGGG
>NW_006785593.1:2171231-2187525 GCF_000442215.2 Lipotes vexillifer | reverse complement strand
AACTAACACACCATTGTAAAGCAATTATACCCCAATAAAGATGTTAAAAAAAATAAATAAAAACAAAAAAAAACAAAAAAACAAAAAAACAAAAACAAGACCCATATATATGCCATCTACAAGAGACCCACTTCAGACCTAGAGACACATACAGACTGAAAGTAAGGGGATGGACAAAGATATTCCATGCAAATGGAAACCAAGAGAAAGCTGGAGTAGCAATTCTCATATCAGACAAAATAGACTTTAAAATGAAAACTATTAGAAGAGACAAAGAAGGACACTACACAATGATCAAGGGATCGATCCAAGAAGAAGATATAACAATTGTACATATTTATGAACCCAACATAGGATCACCTCAATACATAAGGCAAATACTAACAACCATAAAAGGGGAAATCGACAGTAACACATTCATAGTAGGGGACTTCAACACCCCACTTTCACCAATGGACAGATCATCCAAAATGAAAATAAATAAGGAAACACAAGCTTTAAATGATACATTAAACAAGATGGACTTAATTGATATTTGTAGGACATTCCATCCAAAAACAACAGAATACACATTTTTCTCAGGTGCTCATGGAACATTCTCCAGGATAGATCATATCTTGGGTCACAAATCAAGCCATGGTAAATCTAAGAAAACTGAAATTGTATCAAGTATCTTTTCTGACCACAACGCTATGAGACTAGATATCAATTACAGGAAACGAGCTGTAAAAAATACAAACACACACACACACACAAAAAAAAAAAACACATGGAGGCTAAACAATACACTAATAACCAAGTGATCACTGAAGAAATCAAAGAGGAAATCAAAAAATACCTAGAAACAGGGCTTCCCTGGTGGCACAGTGGTTCAGAGTCCGCCTGCCGATGCAGGGGACGCGGGTTCGTGCCCTGGTCCGGGAGGATCGAACATGCCACAGAGCAGCTGGGCCCATAAGTCATGGCTGCTGGACCTGTGTGTCTGGAGCCAGTGCTCTGCAGCGGGAGAGGCCACAGCGGTCAGAGGCCCGCATACCAAAAAAAAAAAAAAGAAATACCTAGAAACAAATGACAATGGAGACACAACGACCCAAAACTTATGGGATGCAGCAAAAGCAGTTCTAAGAGGGAAGTTTATAGAAATACAATCCTACCTTAAGAAACAGGAAAGATCTCGAATAAACAACCTAAACTTGCACCTAAAGCAATTGGAGAAAGAAGAACAAAGAAACCCCAAAGTTAGCAGAAGGAAAGAAATCATAAAAATCAGATCAGAAATAATTGAAAAAGAAGTGAAGGAAACAATAGCAAAGATCAATAAAACTAATATCTGGTTCTTTGAGAAGATAAACTAAATTGATAAACCATTAGCCAGACTCATCAAGAAAAAAAGGGAGAAGACTCAAATCAGTAGAATCAGAAATGAAAAAGGAGAAGCAACAACTGACACTGCAGAAATAAAAAAAATCATGAGGGATTACTACAGGCAACTCTATGCCAATAAAATGGACAACCTGGAAGAAATGGACAAATTCTTAGAAATGTACAACCTGCCAAGACTGAATCAGGAAGAAACAGAAAATATGAACAGACCAATCACAAGCAATGAAATTGAAACTGTGATTAAAAATCTTCCAACAATCAAAAGCCCAGGACCAGATGGCTTCACAGGCGAATTCTATCAAACATTTAGAGAAGAGCTAACACCTATCCTTCTCAAGCTCTTCCAAAATATAGCTGAAGGAGGAACACTCCCAAACTCATTCTACGAGGCCACCATCACCCTGATACCAAAACCAGACAAGGATGTCACAAAGAAAGAAAACTACAGGCCAATATCACTGATGAACATAGATGCAAAAACCCTCAACGAAATACTAGCAAACAGAATCCAACAGCACATTAAAAGGATCATACACCATGATCAAGTGGGGTTGATTCCAGGAATACAAGGATTCTTCAGTATATGCAAATCAATCAACGTGATAAACCATATTAACAAATTGAAGGAGAAAAACCATATGATCATCTCAATAGATGCAAAGACAGCTTTTGCCAAAATTCAACACCCATTTATGATAAAAACCCTGCAGAAAGTAGGTGTAGAGGGAACTTTCCTCAATATAATAAAGGCCGTATATGACAAGCCCACAGCCAACATCATCCTCAATGGCGAAAAACTGAAAGCATTTCCACTAAGGTCAGGAACAAGACAAGGTTGCCCACTCTCACCACTCTTATTCAACATAGTTTTGGAAGTTTTAGCCACAGCAATCAGAGAAGAAAAGGAAATAAAAGGAATCCAAATCGGAAAAGAAGAAGTAAAGCTGTCACTGTTTGCAGATGACATGATACTATACATAGAGAATCCTAAAGATGCTACCAGAAAACTACTAGTAGAGCTAAATCAATGAATTTGGTAAAGTAGCAGGATACAAAATTAATGCACAGAAATCTCTTTCCTATACATTAATGATGAAAAATCTGAAAGTGAAATCAAGAAAACACTCCCATTTACCATTGCAACAAAAAGAATAAAATATCTAGGAATAAACCTACCTAAGGAGACAAAAGACCTGTATGCAGAAAATTATAAGACACTGATGAAAGAAATTAAAGATGATACAAATAGATGGAGAGATATACCATGTTCTTGGATTGGAAGAATCAACATTGTGAAAAGACCCTACTACCCAAAGCAATCTACAGATTCAATGCAATCCCTATCAAACTACCACTGGCATTTTTCACAGAACTAGAACAAAAAATTTCACAATTTGTATGGAAACACAAAAGACCCTGAATAGCCAAAACAATCTGGAGAACGGAAAACGGAGCTGGAGGAATCAGGCTCCCTGACTTCAGACTATACTACAAAGCTACAGTAATCAAGACAATATGGTACTGGCACAAAAACAGAAAGATTGATCAATGGAACAGGATAGAAAGCCCAGAGATAAACCCACGCACATATGGTCAACTTATCTTTCATAAAGGAGGCAAGAATATACAGTGGAGAAAAGATAGCCTCTTCAGTAAGTGGTGCTGGGCAAACTGGAGAGGTACATGTAAAAGTATGAAATTAGAACATTCCCTAACACCATACACAAACATAAGCTCAAAATGGATTAAAGACCTAAATGTAAGGCCAGAAACTATCAAACTCTTAGAGGAAAACATAGGCAGAACACTCTGTGACATAAATCACAGCAAGATCCTTTTTGACCCACCTCCTAGAGACATGGAAATAAAAACAAAAATAAACAAATGGGACCTAATGAAAGTTAAAAGCTTTTGCACAGCAAAGGAAACCATAAACAAGACCAAAAGACAACCCTCAGAATGGGAGAAAATATTTCCAAATGAAGCAACTGACAAAGGATTAATCTCCAAAATTTACAAGCAGCTCATGTGGGTCAATAACAAAAAAACAAACAACCCAATCCAAAAATGGGCAGAAGACCTAAACAGACATTTCTCCAAAGAATATATACAGACTGCCAACATACACATGAAAGAATGCTCAACGTCATTAATCATTAGAGAAATGCAAATCAAAACTACAATGAGATATCATCTCACACCAGTCAGAATGGCCATCATCAAAAAACCTATGAACAATAAATGCTGGAGAGGGTGTAGAGAAAAGGGAACACTCTTGCACTGCTGGTGGGAACGTAAATTGGTACAGCCACTATGGAGAACAGTATGGAGGTTCCTTATAAAACTACAAATAGAACTACCATGTGACCCAGCAATCCCACTACTGGGCATATACCCTGAGAAAACCATAATTCAAAAAGAGTCATGTACCAAAATGTCCATCGCAGCTCTATCTACAATAGGCAGGACATGGAAGCAACCTAAGTGTTCATCATTGGATGAATGGATAAAGAAGATGTGGCATATATATACAATGGAATATTACTCAGCCACAAAAAGAAACGAAATTGAGTTATTTGTAGTGAGGTGGATAGACCTAGAGTCTGTCATACAGAGTGAAGTAAGTCAGAAAGAGAAGGACAAATACCATATGCTAACACATATATATGGAATCTAAGAAAAAAAAAAAGTCATGAAGAACCTAGGGGTAAGACGGGAATAAAGACACAGACCTACTAGAGAATGGACTTAAGGATATGGGGAGGGGGAAGGGTAAGCTGGGACCAAGTGAGAACATGGCATGGACATATATACACTACCAAACGTAAAATAGATAGCTAGTGGGAAGCAGCCGCATAGCACAGGGAGATCAGCTAGGTGCTTTGTGACCACCTAGAGGGGTAGGATAGGGAGGGAGGGAAGGAGACGCAAGAGGGAAGAGATATGGGAACATATGTATATGTATAACTGATTTACTTTGTTATAAAGCAGAAACTAACACAGCATTGTAAAACAATTATACTCCAATAAAGATGTAAAAAAAAAAAGCAGCTAATTATGTAGTACAGGGAATAAAAGCAAAAAAGAAAGGAGAAATTAAAATAGGATAGAATTATTAAAGTCATGTCAATTTAATAAAATCTTAATCCTAATAAACAAAATAGCTGATATCTGCATAAAAAGACAGCTTATAGAAAGAGTGGGAGATGCCACATTTATCTTAGGAGTACCTATATTTACTGAACCTTAACACAAAATAAAGGCCTTGAAGGATAGTGCTGCTTCTTCAGACAAGAGGTGAGCACTTTTACATGAGCTGGTACACTCAGAGACACCTCAGCCTAACCATATTCCAGAGAAGGAAAACAGCATCAGGTCACTTTATTCAACTGTGAACAAGTTATAGAGCACAAAACTGAAGAGAGGGAGGCAGGGATTAGGGAACTATCTTAACCCAAAGGACACATTTACTGATCCCCAAACCGTCTCAGTCTCTGCCAAATCAATGTCCCTACCCAGCTGCTAAACTCAAACTAACCAAGCTTTTCCATATTTAAGGAGCACTGTTCTTATACCCAGGTGAGGGCTAGAACAAGTGCTTGGCCTCTATTCTGCACCCTGGAAGAACTAGCATTTGTGTACTCCCTGAGGAGCATCTTCCCCTACTCACCCCTATTTATGCCCACACAGTCTGCCTATAATTTTGTCTCAGGTTCTCATTTAGATTCTAGTCCTCTGATAAAACTGGTACCATTCAGAATGCTAACACACTGGGTTATAGCCCTGATGGTTTAAAATTTAACAGAATCTCCCCAGAGGCCAAATCCTATCCCTCTACCCCAGCTCTGAGTTTTAAGAGTGTGAATCTAAGCCAGAATGACTGGGCTAAAATTCTACCTCCTTCACTTATTAACTGTGTGATCTTAGACAGGTTACTTAACCTCTCTGTGATTTAGTTTTCTCATCTGAGAGTGAACATGATGATAACAGTACAGTCAGCCTTCCATATCCATGGGTTCCGCATCTACAGAATTCAACCAGCTGTGGACTGAAACTATTTGGAAAATAAATTCCAGAAAGTTCTATAAGGCAAAACTTGAATTTGCTGTGTACCAGGCAACTATATACATAGCATATGCATTGTGTTAGGTATAAGTAATCTAGAGATGATTTAAAGTACACAGGAGGATATGAGTAGGCTATATACAAACACTATGCCACTTTATGTAAGGAACTTGAGCATCCATGAATTTTGGTATCCACAAGGATCCTGGAACCAATCCCCTATGGATACCAAGAAATGACTGTATTACTTTACAGAGTATTATGAGGAATAAAGTAATTAATAAAAGTAAAGTATTATATTTGAAATAGTGCTTCACTCATAGTAAATGCTCATCATTTTTTTTTTTTTTAAGTAGAACTCTTTCATTTTCACTGTCCAAACGCCAGTCAATATACTGGGAGAGCCAGAGAAAGCCCTTGCCATAGTATTTACTAACCATCATGTGTATTTTACATCTGATCAGAAACTCCTGCTGCGTGTGCTCCAATTTTCCAATAAGACCCTTTGATAATAGATGTCAGCTCATATCTGACTGGAGTTTGCCTTTTGAATACCAGCGTCAGCAGCTAGCTACCTCCTTTGGGGTGAATGCTGCTCTTGCATTAGTTCTCCTAGCCTTGGTCCCACGATTTCAGGTTTCCCCACTGTTCCACTGCTAGGGTCCCAGTGAATCTCATGGTTGAAAAATCACAGGCCTTAACAACTTCTGCTTTTGGTCATGTTATTGTTCTGCTCAAAATTCTCATTTCCAAAATAGACTTTCCATATGAGGTCCTTTTGAACTGACTCCTGCTTTTCTTTTCCACCTCATATCACACTTCCGTACTTTATATGAATCAGGTTATCACCTAGAATATTCATCCCTCTCCAATGAGTGCCCTGCCATGCCTTAACCCACCTTGTTCCTAATACTTGGAATGCTCCTCTCCACATTTTTTTTTTTTTGCGGTACACGGGCCTCTCACTGTTGCGGCCTCTCCCATTGCGGAGCACAGGCTCAGTGGCCGTGGCTCACGGGCCCAGCCGCTCCGCGGCATGTGGAATCTTTCCGGACCGGGGCACGAACCCGTGTCCCCTGCATCGGCAGGCGGACTCTCAACCACTGCGCCACCAGGGAAGCCCTCTCCACATTTTTGTCTACCTAAATCCTACCCCACAAAGCTCAATTCAAAAGTTATTATCTTCACAAAGCTCTTCCTGATTTCCTAACAGGAAATAATTTTTACCTTCTGGCTGGAATACCTCTTTTAACACTTATCATAGTCTCTTTTTTCTTACCTCTAAGAGATCACTTATAAATCGTATATATTCATATATATAAAATTTGTTATTCTTTGTTGTTGCAATTATTGTTGGCTTGTTGTATATTCATAGTGCCTAACAGTTACAGTCTCAAGGTAAAAGTTTCACCAAAGGAGAAGCATTCAGAACAAGACCTTAGATCTACCTGTACTAGATAGGGTACCACAAAAGAGCTTAGAACATAGGTCTTTAAATAAGATAGAAATCTTTTTCTCTTGTCATAGTACAGAGAGAGGCAGGCAGTATAGAGCATGTTACCCAGAGACCCATATGGGTCAGGCTGCTCTGACATCCTTGAAGAGTTAGCTACCAACTTTAGTATCAAGGTGATTGTTATTCCTTAGCCAATAGGAAGAGTGAAAAAAAAAATAGGGGGGCAAGCAGTTCCCTTTTAAATAAATTGCACACAGGGCTTCCCTGGTGGCGCAGTGGTTGAGAGTCCGCCTGCCGATGCAGGGGACACGGGTTCGTGCCCTGGTCCGGGAAGATCCCACATGCCGCGGAGCGGCTGGGCCCGTGAGCCATGGCCGCTGAGCCTGCGCGTCCGGAGCCTGTGCTCCGCAACGGGAGAGGCCACAACAGTGAGAGGCCCGCATACTGCAAAAAATAAATAAATAAATAAATAAATAAATAAATAAATAAATAAAATTGCACACATTATCTGACTCACATTCTACTGGCTTGAATTTTCTCACATGGAAGACAGGGACTCTAGCTGTGTGTCTGGGTGATGTTTGCTCTACTAAAACTAAGAGGAGTTATATTATTAAAAGAAAGAAGAGGACAATGGATATGATTACATTCTGTTACATGTAAATACTGTTATATTACCCACACTCCTTATCACTCTCCCCCTTCCAGGGACCTATTCATGCATTAATATTACACGTGTGCGCGCACACACACACACACACACACACACACACACAGAGGCAGACAGTGCTATTGCCTACCAATATCCAGTTTCTCCTTCTTCGTTACTCACAGAAACTTGATTTCATTTGGAGCTGCAGTGCACCCATCTAGGAGGTTACATTTCCCAGCCTTCTAGAGATGGCCTATAGAGGAGAGGAAGTTGTTGGGTAGAATTTCCAGGGAAGTTCTTTAAAGGATGCTGTCTCACATGGGAAAAGTTCTTCCATCTTCATATTTCTTTCCATTTGAACTACAATGGCTGGAGCAGCAGCAGCCATTATGTAACCATAGTGAAAGGCCAATAAAACTGTAGAGACCTTGGCCCTCACACCCTTGAACCATATGAACCAATGTCAGCTACTACCTTACAGATTTTCTGGAAAATAAGAGAAAAATAAATCCTATGTGATTATGCTACAACAGTTCCATTTCCATGTATTTAGATGTCTGTATTTATAAAACTTCCCCAAAATATGATCACTCATATATAAAGCAATCTCAAATTATTAAGCATGTTCAAAACTTTGCCCTGAAACTTGGTCCTTCCTTAGTTCTTCCCATCATGTAAGCTGTACCATCACCACCTACCCAGTGGCCTGGAACAGAAATCTGATAATAGTCCTTGACAATCCTTCTCCTTTAACTCTACTCTTCTACATAATCTTAAATGTTTCAATCTACTCTATTTCTACTACAGCTGCTCTAAATTTAGTCCTTATCCTTGTGGTCTCAACTTACGAGAGTCTGTCCTATGGGACTCCTCCCTGTGTTTGCCTAAGTGCAAGTTTTATCATCTGTAACCCACTCCGTGCAGGGCTTTGAAACCAAAGCTCAAGTTTGCCATGGTATACAAATACCCTTAGTAGCTTCAGCATTTCCATCATCTTTGTGGACTCCTACCTTCTCCTGTATATTGACCTGATAAATACTATGTATCTTTCCAGTATTTCAATGCTTTTAAGAAATGAAATTTAATTACATTCAGTATTTTTAGTTGAATGGGGTGAGGGGCAGGCAGGATACCTAGCCAGCCAGATTTGGTGATTTACCTTTTTTTTTTTTTTTTAAGTTCTGAGCTTACATTTGGTAGATTTTAATCAGTAGAAATTTCAAAGGCCAGAATTTGGGAAGTATTCCCCCACAAAGATTTGAATTTGCTTCGGCATGGGACTGACGGAAGACTGCCTTGTCTCATTCAAGGTAATGGCTTAGTATGAGCTTTTCAGGTCCAGCTCCCCCACCATGAAGGGGCCCAACGTTAGCCTCTAGATCCCAATGGGACCAGCATTTGCCTCAAGACAATACCATCTGCTATCTTATGGCTCACAGTTCCCTGCTCTAGTTTCAACTCCTCTTCCTCTCTCTTCCCCTTCTCTCCTCTTAATTTTTTGGTTTTGATTTTTCTTGATCCATGGAGATTTCCCTTATTTTTGTAGAGTCAGCAATGCTTAAAAAAATACATGTTCTAATTTGGGCAGGGTCTAGCTGAACTATAGCAGGAGAGTTCCTCAGAAAAATCATACACGGCTGAAAATGAAAGTAAAGCACATGCTCTTTTGAAAAAAAAAACCCACACTTTATTCTTCTACATCCTCCAAACTTCTTGCATTAAAAGATGAAAGCAAACAAACAGATTTGTTTAATAAAATACATATTATATGAGACAGAAAATACTGTTAAATCTTTACTGAAAAGACAGCAATTGTGTGCACTGCTGCAATGATGAGATTAATTCACTGCTATTTACTTGACTAAGAAATTAGTCATACCTTTCTGCAGCTACAATACATGGTGTAATGCTGATATTAACTAGCTAATACTATCTTAGGAGTTTTTAACAGTATATACTGAATATCCAAAAGATCTCAAAATATAAGATACACTTATTTTTAAAAAGTATGTTACAATTTCAAATAACATGCTCAAAGTATTTTCCTTCAACATCCAGATACCTTGCCAGGTGAAGTACCTCTAAATTTAAAGCAGTGAAACCAGTTGTTAATTCTAAAAGACACTGAAGATGACTATATAAGAATCTAGCCTCCTCCCTTAAAATTCCTACTGGTGACATATTGAGAAACAATTTACAGTAAGAAAGGTATCATATCCCCTTAACAAATTTCTATTTGATACAGAAATGGCAGGACCAGATTGAAAGATGCCGCTACAAGATGATCTACAGCCCTCCTTTGGTTAAAAAAACAAAAGGAGATGGAGGGCTCTAGGAAGGATCACCTTAATTCCCCAGTAAAACATTAAGGCTGGGGTAAACATGAAGGTAGGCCATGGGCTTTCAAGGGTTACACCACTCATATTTGACTCTGCAGATCTGCAGTATTTGGAGGCACTAATGATATTA
Source organism: Lipotes vexillifer (assembly GCF_000442215.2). Taxonomy (NCBI): domain Eukaryota; kingdom Metazoa; phylum Chordata; class Mammalia; order Artiodactyla; family Lipotidae; genus Lipotes; species Lipotes vexillifer. The sequence continues at coordinate 2,177,500 of NW_006785593.1, read as the reverse complement.
GCAGACTCCCTGACATTGGGCTGGGAAGAGGTAGGGAGAGACCAAGCACAAGTCTCTGCCCAGACAAGGGCTGCTTCTAGAAGGAGCTCCTATTAAGGCCACTCAGTAAGCTCTATGAAACCACCTGATCTGACTTTCTAGGACCCCAACTCTTTCTCTACTCGTGCTACACTCCTAGGCCTCAGATATGATCATATAAACATACAGGAAAAGAAAATTACCATTCATTCTTCGGACTGGGCCTGAATGACTCAGTTACAGCACTAACATCAATTTCTGACAGAATACATAGCAGCTTGATACGTTAGGCTGAAAAAACACATACAGATGATAAAGTCCAGAGGCAGAAAAAAAGCGCTGCTTCTGTCTTGTGTTCACTTTTAACAGAAAAAAAAAAAATTCCTGGGAAACTCTCTAGTAGATATGCTCCTCATTGATAAGAACTGTGTCTCATATCCTTTCCTAAATAAATGGAATTACCATAACTAATTTAGATTGAGAGTCACGTATTTCTGAGGCTATAGCGGGGCTCAATCTTCCTAATAACTGATGCTTGAACAAAATCATAGTTCAGTTAGCAAGGAAGAAGAGAGATGTGGATCTGGATAGGTAACCAGTAGTGTTTCCTCAGCATGTTTCTACCTTTATGGGAAAAACAACCAAAAGAAGTTCTCTCTCAAACTTCAAGGGGAAGAAATAATATCAATATTTCAAATTAATTATGATAATGATAATCAATATTAAGACAAAACACTGAAACAAGTCAAGCTTGGGAAAACATATATATTCTATAAAGTACTGCATTAAATAATACTGTTTCTGGTATTTCGTGTTCTCCTAGGAACTACTGGCTTATAATGTATAAATATTTAAAGCAGTTTTTAAAACATATGGTAGAACTTTGGTATTCATAATTGCTCAGAGAGTTTTGAGGTATTTTTGAAAATTAACATTCATGACAGACCACCTCTATGGTCTACCACAGCATACTGGGTAAACATATTCATGTAAAACACATATTGTTTACATAGTACACATCATCATAAAAAGTTGCAGGGTACATACCAGACTTTTCTACTGTACTATGTTGGACTATTAATAACTCAAATTTACATCCCAAAGGGCAACACTTCCCCAATCCAAACTTAAAAACAGCTGTGCAAACAAACTGAGGTTTAGAGGCAGGTGTGTAAGATATGAAGGGAGAGACACATGCCATACTTGATTATTCAGAAATATAACTCCATGGAACCTAGTCCTAGACATATGACAGGAAATACTCTAACCTTGTCCATGTGAACACCTTGTCCTATAAGTTAGTTATTTTAATATGATGATCAAACTGTACAGTGGTGGATTTCTATTTTAGCAAGGAATACTAGGACTATATAGCATATGCTGTATATACAAAATAAGACCACATCCATATTCCATCTTTGCAAACAGTCACTGCTAAATAGACAAGAACAAACTGCTGTTGTCTGCCTTCACACACACACAGACATCACTGCTCATCAGTAAAGTTAAGCTATCAAAATTCTAGTGGTGCTCATAATAATTATCTTGGACATTCTGTTCTTGTTCTACACTTTTCCCCTTGATTTTGTCTAGTTTCTAAAGCTTAACTTTATTGTGCATTTATGCCCTCTATGTTTGGTTTCCCCGGGTTTTCACTCTGAGCTCTACGCTTCAAGGACTTTTGCGGAGGGGGCGGTTAATTACTTTGCACTCTAGACTCTGATATACCCTACTGGACACTTCTGGGTTCAGCCTTTGGTTTGGATATGCAAACGAGCACATGAGCAGAGTCCACCTAAGTCTCTGCATGGGAGAGGTTAAAATAACTACAAATAACCTTGAATATATTTCTACAGAACATCTTCTAAAATTCTGTCTTCTTAGGAACCATAACAAACACTTGTTTTCAACGATGCTGTTCATCAGAATTACCTATAGTGCTTCTTAAAAATACTTATATTCAAATCCCATCCTTAGAGGTTATACATTAGAAGGTCAGAAGTGGGTCCCAGGCATCTAGACACCGAAACTGTCACGATCCAACTGGGCAGCCAGAGTTGAGAAACACTGTTATAAAAATTGCAGGAGATGGTTCATATCTTCTCTCCTTTTACTATAGCCAAGATAAGGCAAGCAAAATGGAAATAGGGGTGTGAGGAAGAGAGAAGCGAGTGACTTTTGCCATCTGGTTTTTGAGATGAGAAAATGTGGCAGTCCAAAGCTAGGCAAAACTGCAACATGAACCAAGGTTGCTTTTGTTATTCCTATCACTTATTTTTCTCCTATCTCTTGGCTTTCCAACTCTTTCCTTCCAAAGTATCTGAAGGTACTCACATTGCATACATCTTCACCTAATTCATCATATCACTGAGTTCTGTTTCTTCCTGCTTATTCTTTGCTTTTCTGACAAGCAAGGTTCCCAACCCTCTGTTCTTTTCAGGTATTTATGAGGAAATCAAATAACATTAAGGTATTACTATGAGCTTTAACCACTTAAGCTTAGTATTGTTTACCTGATAATCTCAATGATTCTCAATGGTTAAGATATTTTTGACAGGAAGGGCTTTCCATGAATTAACTCTGCCTGTAAGAAGGGAAAATGAGAGTTTGTAGCTGCCAGTCACTATCATTAACAAACCTTTCCAACACTTTTTCTTGCCTGAGTCCTGGGCCCAAAGTCATCCTATCGATGCAGTGAACAAGGTAACTGCCACTCAATTATCTATTCAACACACATTGTACAAACATTGATCAACATGGACCATGTTTGAGGCAATGTGCTTAGTTCTGAAGATACAAAAGTGAATAAAAACTAGTGTCTGCACTCTACTCATAAATCTATCAAATCTTTCCATGGCAGAAACGAAGTGGGAGAGGCTGAAGGTGTGGATGCACTAACCCTTCTTCCTTCAGATTGTGCGAAGGCCTCTCTATTGAACATGCCTTATTCAAAGATATTTCTCATTTCAGTCTGAACACCTGGTCAATAAATTCTTCTAAACAATTTAATGCAATAGTGTGTTAGAAAAGTTAACTAAAGTGGTCTCATAACCCAAAGGTCTCTAATCTTTTTACTTAGCTCTAAAAATATATATCTTCCCTTATGTCTGTTTACAGTTTATTAAAATACATTATAAATAAGTATAATTAAGAATATTAAACAACTATTTGACTAGGGGAAAAAAAGGTACCTAAAGACTGACAGAAAATGGACAGGCACAGGAGCAACTGGTCACTCTCTTAATTTTTTTCCTACTCTGGCAAGTAGCTTCTGCCAACTCCCTTAAAGAACAGAACTGAAGAACCAGACATCAGATGAAAAATGTACCAATGACATTTCCTGGTTGTCATAAAATAACGATAGCCACTTAAATCTGAATTTCTTTACATACTCAACAAAAACCAGAGAATAGATAAAATTACTCATAAGCCACATGTACACTACGCATTTTGATTTAAATGGAAGTGAAGAAATAAACATCTCAAGCCAGCAGAACCAGCTCTGGGGATCACTCCAGAAGGAGAGTCAGATGTAGAAAAATGTGTGTGACAGAGAACAGAGCACGCTGCCAAAAGAGAGGATCCCACTCATGGTGTAAAGTACAGAGATTAGGTCTGAGACCTGACGATACTGAGCAATGGCTGCAAGGGTCCAGCCCGACCAGAGCTGGCAGACTTAAGATGTGTCACCTAAAGAGGAGAGGGAGGCCCTTTGGAAGGGGAAGGCATTTGCGGGGGCATGATGATAAAGTGAAAGAAGGAAGCGGGCAACTGAAATTAAAGATCTTACACTGTAAGACAGTATCTCTGAATTGAAAGACACACCAAGTGGCTACACCTACCCTGAACTAAGCCAATTATTAAAAAAAACCCATTTCATTGTACCTATAGAACAGGAAGCTCTTGAACTAAGAACAAAAACTTCCCTACCCAAAATTTTATGCTTGCTGATCCAGGAAAACACTTTGCATTTAATATTTTAAAAGCTGTAAAACTGTGATTGTATTAAAGTTTTTTTTTTCATTTCTTTTAGGAAAGATGCACAAAAAGGGCTAAAAAGTAATGTAAATATTTGGGTATATACTTTAGAATAAATAATTTTTTAGGTTCACTTTTCCCCCCAATTTTTATCTTGAAAATTTTTTTACTCAGAGAAAAGTTGGAAATAATGGCATGACAAACATATATTCTTCACTTAAATTAAACTATTGTTAACTTTTTGCCAATTTGCTTTCTTTCTCTCACTCTGTGTATCTCTATATATTGACAATTTTACTTCTGTGTACTTTTCCTAAAAGATACTTTTTAGAACCCTGACATAAAAAATTCAAATTCAATTAACTCTTTTCCCCAAAAACCTTTGCCAGTTTTAAGGATGACTTGTTTCACCCAGGCAATTTTCAGTAGAATCATACAATCATCATTTTTACCTGTTGGAAATGACTAAATGACAAATAATCAAATTTTTACAGTCATCTGGGTTTTAAAATTGAGAAAAAGAGCAAGCAATACCATCTATATTCACACAACTTCCTGACCTAAAAATTCTTAGCAAGGGACACTGGATGTTGACAAACACTAAACTAACAGAAAAGAGAACTGCTAATATTAATAGATAACCATCTAACCTGAACCAGTGGTTTTGAAACCATGTGTCTAATAAGAGATATAACATATAAAATGGATCAAAGAGAGGAATTTCAGGAGCTGCTCTGGATGAAGGGTTGTAGGTGCTTTCAGTACTGTCATCGTACTCTGTACTTTGCTCCTCAGGCACCTTCTCAGCCCAGGGAGCACAGTTTTCACACAATTGCACAGTTTTCTAGCTTTTTAAAATCATACTATTTTGACCCTTCAAACTACAGTAAGAAACTTTTTGAGGGGACAAGTATCAATATTCGTTACAAAATTGAGAAGGCTTTGGAAATGAAAACAAACCTTGCCCATTCTATATTTATGACAAAATAGCTTTACTACCGTAGTAAATGTATATCTTACAAATATTTTTAAACAGAAGTTCTCTAAAAATACAACACACAAAAATTTCACATATTTTCAGTTTTCGGCATTCATTAAGACCATACTATGACTAAAAAATCTATAATAAAATACAACGCAAGTGATAGTTCATCAAATTTCATTTGATGTAACATTTCTAATATTGCAAGAATATCAGATATTATCTCAAATGCTAATTCAAAGTGACAATAAGGTCAACAACAACAAAAGGAGAAATACAAAGCAGCCATTATGCTCAAATAAATAAAATTATGGGATATGAAGAACTTGCACCTTTATGTGGGTTTTCAAACTCTTCAGATAAGAGGTGGTAGCAACAACCCACACTGCAAACTCCCTTGATTTCAGACTTGGAAGTAAATATTCGCAGAGTATTTGGAGCAAGATCACCACAAGTATGCAGACCTATCATCAAACAATCCTTAAAAAATGAGAAGAAAAAATAAATTTTGGAAATTAAAAGGAGGGTTAAAAAACATTTAAATGTTTATTAGAAGATGTAGAGCTTTTTAAAATGATGAAATTTTACCTAGAAAGTACTGTATGTCTTTTATTTTCATAACAAATAACTATTGCCTTTAAAGGCAAAATGACCGATCTTTTACCAAAACTGACATAACTTTCAGTTGATTTTCTAGTGTTTTTGGTTACTTACTCATTTGAATTTTCTCTGGTTTCTTTTACAACTAATATTTGCTTAATGACTACTCAAATTAATGCTGGATCAATACGACGTAGCCTGCATTACTAGGACAAACTTATGATTTGAGACACATTAATACCTTACTAGTCAATTTTTAAAATTCACTTCTTCACCCATACCCATCGAAACTTATAAAGCATTGCCATAAAAAAAAAAATTAAGTGTTGCTAAGTAGGCATTTTTACTCCCACACCGAAAGTCTACTTAGTTCATTCACTGCATCAAATATGACAAGATTAAATTCAATATAAAGTTTTTGTTCTAAATTTTATAACATGAATTTTATGTAAAAATTCTATGAAATGTTCTCCTAATTACCCAAAGCGTAATTTAGATGTATACACATACAGAATGGGTGCATAGGCATGCACTCACAGAATCTTGATCAATATACTGTTTGGGGCCTCCCTGGTGGTGCAGTGGTTGAGAGTCCGCCTGCCGATGCAGGGGATACGGGTTCGTGCCCCGGTCTGGGAGGATCCCGCATGCCGCGGAGCGGCTGGGCCCGTGAGCCATGGCCGCTGAGCTT
>NW_006785593.1:2161610-2171221 GCF_000442215.2 Lipotes vexillifer | reverse complement strand
AGAGAGGCACAAAAAAAAAAAAAAAAAAAAAAAAAAAAAAAAAAAAAAAAAATTTACTGTTTGTTTTAACTTTTCAGTTCCTTAGTTTCCTCTTCTGTAAAATGAGGCTAATAATAGTATCTCACCTCAATGGGTTAGTGCAAGACTTTAATAAGTTAATACTGGTAAATGACTTAGTACAATCTCTGGCATCCAATAAAATTCAGTAAATGTCTTCTATTCTTACATCATCATCGTCATGTTATAAATTCAAAATAATAGACATTAAGTTGTAATCAATTATATTTTTATAACTATCTTCAGAACAAATACAATTTTTTCACTTAAGTTATTTTACCAAATATGTGATTTTAGCCCATATAATGTAGACACAGACAGGGCTGAAGTGTTACCTTGCTAAAGAAAATAACTGTACCTGAAAGTTACTTCAACCTGATAGAACATTCTGTTACTTCAACCAACATTCTCTTCAAAGCACAATTTCTGGAGTGTTGTGCAACTATTTTGCTTTTCTCAATGATCACATAGTTTGGGTAGGTTTTATTTAGACATTATAATGTTATAAATAAAAAGGGAATTCAGAGAGAAAGGGCTTATTGCTAATTAAGGGTAGGTAACAAAGACATAAATCTCTCTCTTTTAGGCTAGTTCTCCCTAAAGATAACACCAAAATATTTAATCTCATTTTTCAGTGTATTCATCGCACAAGGTTAAAAATACCAGCAGGTGGCAAACAAAAATACGCAATCAGCATATTATCCTAACAGTAAAATATTTAAGTATTGTATGTGTGTGTTCTAGGGTGGAGAGGGGAGGAGATGGGAGGTATTGGTTAATTCTGGTTATTAAATTGCTACTTAACTAAGGACCCAAGAAATAATCTTCCAGCATATCTTTTATAAGTCAAACTCTTATAAAAGTCTGCATATAGTTTTGATCATATATTTTCCAGAAGACTTTTAAAAACATAAATATATGATAATAAGCACTAAAAATGTATACATTTTTAAGTCAGGTTAAAGTAATTGGGGCTGTTTAACCCTAACAGAAGGTTAAGCTATAACTTAATTACTGATTTCATGTATAGGAAAAACAATTAATGAGGATTAACCAGTTTCCCATAATTAGTGAAATCCTGAAATAACTGGGAAAAAGAAAAATTCCCCATTCTAAAATGACAAAGTAACAAAACACTGGTTAGCTACCAAACAAGGATTTAAATTTATAAAGAATTCTGGTATCTTTTGTTTATTCATTCTTTAGGGAAGAATTTTCAAAAAACTTAACAAGAGTAGAATATTATAACTTCAAAGCCTACCCTGTTTTTTTTAAAACAATGAGTTAGGCCAAATGATTTCTAAAAACTCCTCTACAATATTGTTTTCACATACAATGTTGCCTTTAAGATATATTATCTCTGCATAACTTGACATACTTGTACTTTAGAAAAAGTTCAAATTTTTTAAGAATACACAGAAGTTGGTCTTGCTCAAGAAAATTGCAAATTTGGTTACCAAGGCTAACATTAAACATAATATTGCCCCAGGTACATCTTTACCTCAAATTTAAATAAAATGTAAGAGCTTTCTTGGATGGGAATTTCAACAACTCATAAATTGTATAACGAGAACTTAGCTGACTAGCTTTTGTATTAGTACTTCTGTTTAATTTAGGCTTACAAATGAGTGGAGGGTACTCCCTTCTGGAAAATCATAATTGTCAGACTGTCAGATTTTGACAGCTGTGGAAATCATGAAAGCCTGAATATAATTTTATTTTCTTGGTCCTTTATATTAATGTAATCAAATAAGATACGCAGGTCAAGTAAACTACCATTAAAACTTAATTCTATGTCTTAGAGCCTTTATATATAAATGAAATTAAGGAATTAAAAAAATAAAATTACCTCCAGATCTTTAATAATATCATGTAGTTCTGAATCAGCAGTGATAAAAGATGTTAAAGGTGAATATATATTGGATTCATTTGACTTTGATGTCATTTTTCTTCTCTCTTTATTTGCTTCAGACATTTTTCTCTTGGGTATATGGGATGAAGAAGTAGGTTCTATGGCATTAATAGGCAAAAGGTCCTTAAGAGAAAAGGCATTTTCAAAACACAAATTTTCTTCTCGATGTGAATAAACATGTAGGTTTTCCATTTGTTTTCTGATGTTAGAAATTACAGAGCCTGAAAAATCTTGCAGAAAGTCCGAGGTTGACATCTTTTCTTGATTTGCAATACTGCTGTTACATACTCCCTCAATATCGGCTTTAAATTTAATTTCATCTTGCACTTTCCTTTCTTTTGTCATTTGTAATGCCAGTCCATTGACATCTAATTTTGACCGCCTACGATAGACTTTCCAATGTTTCTTCAGTTTCCTGTTTCTCTCCTCAGCTCCATGAGTACAGGTATTCGAGGAATCAATTCCATAAACTTTTAAGCCATACTTCAAGGACAAAAAGGAGCTTAGGTAGCCTTTTCCAGAACCCAGGTCAATTATCTAAAGAAAACCAGAATGAATTAAAAGGATTTTAGTCAGATGGTAATAGAAAGCATTCGTGATATTTTTTTTTTTTAAAAAGCAAGTAAAGGAATGTATAATTTATACAACCTGTTATGCTTTTTTTAATTTTAATTTTTGATTACTATTAAAAACCAACAACTCTCATCATTTTTATTCAATATTTTAAGAGAAGTTCTAAGCAGTATAATAATAAGTCAAGGAAAAGATGTAAAAGACATAAATATTGAAAGTAAAATTGTCTTTCTTCATAGATGACATGATTGTATCTGTAGAAAATTGTAAGGAATGCATACAAAAGTTAAAAGAACTAGTAAGTCAAGTTAGCAATGTGTCAAGATACAAGCTCATTAGAAATGAATAATGAACCATCAGAACATATGCATTACAGTAGTAAAGAACAATTAGAAAATAAAATTTAAAACCAATTGAATTAAAATAGCATACAAATAGAAATCTAGGAATAAATTTAACAAAGCTTATGCAAGACCTATATACTGAAAACTATAAAACATTGCATAGGAAAAATTTAAAAGAGCTAAATAAAGATATACCATGTTCATGAAATAGTTAGACTCAATATTAAGATGGTAATTCTGCTACACTGACATATAGATTCAATGCAATCCTAATCAAAATCCAAGCAGGGTTTTTAAAAGAAATTCATAAGCAGATATTACAGTTTATGTGAGAAGGCAAAGTACCTAGAATAACCAAAACGATTTTGAAAAGAAAACATTTGAGGATTTACACTGATTCAGGAATCAATATAAAACTACAGTAATCAGGGCTTCCCTGGTGGCGCAGTGGTTGAGAGTCTGCCTGCCGACGCAGGGGACACGGGTTCATGCCCCGGTCGGGGAAAGATCCCACATGCTGCGGAGCGGCTGGGCCCGTGAGCCATGGCCGCTGAGCCTGCGCGTCCGGAGCCTGTGCTCCGCAACGGCAGAGGCCACAACAGTGAGAGGCCCGCGTACCGCAAAAAAAAAAAAGAAAAAAACTACAGTAATCAAAACAGTGTAGTGCTGGTGTAAAAATAGATATATAAATCCATGGAATAAACAGAGTCCAGAAATAGACCCACAGTTATATAGTCAAATGATTTTTGACAAAACAACTAAAGTAATTCAAAGGAAAAGATAGTCTTTTCAACAAATGGTGTGGGTATAACTGGATGTCTGTATGGGAAAAAAAAGATTTTTGCATGTCATATGCCAAGCAGGCATATCTTTAATTCCTGCATAACTTTGTGACATTGGGAGGGAAAAAGATTTCTTATGTAGGACATAAAAAGCATAAACTACAAAGAAATAATTGAAAAATGGACTTCATTAAAATTAAAACCTTTGCTATTCAAAATACACAGTTAAAAAGGGTAAGAAATATTTGCAAAACATATATCTGACTAAGGGTTTGTATCCAGAATATATAAAGAACTCTAACAACTCAATAATAAGACAAGCCACCAATTAAAAAATGGGCAGAACATTTGAACACACACTTCACAGAAGAAGATATACAAATGACCACTATAAAAAGATGTCCAATATCACTACTCTTTTGGGAATTGCAAACTAAAATCATAATGAGATACACACAAATGTAAAACGGTACAGTCACTTTGGAAAACATCAGCAGTTTACCATAGAGTTAAAGCATACACTTATACTATACAACCTACAAATCCCACTCTGGGCTATTTATCCAAGAGAAATGCAAACATGTCCACAAAGTCTTGTATGTGAATAAATTCATAGCGGCCAAATAAACTGGTAACAACTCAAATATCCATCAACCAATGAATTGAAAAACAAATTGTGGTATATCTATACTGTAGCATACTACACCCAAAAATGAGGAATAAAGAGTCAATGCACATAAAAATATTGATGACTCTAAAAACTATGCGCTAAAGGATAGTCAAACACAAACATCTACATACTATTTGATTCCATTTATACGATGTTCTAGAAAAGTCAAAACTACAAGCAGAGCAGTAATTCCTTGAGAATGGAGGAGGAAATATCTTGCAAAAGGGTATGAGGAAACTTTTTATGGTGACAGAAATATTTTTTATTACAGTGGCTAAACAACTGCATGCAATTACCAAATGCATCAAAGTGTACACCTAGAATTGGTGAATATATAAATTATAACTCAATAAAACTAAAAATGATAAAAGACATATAAAATTACCAAGATTGTTTACTGTATTGTCATGTCATTTCATAAGAAATAAATGGATTACAGAAATATTATCATAGGAAATCATTATCCAATCTAATCTTTAATTCCTAAAATCAATTAAATCCTGACATAAATATGAGCCACTCAAGGAAAATTTCCTATATTTGAAATAATGCATATCATCAATGAAATCCTCAAAAATTTCAATTCAAGCAAAATTGCAATTCATAGGTAAAACTCCAATAAATGATGTCGGTTAAATAAGTGTCTAGCTTACAAATAATTCCCTATGTCCCCTTTTTAATGTTAATCTCTAGGCTAGGTATTATGGGAAATACAGAAGCATTATATATCTTGATCCTAAGGAACTACAATCTAACTGAAGATACCATACTCATGAATACAAGGGCTATAGAGTAGAAATTCTATTAATCAATTTCCCCATATCTGAATCTCTAGAGAAAGCAAAGCTCTCCATTCCCTTCCTTCTACAAAAACACATTCACTGATGCCAATGGCAGCTTAATGCTAGCAACCAATGGGTTGCTTGTAAGCATCAGGACATTTGTTCCCCCCAATACAGATGTTTTCTTACCAAGAGGTAATTGAGTTTGTTCCCAGATCTGCATATAATGATTCCACTTGTGAATGAGGAAAATTTTGGCTGCAAGTAACAGAATATCAAATTTCCATCACTGAGAAAAACTCACCTCACTTAAGAAATCTGGCAGTAGAGTAGCTGAACCAACCAGAGGCTCAACCACATATGGCCTTTGGGCCAACGTATTTGTAATTCCTCTGGTTGCAAGATGGCTGGGGAAAATCTAAGAATCATGTCTTCACAATATAATATCTGAAACCCTTTTCAGTAATAGGCAAAATTTCCTAGAAAAATCTATCAGCTCACTTATATCTTACTGACCCAAATTGATTTTTATCCCTCTCCAAATTGGCCTTTCAGTAATATATACAGTGTTAGCAAGAGAATGGCAAACCCTGCAATTAAAGGTTACATAAATCATACATAGTTTTGCCTTCAAACTCTCTTATCTGAGTAGCAAAACCTCCACAATCCTGATCTCTTACCCCTTACTCACAACGGTCTTTTCCTTCCTGGATCATCTTATAGGTTTGAAGATAGAGGAGTCTCCAGTGTAATACCTGGTGAGAGGTATCTTCCTTGTTTCCTAATTCTGCTTAGAAGACTTTCTCACAGAAATATTGCTACACATAGTGATCACATTTCTTAATATTAGTATTAGTATGGTACTATACTTCAGATAGGAGAGTTATATTTTGTTGACTAACCTGGAGATCTAACTACTATTATAAGCTAATGACTTTCAAATTTATAACTCCAGTATGGAATTCTACCGTGAACTTCATACTCATATCCATCAGTGTACCTAAACATTTCCACTTGAATGTCTTATAAGCATCTCAAATTTAACATGTTCAAAACTAAGTTCTTGATAGTCTCTGTAAAACCTACCCCTCCCATAATCTTCTCCATCATAGTTAATAGTATCTCCATACCCAGGTGGAGAACAAGACTCCTTTCTTTCTCTCATACCCTCCACCTGAATTGTGAAAAAATCCCTAGTCTTACCAAGGGTATTTCATACCAATTGCACCCTAAGTCTAGGTTATTGCAACGGCCTCCTCAATGATCTCCCTGCTCTCACCTTCCCTCCTTGAGTCTATTCTCAAGAGAGCAAAACAAAGACTGATCGTACCACGCCTCTAAGTAAAATCTCTCATCACTTCCCTAAACTTGTCTCCTGCTACTAACCTCCTTTGTTACTAAGCCTTTTGCCTCAACTCTGGAAGCTCATGCTTACATATGAGCTAATTTCTGAAAAGGACCAGCTTGAATGTTTACAAAGACTATGGCAAAGAGTGCAAAGGTAATGGAAATATTGGGTTGGCCAAAAAGTTCGTTCGGGCTTTCCGTAACATGTTACAAAAACCCGAACAAGCTTTTTGGCCAACCCAATCTTTGCTTCATAACACTCCTCAACACGGCAGTCAGAGTGATCCAGTGGCTCCAACGGCTTCCCATCTCATTCAGGATAAAAGCCCAAATCATCACAATGGCCTCTAAGACTCTACAACTTCATGACCTGCTTCTGCCACCCCAACCTCAGCTCCTACTACTCTTTCCTTGCTCTCACCACTGGAGTTAATCTGGCTTCTTGGTTCTTTCAAGAATACAACAAGTGGGGCTTCCCTGGTGGTGCAATGGTTAGGAATCCACCTGTCAATGCTGGGGCCATGGGCTCGAGCCCTGGTCCGGGAAGATCCCACATGCTGCGGAGCAACTAAGCCCACGTGCCTAGAGCCCGTGCTCCACAAGAGAAGCCCGCACACCACAACCAAGAGTAGCCCCCTCTCACTGCAACTAGAGAAAGCCCACACGCAGCAACGAAGACCCAACGCAGCCAGAAAGAAAGAAAGAAAGAAAGAAAAAGAAAGAAAGAAAGAAAGAAAGGAAGGAAGAAAGAAAGAATACACCAAGTATATTCCCACTTTAGGGCCACTGAATGTGTTATTCCCTCCATCTAAAAATTTTTTTATCCAGATATCCTAATGGATAACTCTCTTACCTCTTGAAGGAGGTCTTAACTCAAATGCTATCTTTACAATGAGGTCTTACTTGCCCCTCTCTTCCTAATCAAAAGCTTTAATCCCCCATCCCTGAATTAGCTACTTCCTTTTTATTTTTTTTCTCCTTAAAGTATATCAACATATACAATAAAATATACTTATAATGATTTTATTATCTATCTCTCCTCATTAGAGTATAAATGCCATAAAGGCAAAGATATGTTTTGTTTTGTTTACTACTGTATCCTCAGTATCTATAACGGCACCTGACACATGGTAGGAGCCAAAGAAATATTTAATAAATGAACACATGATGCAGATGTGAATAAATGAACATATTTTAGAAATAAAAATTAAGAAGTAAGAAGCCTTGGTAATGGGGATGAGAGAGGCAAAGGTTTTTGGCATGTAGGGAGCAATGTGGTTGAGGCAAAAATAAATTGTTTTTTTTTCTTCTCTGGTTCTTTTTGGTCACTAGTAAAGTTAAGATTTTAGTACCTGGGTTTCCAACTATCCCCATGAAACCGACATTTATTAAATCTGCTTTTTAAAAGTAAAAATAGTATACACGTCATATATTTCAAACTTAACTATTTTGAGAATCAAATATTGCTATTAAGTAATTTCAAGAGAAAGACCCTGTAAGTCTTTAATACAGGTTTTTTTCACTCACTAGAAACAATCTCCATCACTATGAAAAAAGTTCCCTTAGAGAAGGTCTAACATGAAACATGCTATTTCAAATTTGTTTTCTCTGCACTTTAGAAATAAAATAAATCCACTTTATTAATTTAAAGTTATTTATTATGTAATATTTCATATAAATAAAATAATAAATGTAGTTGAAATGTAAAGTTATAAAGCACAATAATAAATACCCCTCGAAGATTTAAGTATAAGTGATTTATTTGGGAGGTGAAGAAAACACTGACAGGGAAATAGAGAAGAGAAAAAAGAGAAAGGAAGACAGCCCAATAAAAGGTATGTTCTTAAGCAAAATACCACTTTAGGACAACCTGGGTTTAATCACACTGAGAAACTTGGAGAGCTACTGCAGAACACATACCTCATAGTCATCCCACCTGGGAAGTCCAGGAGTTGATGTATCTGTTTATCAACGTGTATTAGTCATTAATTCAAGGATGCTCACAGGGAGGAATTAATCCCCAGAACTTGTATGCAGGCAGTGCCGTGCTTCAGCAGACAGAGAAAAACCACAGGAAAAGAAATGTAGAAACTGCCAGGTAGAAAGCAGCCCAGCCCACCAAGAAATGGTGAGGCCCAAGAGTATCTGAATAAGGCATCCAGTAGCGTCTGCTATACCCATGAACCCACCAGCCATCCTAAGAACTAGAATGTTAGTATTTCCATTCCATATAACTATGTTTTCTTTCCATATCCCATCTCCCTGCTTCCCCTACCAGAGGTAACAACTATTCTCAAATTACTGTTTATGATTCCCTTGCTTCTTTAATGGTTTTTTTTGCATTAAGAATATACCATTATTTTGCTTAAGAGCTTTTTAAATATGATACCATAAAATACGTAGTCTTCTGTAAATTGTTTATTTTTCCCATTCATTTTTATGTTTCTAATATTCATCCATGTGTTATGTACAGCAGCAGTTTGTTAAATTTTACTGTGTACTTGCCCTTTTTACTCCGGTTGAGTATTACTGTCACGGTGAGCCTGTTACTGATCCTGATAGGTACTGCTTATATATGATACACTGGAGAAAAGGTTGAAAACTATTACCTCGGTTCTTGCCTTTTAGTTCCTACTCTAGAGATCTATGTTGCCATAAGTGGTTCTGCATGCCTGGCCCAAGCTGTGATCGTTTTCTAATCAATCTCAAACTCTCCACAAGTCTGAAAGAATACATGGAAAAGATTCTAACACCTAATAAAAACTGAAGAAGGGAAAAAAAATCTTCCATTACCCCCATAGATGTTCTTGTAGGGATAAGAAAAAAAACTTACTATTTTTATAGGCCAATGGAGGCAATCACTGATTTTATTTTAACATCTATTTTCAGACATTACTACCCTTCATAAAGGCTATTTTTTATAACAGGAATGCATTATAATTCTGACACTATGAAAGAATCCAAGTTTCTTTATGTTACAATAATGAGGCAGGTGCCCCAGACCACAGCATGGTAACCCAGGTCCTTGAGAACACCTAGGGTAAACAATTTTGCAGAATGCCATCTTCATAATGCTGCCTCAAATTGGAGTTACAACATAAGAAAAAGAGAATTACCATAGCTTCTATCCACTCTGGAAAGAGG
>NW_006785593.1:2148963-2161511 GCF_000442215.2 Lipotes vexillifer | reverse complement strand
CTATCCACTCTGGAAAGAGTGAAATTTGTGGCAAAACATTAACAGTCATATCTTATTTTTAGTATAAATTTGTTTTTATTGCAGTATATTGGGAAATGAGAGCATTTTTAAAGGATCAGATGTGATGTGACATCTCACATCAGCTATTACTTAATGACATTTTAAAGGCTAGACAGTGATAGTAGAAAAGGAAATTTGAATGATACCCCCCAAAATGGCAATAATTTAAACACATGAATATATAGGGAAATACTCTTACCTGCTTTATTCCACAGTAATCAGCAATACTGCTGATGAGCTCTGACATTGCCTGAACTTCATGAGATTTTTTCAAATTCATAAACTCATCTGGCTTCACATTTTCATCTGAACAAAAGTAAAACAAAATTAAAGTATGCTACTAAAGAAACAAAACTTAATAAGAATCATCAGTTGATGCTCATGTTTTCTATAATTAAATATGAAAATAATACAGAGATCCTATTGCGGTGTCTGTAAGATGAATCTCTATTAGTTTAGCTGCTATGAATCAAATTTGAATTAATAAAATGAAAAGACTCATATAACATTCTTAAAAATGTTCCTTGAAATATAAAACAATTAACTACAAAGGAAAAGACTGATAACTAGACTACGATGTAGGAAAAAAATGTGGAGATCTATACCTAAGTTTTCTGTTTAATATGGTGCATAAGAAAACCTACTCATTTAGAACAAATCAGTCTATCGGGGCTCATGATATAACGTCTAACAATAAATTAAGAACATGTTGGAAATATATATATATATATATATATATATATATGAACAATATATTGCTTCTAAATTCCTAAAAAACATACATACACACAAACTAACACACCTACCAGTTCTCTGTTTTTGATTTCCACGAAGGGCTACAAGCAACTGTTCAAAAGGAGTACATATTCCCAAGTTTTCTACAGAATAATATTTAGCAGCCAGAGCGAAGGCTTCCACACTCACCAGCTTCTGGGAAGTTTCACAAAATATTTTCGGAAAATCAGTAATATCTAAAAAATTAAGATAAAAAGAATTGTTAGCAACAAAATAAATAATCACTAGCTAATTTGTTGGAGATTTAAAAAACAAAAATCACCGATCTTATAACAAACTATAATATTTTCATTTAGTGTGAATTTTGGCAATATCACTAATGGTTCCATTATATTTGTTAGTTAAACTATTAGCTATTTGTAGCAGCCAGTTTTCTCATTAATACACTATACCATCATACACTTAGATTCCAAATTAAAATTTGGCCTTTTTGTTGTTTTTTAAAAGCCAAAAAAAAAAAAAAAAGAAAGAAAGAAGTTTAAAACCGTGCTAAACTGTAATGTACTCATTAAATTTATGAATGGTCCTGGCTGACGTACAACTGTGAATTTAAAGGAGGTCAGTCCATCAAACGTCGTTACTCCCTGTGCACACTGCATGTAGAACAACAGCAATATTCTCAATGGTATAAATGTTATTGTAAAACAGTTCCTGCATCATATGGACCATGTAGAATTGTGTGGGCATGTGTGTATATGTGTTCAACACACTGTCAATACGACTTCTAAAACTAATCTGGTTATGATTAGGTGAAAACAGTTCATTTTCTTCCCATAGTCAGTTTCAAACCAGACATTGTCTAAGCTTCATACAGAAACTACTGATAGTTGCTGAATGCTCACTTTAGAAGAGTAAAGTGCCACACTGTTTGCAACATCCAGTGTTCCTCTCTGCGTGAGGATCATTCACCCTGTTGAACTCAGATGTGGTTACATCTCACCAAGGTGAACTATGCCATTTTCAGGCAGAAACTTTAAAAATATCAAAAGAGTCACTACATTTTCTTTGCCCAGAACTGCAATTGTCAAGATAGAACCTGCCTCAGCCTGAGTCCCCAAGTGATGACAACAAAGGCATCACTGCTGTCAAACTACGAAGAACATGCGGCATACATGAATAGTAACTTTCATTGTTTTTAGTCACTGAGTTTTTAGGCTTATTACTGTAGCATAATCTTGCCTACTCTAATGGATACACATCAGTACGAATTTGCTTTTTATTTGTTCAATTTCATTTTCCTATAGTCATTTTTAATGCATATTAATTTATTTATGAAGGTTTAAAAAAAGGCATTCTGATATGTATTAGTAGTCCAAAGAAACTCTTTGGATGGAGTAGTCCATTTACCGAAAATTATTTTTAATAATTAAAAAATGTACATCCAGTGGTTAAATAAAGCATTTAAAATGTTCACCTTACAAAAGCATGGTGCAATTCTGGGAACAACTTAAGTCCTACCAGAAAAATCATACTATATGCTATGAAGTTCATTCTAGCTAGCTGATACTCCAAAGTTACCTATGAAATTATAAAAACCTACTTAAACACAAAAAACAATGATGCTCCCTGGCAAAAATTAAAAGCAAGAAAATTGAAGAAGGCTTTCAGAATGCTAACTAAATAACTAAAAACTACATGTTTAAGACAGTACCTTTTGAAAGCTAATATCTATTAAGTTGATGGTAGTAATGTTTACCAAATTAATTAATAGAAAATCCGCAGAGATGTATAACTTCCATTTCTGAATGTATTAAATAGAAATTTAAACTACAAGATTACCATAGTACGTTTATTTAAGATACATTTTGTGTATTATATAAAGTTCTTTCGACATTTTACAAACTGAATTTACTAATGCAGCCAAAAAGTAATAAAATCCACATCAAAATATTTAGGCATGATACAGAGGGGAAAACTCAGTCAACTGTTAAGTGAGCCTCTCAGGTTTAAGGGCAGTCTCAACATCCCCAAGTTCCAGGGCAGCAATTTCTTAGCATGTGATACAATAAGAGTAGTAAATTTCAAAGTGCAGAGGGGCTATTATAGTAGTCAGTTATTGGACAATGCTGCCAACAGAAAGAAATGTGATGTTTCGGTTGGAAAAGTAAAGCTTCAAATCAATTTAACTATCCTACTGAAAATATTTGAAAAAATTCCAATCCAAGCCAAATTAATGTTGTTAATTTGCCTTTAATTATAGGCCTCCTAGTAATTTCAGAAATTTGAGGATCTAAACTGCAAAGATATTAAATTTTTAACAATGTTTCCTTTTATAAAAAGGATAGTGTTCTGATTCAGTCCATTGGTTTATGTCATTTAAGGCTACACCAGTTTATTCAGATAGTTCTAGAACTCTGTGAAAAAAATCTTTTTGAATTAAGAAAATATAGCTTTTGTAACTTTGTTTTCAAATGATCCAGCCTATAACTTCCATTACTTGTGATTTTTAGAGATTCAGAGAGATGAGAGGTGTCAATGATCTTGTCTTTACTTCTATCTCTGAAACAGTATGTGAGGAAAGTTCCACGGTGATGGTAATAGTATCTGTAGTACTCATAGTGCATTCCCAGAGACTGGCACACTGAGTTTGGGTTTGGCAACTAGCAAAATAAAAACCACAGTGTTACCCAACTTATTACTTAAATTCTTAATTAGTTAAATTTTTTACACAGGGAAAGCTTCATTTTTAAATTTGATACCCATTGTACCTGCGTATGCTGCGGTTTGATTGTTTTGCCAATATCTCCCTCTACTGGAAGTACTTGTTCTGCTTTATTACATGCTCTGTCTTTATTTACTCTTATTTTTTGTACACCCACAGAAGTTTCTTACAAGATAGGTTATTTGGGCATGAGGGAGCAAAGGCACCAGAGAGGCAAGGGAGAAGTTAATTCTATTAAATATAATATCAGTATATCCCTATCCTTTTTTTTTTTTTTTTACAGCAGAGATCAATATACAAGGAAACGTAGAAAGGTTATACATACACATATTGGATTATGAAAATTTCAAGATAGAGAAATGAATAATAATGTTTCAAAGCTAAAAATAAAATAGAAACAATCAATGAATATATAATATTGATATTTAAAATAAAAACTATTTCAAAACTCAATGTCTGGTATTTTACTTGAATATTATCTAGCACTTTAAGGAAGACAGAGTACTGTAAGGATTCACAATTATCTCACCACTATTATTGCTAACATTTATTGTACATATACTATGGGCCAGGCACTGTGCCAAAGAGTTGACATTTAATGGAACGGACTTATAAGCTAGTTACATCGTGCTCGTATCCCCACTTACAGAGGAAGAAACCAAAACTTAGAGAGGCTGCAATTTAGCCAGGTTTGCACAAACACTAAGTAGCAAGGCATGTGAACCAAGGCTGTGGGCAGACCTTGTTCTTAATTCCCACATGATCAACATGCCACTGCAGTGAGTAACAAATGAAATCAGGAAAGACTGCAGTTAAAAAAGTGCTAGGCAGACTGACTGTCAGAATCAGGTCTAACAAGAATTCCCTCTGGCAGAGATCAATACATGGTAATATCTTAAAGACAGTTTCAAGCTCATTTATCTTCTTATTCTTTCACTTCCCTCACTCCCCTCAACACCTCCCTCTTTACCAGAAGTGATTTTAAGATTTCATGAAGTAAAAAGAGTAATTTCTACATTTAAAACAACTGATAAGTCTCTGAAAAGAAAATTAAAAGTTTTTATGATAAGATGTTGTTATAGTTATCTATTTCTAGAAACAAAGTATCCCTACTGCTTCCCTCCCAGTTGTAAGGCAATGATACCTTGCATATACCAGGTATTCAGTAAGTAGGGAATCAATGAAGGGATGAACGAAAGCAATTCCTCAATACATTTACTACTGTAGCATCACCAGATACACTGAGAGAAACAAATTCTAAGAGTCTGGGGTAGTAGTTTTCACTGAGGCCACTACAGGAACTTCAACAGTACTTCTGAGCCTGTTAGAAGAGCATAAAACCTCATCTCAGCCCTAATGTTTACAATCACAAGGTGAGACAAAAGTGATTTAAAACATTTAGAATGTGATATAAAATACAATTATGTGCTAAATTCTGACGTTACAGTTAAAGGTCACTACTGTTATTATCACACACCCTAAAAATGTCCTATGGTCCAGAATTTCAAGAAGAAGTCAACAGTGCCCTCTTAATAACAATCTTCATAAGGACATAGAAATGTTATGGACTCACTTTTACAGGTCCTACAGATGTCTCCAATTCAAAAAGCCCAAAACTGAACTGAAAGTTCTCAAGCTCACCAAACCTTTCCCTTTTCCTATTTGCTATCCTGTTTAATAGTGTCATCGGTCACCCAGTGCTGAAGTTAAAAGTCTACATTATCTTAAATGCTCCTTGTACCCTCAATGCACATATCCAGTCACCCATTAAACCTAATGTAAAAATGTCTTTCATTTGGGACCCCCCCCCATCACCGCCGCGGTTCAAACTCTATTAGTACCACCAGTGTTACCGCAGTAGTGATTTTTTTCCGTATCAATAGAACTCCCATAGCAGAATGCTCAGTAAGTGTTGGTTGAGCTGAATTGAACATATTTTCTAAAATGGAAATCTACTTATATTCAATGCGAGTTTAATTATACATTTTAAGGCTTTGGCTTCTACCAACAGTTGACTTTAGGCTTCAATCTTTTATACTTGTTTAGTAGACTTCAGTCAAAAGTTAAAGCTGTCTTGCTGACCTATGAAAATTATATATAGGATATATTAAATTTTATGAATGTTTAAGTATATCCATAACCCTATAATCTATTTAAGGAAGAAACAGAATATATACTGTTGCTTTTTAAAATATGTCAATTTATATCACTCCATTATGTGCTAGGAAACTTTTTGCATAAGCTCCAACATAATTTATGGCTGCATATGAAATGAAAAAATATGTTATCTCAACATGTAAACCATGCTCTTAGAAAGAATGATATAATTAACAAAAATTGACATGCATATCCTTATTGTGCCAATATTAACATTACAATGAATGTTCCATTACATGGAACCATTTCAAAAGCATTTTCACATTTAACTAAGTTTTTATAGAAATCAAATTAAATATAAAAACAGGAAAATCTAACCACAGTATTACTACTCTAACAAACGCTTTTCATAGTTTAATTTGAAGGAAAATAAAAATATCATACAAAGAAACAGAAGTTTAGAAAATTGATTTGGTATATAAAAAATAAACTTGTTAAAAAATAAACAATTCTGGGATGCCTACAATGTGCAAGGTAATAACTCAACCTGATAAAGCTAATTTGTTAACAACTCGTGATTCATCTACGGGATATAGTGTCTTATCACTTACAAGGCATGTGGGCAACGAATGTTCAGTGTGGATTCCAGAGGGTTCAGCAATTCCCAGTTAGAATTCTTTTGAGATGCCACATGGGATGCGCTTACTCAGGTCTTTGCACTTGTTTTTTCCTCTGTCTGATACCATCTTCTCTCAGATAGTTTCATGGTTCTCTCTCTCACTTCCTTTAGGTCTTTAATCAAATGTCACCATTTCAGTGAAAACTCTGACAACCCTATTTAAAACTGCAACCTCACTCAACTCTCATTCCTCACTGATCCTGTATCAATGTTTTATAGCACTTATCACCATCTGACATAGTAAGTAACATGCAAGAGGACAGATTTTTGTTTACTGCTGTATCCTGAGAACCTAGAATGATTCTTGTCATAGCACATACTCAATGAATGAATGGGTAAATGAATGAGCAAGAACTAGGTCTGAATTCTGGTTCTCAGACTGCCTCTCCCTCTGTGGTCATGAGCAATCTATTTATCTGCTCTAAGATTTGATATCTTCATCTATTAAATGGGGGCAAATATCTCCTTTACAGTATTTTAAGGAGTACACATATATATGCACATAGGCATATATTTAAATATGTACATATACATATATACATGTAAGTATTTAACTACACACACACACACACACACACACACACACACACACCATCCTAAAACAGTGCCTAGAATATAGCAGGCAACTCCCAAAGCACAAAGTCCGAATTAAGTAACTGAGTGTCCTAACACAGCACTTGGGACTTTGTTGGAAGAATGTGGGGCAGAAAATACTCAAATATTTAGGCCCAGAATACCGTATAGGCTACTAGAGAAGAACTTGAAACAATGATCAATACAAACATTCAGTTTCTAAACATGGGGCCTGCTGGGAGAAAGGAAGTTTGGACTCTGGAAGTTGGATGCAAGCCCTCCATTGTTAGAATGAAAGCATGACTAGGGACAGGTAAGCTGCAACTTGAGACACAACGTGCAAGTCCAACAGCCAGCACTGGGTTCTACAGTGTAAGTAGGTTGAAAGCAAAAATTTCTCAGTGTTTGGGAGCCCAGTGGTTAGCAGTGGGCACCATGTCCTAGAATCAGCTTGAAAGCTCAAGGGAGAATTTTATTACCAATGATATTTCTTACTAAATTTGAAGTGAAATTCAGTAGATAGATTATAATCCTGACCATGCCTTAAAGACCTAATATAGTTTCAAGTCTGCTTTACTGTAGTGTTTTAATTTCCTTCATCAGAAGTCTCTATTTTCAGAAAATAACCAAAACCAAGAGATAGATTACTAGAAATTCCACAACTTCAAACTCCATTTAAAATTAGAAGCACTGAAGAATAAATTAAATATTTGTAAATATTTTCTGAAAAATAAATTCAATTTAATAAACCAAATATGATTTTGTTAGCAAAATACAAAATAAATTTTAGATTCTAAAACTTTAAAAATTGCTTTATAATTGTAAAGAATAGAAACAAACCTATTTCAGTGCAGTAAGTGCTATGAAATCAATCTCTCTGTTCTTCTCTCGTTCCTACCTCAGAGATCTCATTTCCTATTTTCGCTGCCATTTTCTGAACACCACGGCAGGCTCCACTGCCCCACAGTGCCTTCAAGGATGGCAGTATCTTAGTAACTAACGCTGCCATTGATCTCTTACTGAGAAAACCAGTATTTCCTTTCTATACACACATTGACTTGGGCCTAGACTTCCAGGCTTTCAAGAATAAAAAAAGACTTTACAGTTTGTTTATTATTGAGGCAGAAAAAATAAAGGACTTTTTGTCCCAGATAAACAGTAATTGTAAGTAAATTTAATTACTAATAAGGGATTTTGAGAGAGTAAAATTAAGTCACACCTGTCTCTTAAAATTGTACTTCTTTCCATTGTACATTTCATTAACTTGAGTTTAATTTCATCTGCTATTCTTATTCTAAACTCCATTACTTACATTTCAACATTAACACAAAATAGATGTGTGTCTATTCTACTCAACTGAATTCAGTTATAATCATGTGCCAAGTAAAAGGAACTTGCAAGAGGAATTTGCAAAAAATATACACTTTCTCTAGTTCCTACCGTACCTCCAGCAGATCTTGCTCCTATCTTGCTCTTTACTTGTTTAATTTTTGTAAATGATGTGTATAATTCATAAAAACCAGATCAATTTTATTCTTTAGGGGCCATTATTTAAGGTGACTGCAATAGAGAAAAAACAAATAAAATGCCCACCTAAACCTTACATTCGCCACTCTGACTTTAATGATCTAGAAAGAGGGAAGAATTCATTTTCGGTAATTGTTATTGGTATTGCCTAAAGATTCCAGTCTAATACTCTGCAGCTATATCGGAAATGCAGTTCCCCTCACAAGGGAAGTTTCAGAACTTCATAAAGATTAGTTAAAGAAATGTTTGAAAATATATATCATAATAAGGAACAAAAAAAGACAAGGAGAAAAAGAAGAATGAGTACAAGTGCTGGTCTAAAGCAAGATGAAGTCAAAGAGCTTTGTAATACTAATGATGCTTTCAACCAGCGGTTCTTATCCTGAGGTCTAAGAGCTAAAGAAGCTTATGAATCACCGAAAGCTATCTGTAAAGTTTTACATCTATGTGTGAGCATATATGCCTCTTTTTAAGGAAGAGGTACGATAGTGTTCATTTGAATTAGCCTTTTAATGGGATTTGTGACCTAAGAGATTAAGAATCACTATCTTTTACTCTTCCTCAACTTTTACTTTACCCAATGTTAATATTATAACAGACAATTCAACTAAGTATTTTTTCTCTGGCTTCTAGAGATCATTTTAAATATTTAAAACAACATAAAATTATTCTTTTATTCATTGGTAGATAGCTATTAATTCTTAATATAAATTTCACAGTTTTAAAATTAATCTAACTTTGAAAAGATAACACTTTTCTCTCCAGTATTTTTAGTACTAAACAGATCCTCTCTCATTGTTGATGGTCTAAGTTACTAGTCTGAGTTTTTTAGATAATGCCCATCTAACAAAAATAAATAAATAATTTAAAGTACCAAGCAACATAAAAGTGAATATCTAAACAAAGAGAAGACACATTTATTCTGATTGGCTAAATATAAGCATAATTTAAGTAGAATGAGGGGAAAAAATTGCCATAGATAAGAGGAATCTTCATGAACTTTTTCTTACTAAACTTCTTAATAATTGAATGATATGGGGGAAATCAGAAGTTGAGGGGGGTAACCATTAAAAACTAGAATATAAATTCAAGTTCTAAATGGCCCTACCTAAAAGGAACAATTGGAAAGCACTTGCCATATATCAAATAAATAAAATATGATGACAAATTATCCTGAGTTCCCAAAGATTTGTTTGCATTTTTGTCACCCTTACCCATAATTACAGCAGCAACCCAGGAACTGGGCTGACAGCTGCCACTATCTTTTTGTTGTGTGAAATTATTTCCACACTTGAAGTCTGCTAAAAAGACCCAGAAAAATATAAAAAAGGAAAATAGAGTTCAGGGAAATACATATGGAAAGTGAAAGGATAAAAGTTAAATACAACAGAGTAAAACAGATGACACTAATTATTTCTCTGTTGTTCTCACTTTCTATTTCCAACATGCTTTCTAGCTTCATGTGTTTCAAATTAAATGTGAGCACAATTTCAATGCACCATAATCACCACCATCACCACCACCAAGAAAAAAATACTTAGAATGGCCAAGAGGCAATTTAATTTATTGAGATGCAATAAAAATACTTTAAGAGAAACCACAACAAAATAATCTATCATAGGCAAAAACTTCCTGTGTTTTTCAATTAAAATGATAGTAAATTAATTATGCAGATGCTCACCAAAAGGAACCAATTCTAAACATTTATTCAGCACCCAATCCTGGTAAGGATCATGTAAGTTGCGATAACAAGAAACAGGAGAAGTAGCATATGGGCCTCAAGAAGCTGAAAGAAGAGAGTCAAGAGAGGCCCTGGAGGCTTTGAAAGAGTCTTAGAGCAGCCCTGGGCTTTGGCAAAGTCAAAGAGGATGGCTTTGCAGGCACAGAAACCTGGATTTCCTGAGAGCTCAATAGGTTTTCCACAACTGATTCTAAGCAAAGTTATAAGAAACTGACTTTATGAACTTATTACTTTACATTGAGATAACCCATATCACTCATTTGATGAGACACTGTCTCCTAATTTTAGAATTACAACTAGAACAAATAAAGCCAGATATTCTTAAAGAAAATTTTAATCAAGCTGGGTAGCTGTTTGAGTGGCCTGTGTAGTCATGCTCTATTTTGGTTTCATAAAGTATTTTGGCTATCCTAACTCAGAATCTCTTCCGTTTTGCCTTTTGGAAGATTTTTCTATACTTATGAAGACCAGTTAACTCCTGAAGACCAAAAGATAATTCACTTGAGAATGTTACAGATTTATATATGTAGTCATTACTTCCTAAGGACACAGCCTAGTTCCCTTGAAGTGGGGAAAACAAAATCTTAATCCCTGAGAGGAGATATAGGAGACTGTTTGTTTTATCAGTAAAGTATTTAGAAGCTATCACTACTGGCTTTTTTCTGCAGATGGTTAATCTCACCCATATATGTGATAAACTTTCAGAAATGTCAGCCTGATGATGCCTGCCTTGATTTTATCTCCAGATTCTCATGGTATCTTCCTGTAATTTTCAATGTACTGAATGAGGTACTGCATTTTCACACAGGAAAAGAATAGCAAATTAAGTTATAAAACCTATGAGTTGGATCGAGTCATACAAAAACAATGATGACAAACATAATATGGACAGAAACCACACCATAGCTATCTAGTTCAGTACCATATTTCCACGGGTACCTTCAATAACATTCTTTATAGATCTATGCTTCACTTTGATCTTCAAGAATAATTTACTCATCTATATGCCAGAAACTGTTCAATGTGCTAAGAACACAAAACTGAAAAAGGCAAACACTGTACTTTTGTTTTTAGAGAGTTTATAATCTAGCTGCAGATAGGGACAAGCCAGTGGACGATGACAACAGGATGACCTGTGTTGATATGGGAGAGTATATGGGGTGTTATAGGAGCACATTCATTTCCAGAAGTTCTTGACAATTTATTTTTTCCAAGGAAAGAAAGACCTAATTACACCATCACCACCAACATCATCATTACCACAACCCTCATCATTTATTAGCCACAACTTATTGAATCCATGCTATATTCCCAGTTCTATGTTAGGAGCCATATTACATCATTTTTCAGCTTTACTACAACTTTGTAAGATAGGTAATACACTTGTGAAAAAGGAAAAAAATAACAACAATAACAATCAGCTGTGACAGAGAGCTAGCAGCTTATAGCTGGGGTGGAACTGGCGCTGGCACACAGACCACACTCTTCCCTATTAAACATGAAAGCGTTTACAGTAGTACACCAATATCAGACCAAGTCTGTGACCATGCGAAGTCCACAACCATGACTGAGCACAGACAAAAACAAGAACATCGTGCAAACACAACGGTCTCCATGAAAGGAGCCCCACAGAGAGGCTCACATGGTGAGAAACTGAGGCCCTGTGCCAACAGGCAGCACCAACTACCTCCCTATGTGAGTGAGACACTGTGGGGGCAAGTTCCCCGACCTCAACCAACTTCAGCACCTGCAGCCCCACCAGCAAGTGGACTGTGAAACCGTGAGACCCTAAGCCAGGTCCATCCATTAATCTGCTCCTGAATTCCTACCCCACAGAAACTGTGTGAGAGCGTGTCATCAGCAACAGGTCATGTGTAACATTAATATAATTGTCAATGAGTGTGTACTCTTCCAATGAAAACAATTATAAGGGAGGTCGTATAATTAATATTAATATTGTGTTTCCCTTTAATTCTTAGGCTGTTTTCTTCTATTTCTTTGAACATATTTATGATAGCCACTTAAATCCAACATCTGAGCCCAATCAGGATCGGCTCCTATTAACTCATTTTCTCTCCCCTTGGGTCACACTTTCTTTTAATTCTCCGAACACAGCTACTTAAATCCAGCATCAGGGCTCACTTGGAATCAGTTTCCTGAGTATGAGTCATACTTTCCTGTTTCTTTGCACATCTAGTAGTTTTTGGTTGAAAAGCAGAATTGTGTATAATTTATTGTAGTGGATCTATTTTGTTTTTCTAAGGATTTTGTTGTTGTTATTCTACTAAGAAGTGAACTTGCCTGGACTCAGACTGAAATCTATCTCCCCCTCAGCGTGCAGCAGCTGGTGTCTCTGCTCAGTTGCTGATTAGCCTGCCCCCTGAGGGTATCCCTGAGCCTGTGTAGTTCAGCAG
>NW_006785593.1:2146342-2148894 GCF_000442215.2 Lipotes vexillifer | reverse complement strand
TCAGCAGGCAGATAAAGATTTGGGTGGATTTGATAGTCAGATTGGGGGGCTCATCCTCTCTGTGGTTACATTTGTTTCCAACGCTCCCCAGCCTAAATTTCCAGTTGCTCTGCCAGCCCTGAATTCTGCCCATTGATACAGAAATTCAATCAGGCTTTTGATTTTTGCCACCCAAGCTGTGTACACGGCTTGGGGAATACACTCTGTCAAAGGTGCAGTAAGTTCGCACATCTTGCCAGGAGCTCTGTCTTTCAAGGGTTCACCATCTCCCTAGTTTCGTCGATGTTTTTGCTGGATTCTCTTAGTCTCCCGTGACCGCGTGTGCACATGTGTGTTTGGGAGGGGGTGTGTGTCTATACTTCATCCAGGGTTTTAGCCAGAGTTTATACTCATGTCTTAGATCTCAGCCCTTCTGTGGCCCTCCTTCCAGAATGTGCTCCTTAAATTTCCATCTGCTCTCATCTCTGAACTCTGTCGTGGCCATCTTGAGCTGGGAAGAATGTTGTTTTCCACTGCCAGATCTAGGAGGGTTTAGAGCACCCCCAGCAAGAAAGTCATGAATTCACAGTTCTTCCCAATCAGCAGCAGTTTTCCAACAGCAAACTCTGCTCATATTTCTGCCCCCTTTAGTCACCTTCCAGAACCTTCCAATAGTTTTTAATAACCCGGTCAGTGTTTGTCATTGTTACTGGCTGGAGGAACTGCCTGACCTCTTCAAGCAGCCATTACCTGAAGCCCACCCTGGACTATTTTAATAGCCTTATCCTGTCCTCCTGCTTCCACCCTCACCTTCTCCACAAAGAAGCCAGAGTCATCCCTCTGAGACATAAATCACACAGCATACCCCCTGATGAAGTCCTTGAAGAGCATTCCATTCCACTCAGAGTAAAAGCCAAGCCCTCAGTATGGTCTGCAAGTCCCACATGAAGTTGCCTCAGGCCGCTACTCAAACCTCATCTCTGATCAATCTCACCTGGATGGCTCTGCTGTGCTCCCAGCACACATAGCATGTTCCCACCTGGTGCCTGCTATTCACTTGGCCTGACACACTTTTCCCTCAGATAGACCATTTTTCACTTTCCCTTCCTGGAAAACGAGTGTGTGTGTGTGTGTGTGTGTGTGTGTGCGTGCGCGTGCATATACAGTTTTCTGGGTATCAACCGTCACTAAAACACGCAGGGATTTTATTGTGTTCAGTATCATAACAGTAGGGTCTAGAACAGGGCCTGGTAGGTAGAAGGCACTCAGTAAACATTAGTCAAGTGAATGCATGGGTTAAGTGCTGCTCTTTGTTAGGCATTCCGCTTAACCCTTACCATGTATTTACTCACATAACTTTCAGACTGCCCCATCAAGTAGGTACTATAATTATCCCAATTTTACGGATGAGGAACTGAGGCACAAAGAGTTGTAGCCCAAGCTAACCAAACAAGTAAGTGGTGAGGCCAGGACTTGAACCAGGCAGTCAGTCAGTCTGCAAAGCCCACTGCATTAGTCTGCTCAAGATGCCATACAAGATACCACCGGCTGGGTGGCTTATACAACAGAAATCTGTCACAGTCTGGAAACTGGAAGTGCAAAATCAAAGTGCTGGCAGAGCTAGCTGGTTCCCGGTGAAGCCCCTCTCCCTGGCTTGCAGACAACTGCCTTCTCACTGGGTCCTCACATAGTTTTCCTCTGTGTGCACCCTTCTGGTGCTTCTTCCTCTTCTTATTGGATTAGGGCACCACCCTTTTGACCTCTTTTAACCTTAACTACCTCTTTAAAGACTATCTCCAAATATAGTCACATTGGGGTTTTTGGCTTCGAATTATGAATTTGGGGGGGGGGACACAATTCAAACCACAACACCCATAATTTATACCCTTAAAATACAGTTATTTTCATCATCTTTCCTTTTTAATTGTGGAGAATTAAGATTGTTTTCTCTCTAGTTCTTTTTAGATGAACAGAGGAAAAGGAACTTTCAGGACTCTGACCAGGCCAGAATATCACCTGGCAAGAGAAATCTACTGAACTGGCTATACTGAGGATTTTCAGAAACAACTTGGTCTCATAAAATACCAAATGATTATGCTAAACATATGCTAGTATACTTTCACACACTGTGCATTAACTCAGTGCAGCTCTGGGAACTGTGTTTATTTGTAACTCCTCATATCAAGCTGGCAGAAAACCACACTTCTTGTGAGACCCTAATGGAAATCCATTCAGGTCTCCTTGCTGCTCCTTGAACACACCATGCCTGCTCCCACATCAGGGTCTCTGCACTCCCTGTTCTCACTATCTGGAATGCTCTGCCTCCAGATAGCTTCATGACTCAATTTTCTCCTTATTTAGATTTTTTTGTCCAGAGTTATTTCCATAAAGTTTTGCTAGGACAACCTATTTACAATTGCAAACATATCTTCCTCCTGCCTATCCCCTTATTTACTCCTCTCTTTGCTACTTGATTCTTCTCTGTGGCACTTTTAAAAAATTGTTTCTATTCCCTTTAGAATGCAAGCAAGGTGAAGATACGGATTTTTATTTGCTTTATTTACTACTCTTTC
>NW_006785593.1:2133593-2146154 GCF_000442215.2 Lipotes vexillifer | reverse complement strand
TTCCCTAGTTCCTAGAAAAGTACTGGCACACAGCAGACACTAAGTAAATGTTCCCTGAATGAACGAATGAATGAACAAACTTCCCCAAGGTCACAGAGCTGGTAGAATTGGAATCTGTACCCTGTCTAACAGCATAAAAATTAAGTGCTAAATTATACTTATAGAGAAACTAACAATGTAATGACTAATGTAAATATTAAAAGGGAAAATATGCAAACAAACAACACACTGCAGGGAAAATAGTAGATATCAATTAATCCTATTATTGTTATTATTAGGATAGGTAAACAATCTAATTCTTCCATTGTATGAAGCCTAGGTTAAACCCATATGAAAGTCTTGGGCTTCATATTTAATTAGTTTCTTTTACTCTTTTGGAAGCCAGAATGAGTCATTCATTAACTCATTCAACAAATATTCATTGAGTATTTAATTATGCATGCTAGGTATTTTACTAGGTGCTGGAATACAGCAGGACAGACATGATCTTAAACTCTTTTGGAGTTTAAGTTGCCATGTTATCATAGGCATTAGGCATTATGAGAGTAAACTGAAGAAGTGCCTGGTTGTTTGGCCTGAGGCGACCCAGCACTGGAGCCTACCCGACTCTTTGGTGGGGCTAATGGCAGACTCTGGGAGGGCTCACGCCAAGGAGTACTCCCCAGAACTTCTGCTGCCAGGGTCCTTGTCCCCACGGTGTGCCACAGCCATCCCCTGCCTCCACAGGAGACCCTCCAACACTAGCAGCTATCGGCAGGACCCTCATCCCCCGTTACTTTAGCACTGTGTTTGTAATACTGACCTGTATTGCATTCTCAAACACTCAAAAGAATCCTACCACAGCTCATCCATCACGGTGGACTGAGACAGCGTGCGATGGTCACCCAGCACGGGAAGCCCATGTTTACCAAGATGTGTACAGAAGGCAGACTGACCTTGGAGTTCACCTTTGATGATCTCATGAGAATAAAAACATGGCACTTTACCATTAGACAATACAGAGAGTTAGTCCCAAGAAGCATTCTTGCCATGCATGCACAAGATCCTCAGGTCCTGGATCAGCTGTCCAAAAACACCAGGATGGGGCTAACAAATTTCACCGTCAACTACCTCAGGTTGTGTGTAATACTGGAGCCAACGCAGGAACTGATGTCCAGACATAAAACTTACAACCTCAGTCCACAAGACTGCCTGAAGACCTGCTTGTTTCAGAAGTGGCAGCGGATGGTGGCGCCGCCAGAACCCACAAGGCAACCGACAACGAAACAGACAAAAAGAAAAAAATTCCACCAGCAGCACCTCCAGCAGCAGCACTGGGAACACTGCCAACAGCAC
This sequence comes from Lipotes vexillifer, assembly GCF_000442215.2. Taxonomy (NCBI): domain Eukaryota; kingdom Metazoa; phylum Chordata; class Mammalia; order Artiodactyla; family Lipotidae; genus Lipotes; species Lipotes vexillifer. The sequence goes on along the minus strand of NW_006785593.1, from coordinate 2,144,819 downwards.
GGGTGGCAAGAAGAAACCAGCTGCCAACCTGAATCTGTCCAGTCAGGTACCTGGGCTAGGAGCGATCCCGAACTGCAGCCTCAACCCTGGGAGGGATTGGAGACCTGTGTCATTCAACAGCAGTACCCCTTCTGGCCAATTTAAGGAGAAGCATTGAGGGGCCCTGAAGGAGTCACTTCCAGTCCTCCTCAGAGGATTTGATGGTGGTAGGAGAGCCAACTCTGATGGGAGGGGAGTTTGGGGATGAGGACAAAAGGCTAATCACTAGATTAGAAAACACGCAGTATGATGCAGCCTACGGCATGGACGACGAGGAAGACTTCACCAGTTCACCAGCCCTAGGGAACAGTAGCCCATGGAACAGTAAACCTCCCACCACTCAAGAGACCAAATCAGAACCCCCCCCCACCCCAAGCTTCCAAGTAAGATTGACCAGCTCCAGAATCCACTGTCAATAGCCCCTGTGAGTTACAATCACTATTTCAGATCCTTACTCACAGCAGAGAAAGGAAGGGACATTAAAACTTTTCCATGCAAATATCTATTTCTAAACCACAGGGATCTGAGTTTCTTTCTTTCTTTTTTTTAATTGAGAGGCTCATTCCAAATAAACTTCCATGACCCCTCCCTGGAGGCCTTCACAGGTAACACAGATACTGGCAGTGATCGTAATTAAAATAAGAGCAAAAGCTAGGCTTCTCCTGGCTCAGTTTTAACCACATTTGTTAATTTCAATCCCCCCACCCCACCCAACCATCCAACAAACGCCATATTGTTAATAAACCCTCAGTGCTCAGGATCTCATTCTATGCCGAACTCAACTACAGATAGACTTTTTAATATTGTAAAATATTTTCTGCTTTTTGACTTGCATCTGAGAGTTACTTGTTTCAGTAAAAAAAGAAAAGGAAAAAAAATCCACTTTTGGAAAGTAATTTAAATGTACCTTTATTTTTTTTCCCCCCTCACCTTCTCTTTCATTGGGTAACAGCTAAGAGGGCCCAGCAGGGTAATTTATGGCTGAGCTAATGTCAATTGGTCCTCCATCCTGAGTTGGTTCAATCGAGCCCGAGTGCTGAAACAAGAAATGTCCTTTTGTCATCAAAGACACCAAGGCACATTTTTATGTAAAGAAAGGCACTTGGCCCCTTGAGAATGTAGGCGTTTGTAAAATTTCTGTTGATCCAAATATTTTCAAGCCATGTAATCCATTAATTTTGTGGGCAGTTTAATAACTCTAAAACTCTTTTGTGTTTTTCTTGTTGTATCTGAGTTGACTGTTCTTTTCATAGTATATTTCCTGTATAATATTTTGTAAAGCCCTAACCTGGTTCTTTTATGGGGACTTTTCTTTGGGAGCAATTCCAGTGTATTTATGTGAAACTTTATAAAAAAACTAATTTTTCCATTTGCACATTAATGCGTTTCTCTATACGTGTAAAGACACAGTGGCTCCGTGTATTATAAAACAGCTGGATTTTATGTATGCTTTACTGTTAAGTGTGCCAATAATAAACTGTGTTAATGACCAAAAAAAAAAAAGAAGTGCCTAACTTTCCAACAATAAACAGTGACTTTAAAGAAACCAGTATTTACCAAGATCTATCATAGGAAGGCCTGCCAGTGGTGCTTTGCCTTCAGAGAATGCTCAAGTGAATAAAGTTCACCAGCAAAGGCAAGGTTGGGACCGCCTGGAAACAAAGTAGAAGAAATCCCAGGATCCTGCTGGTGTCTTCTTATCATACTACTTCCAAAATGTACTTGCCTTAGTAGAATCTAAGTTTCAGTAGTAGATATCTTATAAACAGTTTTCAAAAGAGACAGCAAATATTCCCGGTCTTCACTACTACCATCCTAGCCCACAATCGTCTCATCTCTTCCTTGTATTACTGAAATGGCCTTCTAACCGGCCTCTCAGATTTGCCCCACTAGTCTGTTCTTCAAATAACTATCACAGTTATCTTTTCAAATGTAAAGTATATTAAGGCACTATATTGACTAAATTGCCCAAAGCTTTCTCATACTACTTCAAACCCAGCAACCTTCCGAGGCCCAGAGAGCCCCGCGCGATCCGGCTCTGCCTACTTCCCTGGCCGCACCTGCCACTGCCCGGCACCTGGCTTTAGCCACTCAGGCATCTGAACCTCAGCCCACCCCGCTCTTTCCTGCCCAGGGCCTCCGCGATTCCGTGGGCCTGAAATCCCTTCCTGCGGCTCACTGCTGGCTGGCGCCTTCTCATGCTCATGACCAACCAGGTGAAAGCAGCCTCCTCACACAGTCGCTATCACAGTTGACTGGTTTTATTTTCTTCTTGGCCATAATCACCATTTGAAATGATCTTGATTGTTAGGTGTTGATTTATCTTCTGCTGTGCTCCACATGCAATCTATAAGCACTGTTTCCCTCCAGTTAAGAAAATGATTGTTTAATTACTAAATGAAGAAAGGTCCTAGCAATGTTTCTTGCTCTCTTTAAACTGTGGAAATACACAAGCACCCATGGAAGACAGGGGATTCGGGAGGAGCGTCCCGCCCCACGTCGCCAGGAAGCGGAGAAGGGGCTCCGCTCCCTACCAGGCAGCGCATCCCTGCCCCGCCAGTGCCAGCCCCGCAGCGTACGTGTTTCCGCTCGACTTCCGCTACGGTACATCACCCTTCACTGGGCGGGACGTCTCTCCGCCTTCCTGAACGCCCCGCCCACCCGCCATTCACCTGATCCACTCTCGGCTTCCACCTGGAGGCGCGCCTCCGAGGGCTGGGCCTCCGCCTCCGCCGCCGACCTCAGCGCCGCCAGCACCGTCTCCGGGGGCAAGTCGACCACCTGCTCCCACAGGGAGTCCGTGTAGAAGTCCACCGTATGTGCACTGGAAATGGACAGGGCTTCCGTCAGGAACCGCAGCAGCCCCTGCAACTTGGCACGCAACGTGGCCAGGTCCTGGGTCACCGGGAGCGGCCCAGAAGCCGCCATGACGCCCACCCTCACGGGCTGTAGGTGGCGCAAATGTGGCCGCAAGTCAAAGGCTCAGTGGAAAGTAAAGGCCGGATAAGTAGAATTCCGATCTGGACTGTGGGTGGGCGTCTGATTGCTTCTGCCTGATGACGTATTTTTTACGGCGCCAGTTGTGTTTTTCTGGCGCCGCGGTTGGTGTGCCATGGCGCCGGTAAGGCATGCTGCAAGGGGGCAGACAGGGAGCTTCGGGTCTTGTAGCGAAGGAGTTTCACTGGTCGGATTCAGAAATAAGAATATGAAACGGAGGACGTGGCGACCTAATCATCCTCAAGCCTTCGCGGGGAGCGTTCGCGAGGGTATGTATGTAAGAAGGCAGCCTTTTACAAGTCCCTGGGCTTGCGAAATCTTAGGATACGCGATCCGCCCAAGCTGGGAAGGATTTAGGAACCAGACCGAGCCGTACTTGGGGCAGAGAAATCTATTCTTAAATCTGCTGAAGCCGTGGGCGTCTCAGAGTTCTGGATGGGAAGGCGAGGCAGTGTTGCTCTAAATCTTTCAACATTTTCCTCGACTTAATCCCATTTTTTAATGAGAACTCTTTTCCTCTACATTTTCCCTGTGAAACCGTAAGCAGAGAGAATCTATGAGTCCATTTGTGCGTGTATTACGGTAAAGGATAGAAGGCGGTGCCGGAAATGTCCTGCCCCACACTCTTGCTTATTACAAATACCCCAGAGCCCTCCGGTCTTCTCTTACTGTGTTTATTTGCTTCGTTTTAGTTTGTGTTTTTCATTTTCTTGCTGTTTGTAAGTACTTAAAAAACCCATTTGGAATGTATAAATCTTAAATAGGTAGTTTTCTGATAATTGCTGTTGAGAAAGTCATACACCGTCTTTCCTCGTTTGCGTTGAATTACTTTAGAAAATCAGTCGTATTTTCTCTAACGTAAGGTAATAGATGTGAGGGTTTTTTCCCGGAAGTATTTAGTGAAGACCTAGGTTAAGTATTTGAGATGAATTAAGAAATCTGTTTGATTTGTGAGTACAATAAGTTGCAGTTGTGCAACACTCTAGTCTTTTTTCCTTCTCTGAGATTCTTTAGTTCTGCACAATTACTGTTAGCCTGGTCTTTTTGCGAAGGAGCAGTGTACTGTTCATTCCATTAGCTTAAACTTGTTTTCTTGAAATAACGTTTTAAAACAAAACATAATGTAATTCTAGCATCTAAACGTGATGATATAAAAAGTTTTTAATTTTAATTTAGCGACTACATTTTTCATGCAAATTATTTTCTCAGAAAGTAATTCATGACTGATATATTCTTCAACAGGACAAGGCTTTGCATTTCGAAGAAAACTAAAAATTCAGCAAAATTACAAGAAATTGATATGGAGGGAAAAGAAGGCTAAAACCTCACGGGAATCCCAGTTCACAGATCGGTACCCTGATCATCTGAAACACCTCTATTTAGCTGAAGAGGAAAGACTCAGGAAGCAGCTTAGAAAAGCTGACCAGTCTTTGTTAGAACAAGTTGACCAGCCTCTGTCAGAAGAACAAGTTGATCAGCCTTTGCCAGAACAGCAGTGTCGCACTGACCAGGCTTTGTCTGAAGAACATTGTAGCATTGAGCAGCCTCATCCAGAAGAACAATGTAGCATAAGAATAAAGTATGTATTACCATCCTTTGAAATTCTTCATTGTAGATGTAAGTAGGGTTTTAGGAAAGAGATTACAGAACAATTTCTGTATTAATTGGGATTTTTCTTAAGGCATATTAGGAGTCACAGGTAATTATGTGAAAATATTTTCATGGAGGCTTTCATGTTAGCTTAAATGACTATAAATTAAGTCAGGTAGGCTTAATAGAAGAAGTAGTGGAATGGGAATTAAGAGACCTGGGTTTTAGGTTTCAGCCTAAGTACCTTTAACTTACTTGGGCCACGGTTAACTCCTGTTATTAATGTATGTTTTTAAAAATAATTTAATTTTTGAGAGGTATTATAGTGTAGTGCTTAACATCGTGGACTTTGGAGCTGGCTTTAATATGTTGGTGCCCAATGTCCTCTTCTCTAAAATGCAAATAATAATAGTAAGTATGTAATTTATAGCTGCCATGTTGTACAACCCCAGAATGGATTATTTACAGACTATGGTATCTTAGACCTATCTCAGATGTTGTGAAGATTAAATGAGTTCATTTATATAGGTATTTAAAAAGGCATGTGATACATGGGAAGTGCTACATGAGTTTTAATGCTACTACTACTGTTATTATTAACCTGGATTTTTTTTTTCCAAGAGGACATAGACTTGGTTGCAATTAAAAAAATAAATGAAATGGAATAGAGACAAGTTGGTCAAAGAACTTTGGGATTAAAGTTCATATACACCCACAAGGTCCTTCATAATGTCCTTCAAATTAATGCCTTTTTCAGTCTGTCATTTCTACCATTCATATGCTGGTTTCCTGTTTTTAAACATTTTCAGATCTTTCAGAGCTTTCTGTATTTTCCCTGGTTGAAATATTTCTCCAAGACTTTCCATTTACTAATTTCTATATCTTGAAAGCTGTAACAAAATTTCTAATATGTTATTTGGACATTTTACTAATAAAATTAAGTCCTCTTTCTTTCAAATTCTCTTCACCCCCACCCCTTAAGTTGCATTAGTGAGATTTGACTATACAAATACTATTTGACATAATTGCATCATAATTTTGGTTATATTATTTTTAATACTTGTGATTTGTTTTCATTTATCTTGCAAAGTTCCATTACTATTCCAAAGAAAAATAAAAAGAAAACATCAAATCAAAAAGCACGGGAAGAGTATGAGCAGATACAAGCTAAGCGTGCTGCTAAGAGACAAGTAAGATCTACTTTTAAAATATTTAGATTCATGTTCCTTTATCCTAAGTGTATATGTAAGCTTTTCTTCTTAATATGGGGCACATAGTAATAATCTGAGAAGAGCTGGAGAATTTCAACATTCAGATTCCTTGCTTGTTTATATTACCCTTGAGAGGTGATAGTAGTAGTCAAGAATAGGATTTTAAAGGTACTGCTCATAGGTTAATAATATGAGCGTCTGGGACAGTGTTTCTCAAGAGTAAGGTCCAGATAGTTGCATTTTTTTTAACAAGTGCCTCAAGAGATTATGCGTAATAAAATTTGAGAACTACGAGTTAAAAAAAAAATGTAGATGATTTTCATATATTTACATTAAAGGGTTGGTCTTGCTTATTAAAAACCTTACTAGATTAACTTAGCAAAAAGTTACCACACTTTGTTATCATTCAGAAACCCAAAATTATAACAGCCTTTTTCAAATGAGCAGAACAAAAATATCCACAGCTTCAACAATATTTTTTTATTTGTGGTTAATTCTTGTTTCTTATATTGAAGCTATATTAATCTATCACTTTAAAAAGGAGAGCACATCAATCAAAAATACCCCAAAGATGGCACTGACATATAATTTCTTTTATGTCTTAGCTTTACAAATTGTGTAATTAAGAAATCTGGAAGTTTAACATCTAAAATTCATATGATTATTCTTAAACTGATGGCAGACTAGGGTAAAGCAGAAACATTTCTCCATGGAAAAACTGGACCTTTGTTTCATAGTTTGTTAAGATTATGCACTTTTTTAACCAACCTTCTGATACCTGCCACCTTTGGAAATAGTATACCAGATGGAATATGGACCATTATACTGAAAAACATTTACTATTTCAAAAAAAACTTCCTTTATGTATGTATAAATGTTACATCTTTGTAATCGTGAAAATTGAGCATCAGCCCTTTATTTGTAAGGTGAAGATAAATCCTAGCATAAAAATTTTTTAAAGAATGGAATATGCTGTGACATATATGAAAGCACTTTGTTAATTATGTCACCATACAAATGTAAGGCTGTGTCATTTGGGGGCTGTATGTGTTACAGGGGAAACTGAAAAACAGTTCACATATTGCATTATTTAAGAATTTTTAACTTTTATATTTAAGAATATTGTGTTTCAAGTAGTGATTTTCAGGTCTATATAACTTCAAATTATTTTTCTTTAAACTCCAATGAATTTGAGTCTTTATCTTAGCAAATCAAATGAGCATGATAATTCTTAAATAATCAAAACCATAATACCTAGCACAATATTTTACATATATATAGCCTGTAGTCAATAAATGCTTCTTGAATTAAATCTGGATCAGATGGCAAATTTAAAAGAATACCAGATATTCTGGAAATGATTTGTGTTACATGGACTAGATAACCTCTAACGTCACTTCTGACTCTTCAGTGGATCTAATTAAATGTGAAACCATTAAATAAATGTGCCTTCTTTGTGCTTTAATTTTATTTGTATACAAATAATTAAAATTGTTTAATAACTTTACATTATTCTATGGCATAGCATGTATCATAGCGGCAAAGAGGTACACTGCTGCACTTAACGATAACACCTCACATTTTGCAAAATATAAGACAGACTTGAAGTGTTTGCATGGTGATAGCTATTTCAACAAAATTATTGAACAATATGTTACTAATGAAAATTATATATGTTAATAATTTCAGGAATTTGAGAGGAGAAAACAAGAGAGAGAAGAAGCTCAAAGGCTCTACAAAAAGAAGAAAATGGAAGTGTTCAAAATATTGAGCAAAAAGACTAAAAAGGGGCAACCAAACTTGAATTTACAAATGGAGTATCTTCTAAAAAAAATACAAGAAAAAAATTAGGTCAGACATGTTGCCTGATTAATCAAGGGTTAAAATATCTGCTGGCTATTGAGTTCTCTTGTATATGTACTGTCCCTCCTAACAGTTAACTAAATTTGTCAACACAGACTGGATTGCTAAGCTATACTAAATATAAAATGTCCAAATATTTTTGTTTTTCTAAAAGAAAATTTTCTATATATGCTCTGCATTATATATGATTTGTTTCTTAATTATTTGCTGCTGAATGAAGGTTGGCCTTAAAAACTGAAAGAGGGAACTTCCCTGGCAGTCCAGTGGTTAAGACTCCATGCTTCCACTGCAGGAGCCATAGGTTCCATCCATGGTCGGGGAACTAAGATCCCGAATGCTGCTTGGTATGGCCAAAAAAAAAAGGAACTGAAAGAACCTGCTATTTGAGCAACAGGTTCAAGCATGTAATAACTTTTATACCATATGAAATTCAGATGAAATAAAGTGTTTTGAAAATAAGGGAGCAGAGCTTTCAACAAATCATTTCAATCAAATGTTTAAATTTAGCAATCAACTATTACAGTTTTGAAATTCCATAGTAATGGAATGGTGAAGGAGGCAGAGACTCCCCTTCGACTTTTTAATTTATTTTAAATTATGTACATTTTATAGGGGGATGGTCTTTCCAGAAACCCGTAAGCAGGTTTCTACCTTCGGCCCCCACCATATTATAGTGAGGTCTTTATAAAGCAGAGTTTGATATTTATAATCTTTTCCTTAAGTGGATGTACACAGCTTGCTAGTGTAATATTTTTTGAATGATGATGGTAACCCAGCAGTGTCACAGCAGGAATTAAGCTTTCCAGATCCCGTGGGTCCCTATCATGTAAGAACATTGTTACTGGACCTTACCAGTGTTGTCTCTGTTGGTAGGTTTGTGAGCCAAGGGAAAGTACTGGCATACTGCTTCTCCTGCCTCCTTGCAATCACTGCAGAATGAGAAAGGCTTGGTTATCATCATTAAAACAAAAGAACTGCAATAATATTTGTAAAACATTGCATAGTAACGTGCAATCCTTTATTAAGTGGTAACAGATGCAGCCCAATATTGCATTAAGGTTTTGGTAAGTCCTCCCACTGGACTGAGCATTCTGCATTTAAAAAGTACAAGGAGGGAGACCCAAGAGGGAGAGGATATGGGGATATATGTGTATGTATAGCTGATTCACTTTGTTATAAAGCAGAAACTAACATACCATTGTAAAGCAGTTATACTCCAATAAAGATGTTAAAATAAATAAGTAAATTAATAAATCATGCCAGTCATAAAATGGAGCGTAGAAGAGCAAATTCTGAATATAAAGAGATTTTGATAATACTAGATAGGAAAGATCAGGACCACAAATGACACCTTGTGATTGGGACTGCACCACAGCAAATCTATACTTTGCAAGATAGTATCAGTGTTTGAAATGCCAGACAGAAGATACAGTGTGCCATGCTAAATGCATGGTGATAAATCTAACTTCTTGCTGAAAAATTTCTTCCAGTTTATTTGAAGTGTGCAGGGCATGGACCCCTGACAATTAGCATAAACTGGTTGGCATTATGATGAGGCTGAAGCCATCCCCAGTTATCCTCCTTCCTACAGACCCATGAGTTTCTACTATAGAGTTTGTACTATGAATTGTCTTTGACAATAAGAACTATTTGGTTCTGGGAACATAGTTTTGTCCAGGATAACTGCTGTGTAAATCTGGTGAGTGTGAGGCAAGTGTTATAATTACTTTGGATGTTCTATTCTTTGGTCCTTTTAAAAATTGAGACACACCATAGACTTGATGTTGAATTAATATTAACTTTTGAGGAGCTGAATGAGCTACATCCATTTCCAAGTAAAACACACAGGCTGCAGCTGCTGTAGGAATCCATCTGGGCATTAACATTTCTGGCTGTGAGTGAACAAAATAAGAAACTGGAAGGGACTTGTTGGACTTTTACCTTACAAGGGCAAGAGAATTGGATTTTGGATTTTGAGTTTTTTGCCTTTGGACATTAACTTGAAAGGTAATTTAATATATAGACTTTATTTTCTCCCTAGGAGTTTGAAAGGGAAATATTTATACTAAAATGTGGGACATCTGCATTTTACTGGCAGTTTAACACTGGGCTCTCTTTAAGTATTTGGATAATTGCCATTGAGAACACTTGATGGAGTCACCCACGGAGCTGAGAGCCTTACATCAGAGATGCATACTTCATGGGCCTAGTGACCCTGGGTTTCACAGATAGATATATTGAGGTATTATCAATTGAACATATTTAAAATGTATAATTTGGTGAGTTTGGGCACATGTAATCACTAATGAAACCAACACCACAATCACAAAGCCATCACCATTATCTCCAAAAGTTTCTTCATGGCCCTTTGTCATCAATCCTATCAGGGGCTCCCCAGATGGGTCCCTAGCAGCCACTGATCTGCTTTCTGTTACTATAGATAATTTGCATTTTCAAAAATGTTATAAAATTGTAATTATCTACTGGGTACTCTTTTCTGTCTGGCTTCTTTCAGTCAGACAAATTTGAGATTCATCCGTGTTGTTGGATTTATCAATAGTTCCTTTTTATTGCTAAGTACTCTATGGTATGGATGCATCAGCATTTGTTTATCCATTTGCCTGTTGATTGACATTTGGGTTTCTAGTTTGGGGCTCCCACAAATAAAGCTACTATGAACATTGTGTATAGGTCTCTGTGTGGACATATGCTTTAATTTCTCTTGGGTAAATGCCTAGGAGGGAAATGGTTCAGTCACATGGTAGGTATAAAACATTCTAGGAAATGTGACATCTCTAAAGAGATTAAGGCACTGGAAAAGTGGCTACCTGCTGAAACAGAAAGGAGCTTGTGAAGTCAAATTAGGGACACAACAATGACACTCAAGATAGAGCACTGTCTGCGTTATATCTATTTGTATGCAGCCCTTTCAATGAGAATGCTTCATTTTCTGTTTTTAAATCTCACCACTTATCTCAACCTGTTCCTTGGAGTACTAATAAAATAACTGGGGAGGTTGCCTCCAAAAGACATTGAAATCTGTGATCTTACTAGTCTTGCAAGTTTTACTAATTTCCATTGTGAGCCTCTGCTCCAGCAAGCTTACTTGAGACTTGCTCTGTAACAGCATCATTAAATTAAAGGTTTGCCAGGTGGCACCACATCAGAATAACCCAAATTATAGCAGTTCATTCACATGTACCGTCCTCTCTGGTGCAATGTTAGCTTCCTTCTACTCTTTGGATTAGACGTGAATAGAATATTGACTCTACTGACTTGAGTAGAATATTGGAAAATGACCTACTAAGATTCAAATGAATCCTTATAACCCCCGCACTGAGGTCATCCCAGTATCCATTCAAACTTGAAGAAATCTCAGGAATAAAATTCATTTCTCTGAGTCTTTATTAAAATAAGGATGGCCACATCTTAGTGCTTGCAGTACTCCCACACAGCCAGTTAAGAAGCCAATCAGAGGGCTTCCCTGGTGGTGCAGTGGTTGAGAGTCCGCCTGCCGATGCAGGGG
>NW_006785593.1:2132342-2133313 GCF_000442215.2 Lipotes vexillifer | reverse complement strand
CCAAAAAAAAAAAAAAAAAAAAAAGCCGATCAGAAAAGGCTACCCCTATTTGTTCAGGATCTCAAGGTGAGCAATAGAATTGTGATCCCTAGATTCCTAGTAGTTCCCAACACAAATATGCCCTGTCCTCCGTTCCTGAAAAAAGTAAATATTTCACAGTGGTCAGTTTATATGCAGCTTTCCTTACTAGACACATAAAGACAGTTAATATTTGTTATTTTTGTGGGAAAATTAACAGTATATCTAGATGGTTATACCTCAGGGATTTACAGAATTCTCATATTTCCTTCCATCTAAACAAGTCAGTCTAAACAAAAGGATTTAATTTTTCTTTGAGAGTTCATCCTTGTACAATATGTAGATTACTGTGCCCTCTTAATCTAAGTATTTCACAAGAAGACTTCATATAGCTCTTTTCAATATCAGCTGAAAAGCTTTACAAACCATGTAGAAAAAAAGCTGTAATTTTGTTAAATTGTATAAATTATTTGGGTCAGAATCTGTCAGCCATGGATGTTTTCCATTCACCAGAACAGAGATGATTCCATTTGAATAACTTTCTAAACTAAAAAACAATGAAAATAATTTTGGGGGGATTAACTGGTTATTGTGAGCAATAAATGCCTAATTAAAAAAAAAAAGTAGCTCAGTCCTCTCATGAACTTATTAAAGCAACAATTCCTGAGCCTCTTCCATGCGAAGCAGAAGTGAAAGCAGCTTTCTCTGCTTTCACTGCTTCTCTTCAACAATCCCGCACTTTGGGTACCCCTAACCCTGTCGAACCCCTCTCCTTTTGTTCACTAGAGACAGGATGATATATTAGGAGTATTAGCTCGCCGGAGCCTGTAGGTTGCCTCTCTTAAACCTAGTCCTTAGTTTAGTAACTGAGGCATACTTTTTATGCTTGCAGAACTCGGCAGCAGCTGTCAAACTGGTTGAAGCCTCTGCCAATATGTTGTTTGCTTCTCACT
>NW_006785593.1:2045457-2132332 GCF_000442215.2 Lipotes vexillifer | reverse complement strand
CTGCTGAACAATCATTGTTACTTTTAGACAACACTCAAGATTTCTCTATCAGCAACTTTTCCATTTATGAAGCCCTTTTTATCTCTCTTACACATCACTGTTTAACATAGCTCAAACCTTACTCTTGTAATTTGATTCCTTTTCAGGATGAAGGGGAAACGTGACTCTAGCAATAACTGAGGAAAGCATGCCCAGGACTGATCTTACAGAACCCCTTTTAGTTCATCTTGATTTAATATGGTTTATAGATGGATTTTATTTTAGAAATTACAAAGGCCTCCTCTTTTTTTGTATCTGCTGAAAATGCAGCCATTAAGAGGCTCCATTTCATAATATTTGATCTTCCCAGGTAGCAGAATTAATAGCTCTGACTGAAGCCTTTATTGTGGCAAAAGACAAAAGATATGCTTTTAGAATTGCTCATGATTTTGAAATGTCATGAAACCTAAAGGATTTGTGACTTCTTCAGATATTTTGACTAACTGTGGGAACAATATCAATGATTTAGTAGAAGCTATTCAAAACTCACAAAGAAAAAATGGTTATTAAATAGAAGCACATAGGCAGACCAAAAGCCAACGGTAATGTCCTTGCAGAGTTACATGCTAAATGAGCAGCTTTTACCACCACAGCTGTATGAGATGCTTCTCTCCCCACCAAGCTGACGTCCTTCCCCATCAAACCTTCGGATGGATAACTGCTCAATTTAAGCCAGCTACAGCTGACTCACAGCAATCAGACCAACCTTCTGAAAAACAGAATTGTCCATCACAGGGATGGAGGCTAGAAGTCGGAAATCAAGGTGTTGGAAGAGCCATGCTCCCTGGGAAGGCACTAGGAAAAGATCTGCTTCACGTCTTTCTTCTAGCTCTGGCTCCTTGGCATGTATTAGCAAACTCTAGTCTTCACGTGGTGTCCTACCTGTGTGCATGCCTTTGTTTCCAAATTTCCCTTACAATAAAGACATCATTTGTATTAGGACTCAGGCTAATTACCTTATTTTCACATGATTACCTCTGTAAAGACCTTACCTCCAAATAAGGTCACATTCTGAGGTCCTGGTGGTTAGGACTCCAATATATCCTTTTTGGGGGATACAAATCAATCCATAACACATATCAACTTGAAAATGCTTTTCGACATTACTGAACACCATTTCTGTTCTTATTATGGGCTCATGTTTCACAGTGCAAGCAAACTGCCAACAAGCTACCAACTACCAAATCAGTGGATTTCTACTCACATGAGACCTTAAACTGAGGCTGAGTCAAAAAAGTCTCCAGAAGCAGACAAGAAGCAATCACTCTGCCCAAGAACTGTGAACCAAGGAGATGACAATGGATATATAGTCCATGCCTGAAACTGACAAAATAAGACAGCTCAATGAATTTCTTTAAAACAATCATTCTCTTTTTGTAATTATTATTCTGGTATTCTTGGTCATTTAACCCAAATATCACTAGATCATTGTTTTCTCTCAGCATAGTTGAGTTTAACCATATGCAGTTCTTGGTGTATTCGAAATACATGGTTATAGTTAGCCTGTGCCTTTGCAATAGCATTTAGTGCAGAAACGCTTGGGTATATGGGAACTTTGTTTTTTATTTTTTACAGAATATCTCCATGCTACCAGTATCTTGTAATTCTAGTTATTATGCAAGGCATCTGTGGTTACTCTAGTCCCCAATGACCATGATCCATATGAGTTTTGGGAAAACTTTCCTGTGTTTCTCTGCAGAGGCCCAGTTTACCTGATCAAAAACCACACAGGCCATGAGGTCTAAGTGGGGACAACTTTTGTTACAACTCAATTTCAGAGGCTAAAAACAATAATAGTGATCAACACAAATACGTGTCACTTTCGGGTATGTTCAAGAAATAAAAAATAATATAAAAACGATAGTGGGATACAATACCAAGGGTCTTCAGTGCAAGATTTCTAAGGATTGATTTTGAGTAACTCCTTCCCTGTATCAGGTTGATGAAACCAGGGCTTGTTGCATGTTACCTGTTAGCTGATTAGGCTTAGAAATTTAGCCTACCTTATGTCAACCTTACAGATTGTACAGAATCCATTAGTGAAGGCAAAGCAATATTCCATCCACCAAAATTAATTCATCACTGGCTAGAAGGGTTGCTTGGATCAAGGAAAAATTCTACTTGCAGTTGTGTTTATGGTAATACAGTACAGTTGTATAGGTTTCAGAGAATTGTTATCTTAACGAATCAGCTTTATTACTAAACCTCTGATATATAGTGATTCTATGCTAGAGTAGACTGAATGATTCTATGCTAGAGTAGACTGAATTCCTTATGGTCATACTTTCTCCTCTGGGATAGAGGGATAACCACAAGAAGGGACAGATGAACTTTGACCTCTTGGGCACACTACATACAAAGCAGAGGCAGCCAAATTCCATAATCCCAAATTGGGGAAATCACATATAATGCAGAGGTGCTTTGATGGTGGAATCCTAAAATGGGCACCATACAAACACTCTAACCAGCCTAGGGCTTACTTAACCCACCAATCCAGATATAGCCATCCAATGGACGTCACTGAGAGATCTTGTTTTCCTAATACGGAACAGAGATTGTTCACCATCTCAGGGTTATAGAAGACCTAACTCCATTTCTTATCCCCCTAAACTTTTTTTGTGAGAGCCTCTCCTATATTTGGTCTTTTATTATTATATATATGCATACTAAAATTATTTTATTATCATATACTACTATTATAGTATATGTAATATTAATACACTAGAAACAGAGAAACTAGTAGAAGGAGCTGGTTTCATAGAAGTGGAAAAAGTCAAGTAGATCTTTAATACCATCCATTCCCACTTGCCATCCTTAGGAGAAAGTCTTTTAGAAATTCTGCTTGAGTTAATACCATGGCAGTAGGTTTTGAAGGTGACTTTTTGTGCTTTTAAATGTAGATTAAAACCTGAATTTGTTTAAAAAGCATTAGCATATCTGTGTGACCTGCATTTTATGCTTGCTTTTTGAGAAGAGTAGTTTGCATTTCTTTTTTCCTAATCTACATATAATTTGGTGTAGTATCAGTGTATCATTTTAAATTGTAAACATTCACAATAACTGCTTCCTTTATTAAAAAGTGATAAACTACTGCTAAATTCACTTATTACATTTACCCCCAAACTGCTTTTCCAAGCAAATTTATTTTTGATATACTTTATTAACAAATTAATTAAAAAAAACAAATCTAAGTTTTGAATCAGAGAAGAGAGGCCTAAAATTTAGAGCAACCCATGCCTAGCCCTTTAAAATTATTTTTTGAGATATATTGTGCAATATGGATTAACACAATTTATAATTCTCGATATTTCTATATGCTTCCCAGGGTGTATACTCTATCATCAACTCTGAAGGCTTATCCACATTATTTGATTTAATAGAATGTTTTTACGTTAGTGGCCTAAAAAGCCATCCACAGGAGTCATGACAACAACCTTTTTGTATACAAAGAAGTTTTAGCAATAATGGAATATTTATTGTTCTCAAAATCAGAAACCACTAATCTAGTGGGAAAGGAGAGAATAGGTCTTTGCTCTTGATTGAAATAGTTTAAGTGTTTGCAGTATTCTACTGTCCCAATAATGTCTAAAGCTGGGAAACATTAATAATTTATGTAAAGTATGACAGGAACAAATATGTTTGAATTATCAACTTACATATTTACAATTTGACTAAGGATGGAATTTATGTTTAGAGTTGTGATTACAAAATTATTGTTTTGCCACTTTTTAAAAAGCTATTAAAGAGTTGGAGAACTAGCTTAAATGTTCAATCTTGGGACACAGTGTAGATGACAATTTCGAGTTTGGCTTCTGATACTATGAAATGGGACAAACTGCCTCAAGATTACACATTGAAATAGTAATAAATACTACTTTTAGGCCTTACTAAAAATGGCTCAATTAACTGTACTCATGTACATTTATTTCATTTATATTTCATAGAAACAGAATTCTAAATATAATTTAGAATTTAGAAGTGGGAATCTATGAAGTAAAATACTACTTATTTACTCAAGGTCACACAACGATTTTGTTTCTAAGCCAGAGACAGAAACTCAATTTCCTAACATCTACCCCAAGCAGCTACATGGATAACTCTAGAAATTCCATCTGTGAAATTTCAATCAAGACAGATATTTAAGCCCTTTGAAAAATTTGCTTACCCTGTAATTCCACATTTCAGACTGATTATTATACAGTAAGCCACAGTTGAGTTTTTTTTTGGATAGTACATGCTGGCACAGCATTTTACACCACTTTGGAGTAACCATGACACACACACATTTGAATAAATTAATGTCTAGTCTCAACTGACTCTTCTCGGTTGACCAGTATAATCTCCTCTCTAGAATATAAAATGATTTCTTAGCTAGTTTTTCTTTCCTTTTAAAATGACACTCATATCTATAGGTGTCCATCTAACATTCCATGTCTGAGACTTTGGAGTCAGTGGAAAAGGAAGAAATGATGAGAAAACCATTTAGAACCATGTTAAATGTTTACATGAAAATTAATCACAAGTCTACTCCTTACAAGCTGTGTGACATTACAAAATAACTACTGCCTCTGTGCCCAAGTTTACCTTTCTGTAAAATGAGCATGATAATATAGGTTCATAACTTATTTTCCAAAACGCTTAGGTCCAAGGGTGTTTCAAATTCAGAATGTTTTGGATTTTAGATAGGTAATTCAGTGCAAACACCATATATTTACATAACAGTCACAGTAGGGTTTCAAGCAGTATATTAAAATATTAAAATTGCTGTAGCAAAATGGATAAATATTCAAACTAAGAGATAATTCAAGAATAAAAATAGCCTCATATCAATTCAGGTCAGATTTTTGCCTGTGTGAAAAAAAAACAAAACCAAACAAAGTTTTCAGAGAATTTTGCCTTTCAAAATTATAGCTGAAAGATCATAGACCTGATATAATATGTAAATCATAGAGTGATTTCAGTGGATAAATAAGTTATTTCATGCAAAGCACTTATACTGGTAACTGACACATAGTAAGTTACCTAATTATTATTTTAATATTGTGTATCTCATTTTTTCTTTGAGATGTTACACATCGATTAAATCAACTTGTTTGCAATAAAATATAGTCAGTTGCCCAAAATTATACTAAGATCTTTATACACACTATCTCACTTACTCCCCTTATCAGTCCTCTGATAAACACTATTATTGTTGCCATTTTCCATTGAGGAAATTATCATTCTTTGTAATATACTCCCTTAATCAAATTTAATAAATTGATGTGCAAGCCATGCTTCATACATTTCATACAGAGAATAGTATTCACCTCAAATAAATTCCTCAAGATTTGTTCTTTGTGAAAAAAGTTTTTAAAATTTCATTTCAGTTGATTCAAGCATCGTGTTTCCAAATAGGAATGATATTCATTACTTATTTGATGAAAGTTTCTTTTAAGCCAGTGACTAATTTTACAATTATAAAAATGAAGAAAAGATATTAAAAGTTATCAAAACATAACATGTTTCTAAAAAAATTAAAGTTAAGAACTATCTATACTTGTCTTTTCTTATTTTCCAGTATCAGATGTATACACAAAAGGGTTCTCTTAGCTATCTGGTGGCCAACAAATTTTTGTACAGTATGAATCATGCTAAATAAGCCAAGTAGCAGTACATTTAAAAATGTATAAGTAAATGAATATTATAGATTTCCCCTAAATATTAGAGTCAGATGAAAATGCAGATTTTTTATAAAGGAAAATTATGTAAAATTATGAACTACTAATGCACTGGTATACATCTTCCCTGTATAGTGTCTTATATTCCACTTACTATATTACAAACATATTTTTATATCATTAAATAGTCTGATAAATCCTTATATTAATTATTTACAGGTAAATAATATTTAATAATGTTAAGCAATAATCTTTTAATTAATTGCAAATTATTGACTTTTAGATTATGACTATCCTAAAATGAAAAACAATGTAATGAAATTTATGTATAAAAACCTTTAAACATTTTTTGAATAAAATTTTCTTTAGATTTCTGTCATATAAAATATCTATACAAAAATTCATAACAGATTTTATGTTAAACTAAGCCATAATGTGTATCAGGTGGATGTTACAAAGTATTCTTTTTTGTGCTTTAAAAAAAACCCTTGGACTTCCCTGGTGGCGCAGTGGTTGAGAATCCGCCTGCCGATGCAGGGGACACAGGTTCGTGCCCCAGTCCGGGAAGATACCACATGCCGTGGAGCAGCTAGGCCCGTGAGCCATGGCCACTGAGCCTGCGTGTCCAGAGCCTGTGCTCCGCAACGGGAGAGGCCACAACAGTGAGAGGCCCACGTACCGCAAATAAATAAATAAATAAATAAATAAATAAAATAAAATAAAATAAATTTAAAAAACTCTTTTGGATCACACAAATATTCAATTTTAATGGAAAGAAAATATAGAAAAAGAGTTCTGTATATCTTTCAGATCTGAAAGAGAGTGAAAAAAGTATGATTATTTTTTCCAACTCCTTCTTACATAGGCTTATTGAAAGATGAAAGCTCCTAATTATATTGTTTTATCATAAAGCTATGATAATTACCACCATTTCTAAAGAAAGGATATTTTGTTTTAATTAATTTGAAGTGGTAGTTTGTACAAATGGGAGATAGAAAAAAAAAAGTAACTTCGTGAAATTGGCTCCAAAAAACATGAAGTTCCAACACCTGGATTCAGACGACATGATACCATAAATAGAAAAATCCTAAAGATGCCACCAGAAAACAATTAGAGCTCATCAATGAATTTGGTAAAGTTGCAGGATACAAAATTAATACACAGAAATCTGTTGCATTTCTCTACACTAACAATGAAATATCAGAAAGGGAAATTAAGGAAACAATCCCATTTACCAGTGCATCAAAAAGAATAAAATACCTAGGAATTTATTCCTAGGAGGCAAAAGACCTGCACTCCAAAATCTTTAAGACACTGATGAAAGAAATTAACGATGACAGACAAACAAACAGATGGAAAGATATACCATGTTCTTGGATTGTAAGAGTCAATATTGTTAAAATGACCATACTACCCAAGGCAATCTACAGATTCAATGTAACCCCTATCAAATTACCAACCGCATTTTTCACAGAACTAGAACAAATAATTTCACAATTTGTATGGAAACACAAAAGGCCCGGAATAGCCAAAATAATCTTGAGAAAGAAGAACAGAGCTGGAGGAATCAGACTCCCTGACTTCAGACTATACTACAAAGCTACAGTAATCAAAACAGTATGGTACTGGCCCCAAAACAGACATATAGATCAGTGAGCTTTCTGAGGACAGAAAGCTCAGAAATAAATCCACACACTCATAGTAAATTAAACCATGACAAAGGAGGCAAGAATATACAATTGATAAAGGAAAGTCTCTTCAATAAATGGTGCTGGGGGGCTTCCCTGATGGCGCAGTGGTTGAGAATCTGTTTGCCGATGCAGGGGATACAGGTTCGAGCCCTGGTCTGGGAAGATCCCACATGCCACGGAGCAACTGGGCCCGTGAGCCACAACTACTGAGCCTGCGCGTCTGGAGCCTGTGCTCCGCAACAAGAGAGGCCGCGACAGTGAGAGGCCCGCGCACCGCGATGAAGAGTGGCCCCCACTTGCCACAACTAGGGAAAGCCCTCGCACAGAAACGAAGACCCAACACAGCCAAAAAATAAATAAATAAATTTATAATAAATAAATAAATAAATAAATAAATAAATAAATGGTGCTGGGAAAACTGGACAGCTACATGTAAAAGAATGAAGTTAGAAGATTCTCTAATACCACATACAAAAATAAACTCAAGATGTATTAAAAGACCTAAACACAGGACCAGATACTATAAAACTCCTAGAGGAAAACATAGGCAGAACATTCTTTGACATAAATCACAGCAATATTGTTTTGGATCCATCTCCTAGAATAATGGAAATAAAAGCAAAAATAAACAAATGGGACCTAATTAAACTTAAAAACTTTTGCTCAAGAAAGGAAACCATAAACAAAATAAGAAGACAACCTATGGAATGAGAGAAAATATTGCAAACAATGAGGCCGACAAGGGATTAATTTCTAAAATCCCAACAAGGGATTAATTTTGATATTAAGCTCATACAGCTTAATATCAAAAAAACAAACAATGCAATAAAAAATGGGCAGAAGACCTAAATAGACATTTTTCCATAGAAGACATATAGATGGCCAACAGGCACATGAAAAGATGCTCAAGCTTGCTAATAATTAGAGAAATGCAAATCAAAACTGCACTGAGGTATCACTTTACACCAGTCAGAATGGCCATCATCAAGATGTCTACAAATAATAAACGCTGGAGAGGATGTGGGGAACAGGGAACCCTCCTACCCTGCTGGTGGGAATGTAAATTGGTGCAGCCACTATGGAGAACGGTATGGAGGTTCCTTAAGAAACTAAAAATAGAGTTACCATATGATCCAGCAATCCAATTGCAGGGCATATATCTGGAGAAAACTATTTGAAAAGATACATGCAACCCAATGTTCATAGTAGCACTATTTATAATAGCCAAGACATGGAAGCAACCTAAATGTCCATCAACAGATGAATGGATAAAGAAGATGTGGTATATATATATGTATACACACACACACACACACACACACACACACACACACACACACACACAATGGAATACTACTCAGCCATAAAAAAGAATGAAATAATGCCATTTGCAGCAACATGGATGGACTTAGAGATTATCATACTAAGTGAAGTAAGTCAGACAGAGAAAGACAAATATCATATGATATCACTTACATGTGGAATCTAAATAATAATAATAATACAAATAAACTTATCTACAAGACAGAAATAGACTCACAGACATTGAAAACAAATTTACGGTTACCAAAGGGGAAAGGTGGGGAGACATAAATCAGGCTTTGGGGATTAACAAATACACACTACTATACATAAAATAGATAAACAACAAGGACCTACTGTATAGCACAGGGAACTATATTCAGTATCATATAATAACCTATAATGGAAAAGAATCTGAAAAGGAATATATATATATTTATATCTGAATCACTTTGCTGTATACCTGAAACTAACACATTATAAATCAACTATACTTCAGTTAAAAAAAAAAAGAAGCAAAATAATTACCACATTCCTTTTCAATAATATCCTGATATATTGTAGTATGTTTCTAGAAACTTTCAGTTCTCTAGAAGATTCAATCTTATACAGATATTCTAGAGAGGAAATATGCTTTCAGTAAATATGTTCTTTTGTTTGTTTTTGTTTAAAGCAATTAACATTAGGTCTCAAAATGACATTCTGGAATTATAAGTGCCTTAAATTAAAAAAAAAAAAAGAATGGATATCCAAATTGGGGAACCCAAGAATGTGGGTTTGATGGGCAGAGAAGAATGGGGACCTGGACCATGTATTTCTTAAGTCTGATTTTTTCCCCTCCTGTGCATATAAAGAACCATTAACAATGTAATGATTAATTTCAGAATAACAAAAAAGTCCAGCTTTCATCCTGAGATATAATGAGCCCTTTCCTGGAACACATGACGTTTGTTCTTTCCTTCTAACAGATAAGTCCTCTGTGAACCAAAGCTAGACAATTGTAAAAGGCTGTCTGGCCTGAAGAATCCCTTATGGACTAAGTAAAAAACTTGAATTTAGCTTACATTTAATTTGTAAGTAATGTAACAATCCACACTTTATATTAACAAATGTTACTACAACACAGGTAGGTGACCAATCGTTATTCTTTACCCTCACATTTTGTAGTTAATGTAGTTATATATTATATTATAGTTAATATAAATACACAGGCAATACAGCATAGGTAGGGAGAGCTGTGGACATGTTTCACCCCGATACTTTATAGTTAATAAATGGTACTATATTTGAGATAGGGAGACCTTTAGACAGGTTGGCCTTCTTCATCTCATGTAATGCAATTGACCATTTCCCCAGTAATACTGATCAAAATAAAGAACAAAGTCTACATGTTCTCTGAATTGTGTTAAAGTTTATAATTCCCCAGTTATAATACAGATTGACCTTTAATATAATGCATTTTGTTTTCTAAAATGAGATGAGAACATAAAATTTGCATTATCTAAAGTCACAGCATGAGACTGCTTAAACTCTGCAGCTGGATGTTTATAGCTGCTTTTCTCCTAATTCTCTTTGTAGTGCTGTAATTGGATGTGCTACATATTAAAATTCACATCTTTTGTGCTGATGTTGTATTAATGCATTTTCTCAAGTTGAGTGTTCAACTGCAACAACACAAATAATATAAAAATATAAAGGGCTCTGCTATCCCCGTTTTCTTCCTTTTGCTATGAATTAAAGAAAATGACCTCATTACGACAATGGATTTCTCCATGACCTACTACTTTCTTATTTCTTTAACGTTCTCTCCTGATGCTCCTGTATATGCAATTTATGTTGTACTAAAATTCTCATGATTCAGTAAGAATTGAACCGTGATGCCACAATAGGTAGGAACAATGTTGTAGGGAAGAGCAGTTATTTTAGATGTACTTAATTAATTGAAAGTGGGATGTAATAGAAAAGGGATAATCTTGGATGACTTCCAAATTTGTATTTTGTGTGACATACTGAAATGAAGTCCTAAGGGCAGGGTGGGAGGGTAAGAATTTGGAAATGACATCAAATTATATCCTGTGGTTTCTCCACACCTTGCCTGTACCTGTGTAAATAGTTTTCTTATGAACCTCTTCTCCAGTTTATGTCATCTGTTTCCTGCCAGGACCTTGACTGGTATAATAACCGGTACCCAAATTGGTCTCAGGAAGCAGAACTTCAAATTTTGGAAACAGATTGCTCACATATTTGAGGAGTGCTGGGAATGGACATGGGTAATCCATGACATGCAGTGACATTATGATTACTCACATGATCACTTATTTTAGCATGTGATGAAGTATATGGGCAGGCAACAGTACTGGGAATTCAAGTGGATGTAAAACTCAGTTGCTATAGCAAAAACAGTGATTATAAAAGTTGTGGTGTCACCTGGCTCTTTCTGATGGCCCTAGAGAGTATATACATGGAAAATGAACAGTTGAAAACTAAAAATATCTGGCATGGATGATTAGAAAGTTTAAAAAGAAGTCTTGAAGGAGTTCCTCATTTCCTATGGCCAGAGGGTGAGAACCAAGTCCAAGGTCCAATTCTGAGGATTTCAGAATTCAAATAAATTCTCAAGTGCACCAGGTCTCTTACACTGATAGAAAAGTATTGGTGGCAGAAGGGGTGGAGTTTTAAACCATGAGAAAGGGTCATTTGAGTAGCAAGGATGAAGCTGGGAACTTTGATGTTCTCCCCACTCCCACCATCAATTCACTCAAATATAAGACACAGAGGAAAAAAAAAAAAAACTCTTCTGTATAAAAGCCTTTCAATGACTGCACTTGCATCACAAACTAATTCCCCTCACAACACACCCATCACTGCTTCTGGACAAGGACTGTTCTATGAGGAGATGGCCCACACACCCAAAGGAGTTCAGGATCCCTCCATCTTTATTGGCAAGAAACAAAAGAATGTGTGTGGGAGTGGATTTTAAGGGATTAGACCAAGGAGGATAAAATATAAGGCACAATCAGGCTGAATCACTGTTATGGATGCATTCAGCCAGAATATGAAATTTAATATATTGGCCTAAGCATGTGAAAAGTTGTTAATAATCTGATGAATTGGCTCATTGAAGCCTGGACTCATCAATAACCCACACTTTACATGTGGAAATGCCTGACCTTTGCTGGTATACTCTAAAGGAAGAAGTCTGAAGGCTCAAAAAGACAGAAACGGAATGAATCCACTCAGCCCCTTCCAACCATATCCCAAAGATGGATACTTGAGAATACTTCCTTCAGCAAAGCTCTAAGAAATATATTTATTACTTAGGAGGCTGCCAGCCTGGTAGGTGTGGAATTTTAACTGGCTGCTAACCACAGCCATTATTAAAAATTAAATTAATTATCCCAAAAGGCTATTAAAATAATTCTTCTTTCCCCAACTATATATATATGTGTGAAGCAGGAACTCCTTCATATACTTCAACAAAAACAAGATCTTGCAACAAGTTGGACACAGAAACATATATGGGATCCCAACCATCTTTTATTAAGTCTGAAAAAAATAAAGAGATTTGCAAAAATATGGAGTAATGCCATTTTTCTTATTATATTTTTTATTTTAGAAAATAGCTATTTTTCACAAACTACATTACTTATGTTAGCATGTAAGCCTCTCTACTATCTGATTTATTAATTTTAAATAAATAAATATTTTGAAATTGTGTGATTTTAACTTATAATACAGTGAATGGTGAGATATACTTGTATGTGTCCATGTATAGTAAAAGACTTCTTTCCTTAATAAATCTTAAGAGTTTAAAAAGAAGGGGTTCAGAGATAAAAAAAAAAAAGTTTAAGAACCAGTGCTTTAGACCATTTTTCTGCCAGATAGTCAAACAGCTCCCTCTCTCATCTTTCCTTAGGTCTTTATTAAAGATCACCTACAATGACTACCAGAAGTAAAATTGCAATTCTTTTCCTCCGAATATATATCTCCTATCTCCCTCCTTTGCCTTATTTTTAAAAACTTATCATTAACTTAACTTATTTATTTTATTTACTGTGTGTCTCTTCAGGTGAATATTATAAGTTTCCTCAAGGCAGGGAAATGGTATGCCATATTTACCACTGTATCTATAATGTCTAGAAGAGAGCCTCATATGTGGTAAATATTTAATAAATATTTTTTTAAATATATATTATCTTTTGAATAAATATTCTGTTGAATGAATAAATGAATTTCAGTTATCAATTCTATGGATAGACTTCTCTGACTTCCTTAATTAGCTAGAGCAAGAGTTCTAGTTTTGTGCCATGGACATGTCAGAGTATATTTTTCTAAAGTTTGAGAATATTATCATAAAATATCGAATGAACACTTGTCAAAATGTATTCAATTCATTAATGAGGTAACTAGCAGGAAGGTTAAGTTTGTTCAAAGGAACAGATGTTGGGTTATCATTGGAAAAACAATACCAAATAAGCTTTCTGGTTAGATACAAAACTGGTTAATATCCTACAGAGCAATAAAACCATAATTTGGGGGATTATATTTTCTACTGAAAGAAAATAAACAGACAAACATACAGAAGTTACCATGTAAAATCATACGGTCTGGGTCTTTAACTGATAGGTGATAATGACAAACAAACAATACTATTATTGATTCCTCTGGGTAATAAAATATTCTTTGGATTTCTCTGTTAAACAATATTCCAATATGACACTGAAAGGATATATTGCTCTCCCATCATCTTATTTCCAAATTTTAGAGTTTTTCTCAAGCATTGTCCTTGTATGATCATAAGTAATCTCCAAAGACTATGCCTAACCACAAAAATGGTTGGTGTCATTGTGTTTTGACCTGATTATTTACATAGGCTTACTGTACTGAGAAGTGCTAATTAATAAAGGCTCATAGAAAATACAGGGTTGAGCAAATTTAGGCTAGAAAATTAACTTTCTTTTTATTTATTTATTTATTTATTTATTTATTTTTTGCGGTACGTGGGTCTCTCACTGTTGTGGCCTCTCCCGTTGTGGAGCACAGGCTCCGGATGCGCAGGCTCAGCGGCCATGGCTCACGGGCCCAGGCGCTCCGCGGCATGTGGGATCTTCCCGGACCCGGGCACGAACCCGTATCCCCTGCATCGGCAGGCGGACTCTCAACCACTGCGCCACCAGGGAAGCCCTTAGAAAATTAACTTTTATCTAGAATTTTCATAAGGAATATAGGATTGGACTTTTAAAATCTTTATTTACTCTTTTGTTTTGAATCTAGAAAAACAAGCACAAAAGTCTCTTTGTATAAGATTTCTTGCAGTCCCTATGAATTTGGGTGAACTCTCTTTCTGAAATCACCCAAATAGTCTAAGAGCCCTGGCCTACCAGGAAGTGACTTTTCTTATCAGTTTGGGACTGGGATCTTGTAATTCATATAATAGATGCCAGTTCAGTTTGGTGTGAGTATGCTGTGGACATTGGTGCCATATGTGAAGTGAAACACTTATTCCTTAATGGTGAGCTTCTGTGACATATTATCAAGTATAATACTCTATTATGACCTTGGTTGCACTGTCAATTAGTCAAATGTGTCCGGGTAAAATGAAAGATGGATTTTTATTGAACCTATGAAATAAATGAATTGTCATGAATAGTAAGACTCAATGAAAGCATCTATTTCTAAATTCTAGAGGTCAGTGAGACTCAGATACCATTTTCTAAAGGTTTCATTTCAATTTACAAGAGCATAGTCTACTAAATTGAGGGCTAGAAATGGATTAATAAGAAAAGGAAAGCCATCCTCATAAACCCATCAGAAAATAGATATTTAGAAATAATAATAACAGTATGCCCAAAGAAATAACCACAAGTAAATATGCCTCATTAGTGTATTTGATTCTATGTAATTAATTCCTGTTCTTCTGGATCTGTTTTCTTGAAATCTTCTGCTTCTGAATGAGAACGATTCCTGGAAAATCATAATCCAGTCCTCCAGGCTGCCTAAAAATTGTCTGAGCAATTTTCACTTAAACTCCAAAGGCTGTAACCATGAGTCTGTCTCTAAAAAGATGACCTGGTATAGTCCCTTTCAATGAGTCTCTGAGACTGTCTCAATTTTTTGTATGTAGTGTATAGCAGAGCCCTCAAGAAAATATGAAAGGAAATAAGAAATTATCATTTGATGATAAGACTGATGAATGGAAGTAGTTAACCAAAAATATCAGAATGAGAGATTATCAAATAGACCATAAAACCAGATTCCCACTTATTGATGCTGCAAATTACGTAAGAATAGACATAAAGATGAATGGAATAGCATGGAGCCCAGAAACAGACCTATGTAGAAATGATCAGGTTTTGCTTTTGTTTTTGTTTTTTGCATAAGTGACAAGATAATTCAATGGGGAAAGGATTACCTTTTCAATAAATGGTGCTGGACCAATAGGATAACCATATGCACACACAAACACACACATACACACACAAAGAAAAGAAAAAGAAAAAGAAAGAAAAAACCTTGACCTATATAAAACTTGAAATGGCTCATAGGTCTAAATGTAAAAGCTAAAACTATAAAACTTCTAGAGGAAAACACAGGAGAATCTTTGTGATCTTGTCTTAGGCAAAGGTTACTTGGACATGACAACAAAAGCATGATCCAAAAAAGAAAGCACTGATAAATTCAACTTCATCAAATTAAAAATTTTGTTCTTTGGAAGACATCATTAAGAAAATGAAAACACAAGCCACAGAAAGTATTTGCAGATCATATATCTGATAAAGGACTTGCATCCAGAATACATAAAGAACGTCCACAACTTAATAATAACAAACAACCCAATTAAAAAAGGAGCAAGGATTTGAATAAAGACATTACCAGAGTAGACATAAGGATGGCAACAGGTACATGAAAAGATGCCCAGTTTAATTAGTCATTAGGAAAATTCAAATTAAAATCACGCCTATTAGAATGGCTAAAATCCAAAAGGGAAAATGCCAAGGGTTGATGATGATGTGGAGAAACTAGAACTCTCTGCCAAAAACCATGAAAGGTCTGAGATTTTACCCTACATGAAAGCTAACAAAGTAACCTTCCACATTTTGTGGATGCTGGCAGAAGACACAAGACCCCTGACTCTGAGACAAAGGACAGTTTATCACTTAAAACAATAGCGGTAGCCAGAGTATTATTTTCCTGCATCAGGTCCCTGAGCCCTAATGCCCACAGGGTGATGGCAGTAACGGCCAGGTGGATGCTGTGAGTGCAGTGGATATTTATCACAGCTCAAGAGCCCTAAGCTTAGGGAATCTGAATCTTCTGAAACTGAATCTTCAAATCTGCTGATCTTTGCCTCAGAGGAAGACATTATCTTACTATACTAGGTAGTAAGCAAACGTGCTCCTGGCTTTTTCAAGCCTGTTCACTATACGAAGGTACTTAAAAAGAGATAGCCTGAGACAAGAGATCAGTCAATTGCTCTGCTCACAAAATGTGCAGAAACATGAAAGATACATGAAAATTGTCTCAATATCCTCAAACATTACTGGTGAGAATGTAAAATGGTACAGACATTTTGGAAATATTTGACAGTTTTTTTAAAAGTTAAACATACACTTACCATACAGTTTGGTGAGTCTATTCCAAGGTATCTACTTAAAAAGCAGAGAAAAAATGTACAATATATCCATACAGAGACTTGGATATGAAAGTTTATAGAAGAATCACTATTCACGAGAGCCCCCAAATTACACCTCAGTAAAACTGTTTTTAAAAATTCATGGAAAGAAAAAAAAATACAGCAGTGTGTCTAAAGTTCCTGGTTTCAAATTCTCTTCTATCTGGCAACAACCATCTTCTTACCTCCTTCAGGCAGTCTGGCCAAGGCATGCAGCGGATTCTAGTTAACTGTCTCAGCACCAGGTTTAAGGCGCTTAACCCTGTTAATGGTTCTCAAACCCCCTGTGCTTCAGAATCATCTGGAGAGCTTTTAAAATGTACTAGCAGAGAAGAAACAGTCCTCAATTCCAAAATTTTGATTCAACAAGCATGAGCACACTATTCTTTTGTTTGTTTGCCCCCCAATTGATTCTAACGTGCAGCCAAAGATGAGAAAAAAATACTACACTACTTTTCTAGAAAAATTTTGAAGTTATTTGGGAGTCAGTATTGCTGGCACCTGTGATCACAGCCAGCCCCCCCAGTGAAACTCATGGGAAGCAACTGAGGAGGTTTTCCCTACCTAATCCGTAAAACTGTAGCTCTCAGCACGGGGTTGGGGTTCAATACCCCTTGGGGAGTTTTCTCAAATATGTTTGCTTGGCGTGTCATTGTTCCTCTACTCCATACTGGAAATTCTCCTGCCATTTTTCACTTCTCTCCACCCATATTTCATGGACACACACTGCTGGGTGGATAGAATTTCTTTTACTTTTTTGAGGGGCGGGGAGGAGGGAAGGGGAGAAAAACAAAGAGGAATTAAGATAGAGCCTATAACTTAAATATGTACAGAATGTACTTTATGTCCTGAAAGATAAATACTTTGTATTAATTCTTTCTTTCCAATTTTATCTTCTTCATTAAAATTTCAAATTATGAATGTATTGGTAATCATTTTAACTAATTAAAAATTCAGAGATATATAAATGAAAATTCGCTCCCACCCTCTTCATTCCTACCAGTTGGTAGCTACTCTAAAGGGCCTAATTCTTTTTCTTCCTCGATGTCTTTAATGCTCACACAAACATAAAAAATCGTATATAAAAAGCCTATTGCTGTTATGGCTTTTCTTAAATTCATCTTAATGATTCACTGTGATCGATACATATCTCTTTCTGATCAATATATATGCGTATAATTACATCTTCCTTTAAATAACTGTACCAAGGTTTTTTGATGGATATTTGAACGCTCCCTAGTTTTTGCCATTACAAATATATCACCTTAAATGTCACTAAATACATGGCCTGACATGTTTGTACTGTGGCACTTTTATTTTTATTGGATAGACTCCCCCCAAGTAGGATTACTTCATTAAAAGTTCTGTGTGTGTGTGTTTGATTTATAGATATTGCCAAATACTTTTTAAAAGATTGAAGCAGCTTGCACTGTATGTTACTGTATTTTAAAATTTTGCTAATTAGCACAAGGCTGAAGATAATTATATTATTAATGACTTGTAACCCTCACTGTGCATTTCATTTTCATTTTTTATATGTTTCAGGTGTACAGCATTATGGTTCAACAACTGTATACACTACAGAGTGATCACCACCACAAGTCTAGTTACCACCCATCACCATACATTGACACCCTTCACTCATTTCACCTACCCACCAACCCTTTTCCTCTCTGGCAGCCATTAGTCTTTTCTCGGTATCTATGAGTTTGTTTTTGTTTTATTTTGTTTGTTCCTCTTTTTTTTTTTTTTAGATTCCACATATGAGTGAAATCATATGGTATTTGTCTTTCTCTGACATTTTTCATTTAGCAAAATGCTCTCAGGTTCCATCCATGTCATTGCAAATGGCAGAATTTCATTCTTTCTTTGGCTGAGTAGTATTTCATTGTGTATATATACCACATCTTTATCCTTTTATCCATCAATGAAGACTTAAGTTGTTTTCTTATATTGGCTATTGCAAATAACGCTGCAATGAATATAGGCCTGCATATATGTTTTCGAATTCGCATTTTCTTGTTCTTCAGGTAAATGCCCAGAAGTGGAATAGCTGGGTCGTATAACAGTTCTATTCTTAATTTTTTGAGGAACCTCCATACTATTTTCCACTGTGGCAACACCAATTTACATTCCTAGCAGCAATGTGTGCGGGTTCCCTTTTTTCCACATCCTCTCCAACACGTGTTATTCCTCATCTTTTCGATAATAGGAATTCTAACAGCTGTGAGGTTGCATTTCACTTTCACTTTTCTCTACTACCTGGGAGGATGAGCAGCTTTTTGTATGCTTATTGACTATTTGGATTTCTTCTTTTATGAATTTCCTTAGAGTAAGACTTTGGTTTCTTTTTTCTATTAGGTTCCT
This sequence comes from Lipotes vexillifer, assembly GCF_000442215.2. NCBI lineage: Eukaryota > Metazoa > Chordata > Mammalia > Artiodactyla > Lipotidae > Lipotes > Lipotes vexillifer. The sequence continues at coordinate 2,113,601 of NW_006785593.1, read as the reverse complement.
TGTATTTTTCTTACCAACTTATAAACCCTTTTTGTGTCTGAGGGAATGTATGTCTTTACCTGTCATATCTGTTGCCATATTTGCCCCAAATCACTTGCCTTCGACTTTGTTTATGGCGTTTTCCTCTTATGACAATGTATGTGTAGTTAAATATGACTACCTTTTCCCTAATAACTTCTGAATCTCCTGTCTTGTTGAGGAAGACTTTTCCCATCGAGAGCTATGAAATTTTCCAAAATGTTATTCTAGTGTTTATATGGGTTTAGAGTTTATATTTAAAGTTTTAAAATTTCATCTGGAACTTGCCTTTGTACAGAGGTAAAGGTTTAATCTTTGCTTTCTTCCAGAAATGTGACTAATTATGTCACCATTCATTGTTATCAAAGTCCTCATTCCCCACTTGATTAAATTGTCATGTCTGTCACTTATTAAATTCCTAATACACTCTTTTGGTTGCTCTACTCTACACTTTTTGTCTTTTCTTGTGCCTGCCTCAAACTGTTTTGATTACTGTGATCTTATGTTAATATTCTATCAACACTCACTTCTTATGATACTAAACTGTAATTTTTTAGCCTGAAATAGAATAAGTATGCTTATTTTTACTTGAATTATTATTATAGTTGAAGTCTTTATGTAACATTTAAAGTGTTTCTGTTTTTCTATGCTAGATTACTATACAAATATATGAATGTCTTTTTACAGTTAAACTATTTATTCAAGCCAGCAGAGGGTGTACAAGGTACTGTTTTACTAGTGAGGAATTAAAAATTATTTAAACGTGTTCTTTTACTGATTTAGGGAATAAATTTAAGAATTCAAAATATTTATTCCATCAAATATCTTTATTATTAGAAGTTTATGCCTATATAATCAAAACTTGCCTAAATATTTGTTGGCCCACCATAAGTCACATAATTTTATTATTATTATTATTATTTTGGCCACACCACGCAGCTTGTGGGGCCTTGGTTCCCCAACCAGGGGTCGAACCCAGGCCCTTGGCAGTGAAAGCATGAAGTCCTAACCACTGGACCACCAGGGAATTCCCACTTTTAAATTATTATTATTTTTTTTATTATTATTTTTCGGCTGAAGTCACATAGTTTAGAGAAGAACCTAAATTTTCTTTTGAACAAGGATAAGTTTTGGCATAAATTTATACATACAATGCAGATAATACAAAACTGAAATAATGTATGGAGTAGAGTAAATGTAATTCCAACTTATTTTTGAAAATCAAACTCATGAAAAATTCAGAGAAAGTGACTGTAGAATAGTTAATAACCTTATTATTTTGTCACTTATTTTTGATCACATGAGCACTCATTTAAAATGCTAGAACGTACAGATAAACACAGGAAAGTCTTGAATGAGTAACATTTCTAAACATTTTTGATGTGCTTCTTTCCTTAAAGTGTAAGAAATTAGAAAACACTGCAAACGTGTAAGATAAAAGGGGGTTGATGATTTAGTAGGAACTTATAAAGGGGCTAGTTTATATTGGATATTTTGAAAAAGCTGTGTTATTCCAATGAAAGATTTTGTCTGCAGGCTACTGCTCTTTGATATTTGTAAATATCAGAATGATGGAGACTGCTGTGAAGTAGAAAATGCTTCACTGAATCTCTCAGCAGCAGTAATTCAATCAAGAAAGGTTACAAAAGCCCTGTGGGCCACTTGTTATGTGATAGCAGAGGTAGACCTGATTTTGTTGTATCAAATATTTTTTAAGCCAGGAAGCTTAGTATTAAATTTAAAGCTCTATCAGGGTAACTCTATTACTCTGAGTTTGATATATCCATTTCATTTTTGCTCCACATTTTTTTCCTGTTTGTTGTCAGTATATATTGTGTGCTGTGTAAATGATGTAATGTCTAATTAAGAATGATGATGCAAAACTGTTTAAACATATGTTGTGTATTTGTGTATAGACATACAGCTACTGACACACATACCCTCAGTAAATAACCCTAATTTTACTTACATTTGTGAATTTAAAATGTCCAGTAGGAAATATACCAAAAATATAAGGAGAATTTAGTGCTGGAATGCTGGTTGTCAGGAATACAAGTGGTTTATTTTTCTCTTCATAATTTTCAGTTTTCCAAAATGTCTACAAATAAAATAGATATTAATTTTTATATTTACAATTCTATTATTATCAGAAAAATAAATAAAAATTAAATAGAAGCACTCCTAAGAATTCATTAAAGTAAATCAATGGTGTTGCTACTAATTCCTATCCTGTAGAAGGACTATTGGTAGTGGATAAATAACATATCCTGGGCAGATGAACTCAACCTGGTAGATAAAAGTTTGCTTTGGTCACAGTTGCCTATGAATATGGGTTTGAAAACAAACAAAGGCTTAACTTAGAATTTCATTATGTTTTAGAATCATCACTGCCTTAATGTTCAAAGATCTATTTAAGTTCTCCTAATAAGGAGAAATGCATGTTTGTTTATGGCTTTTTGTAAATATGTATGCAGTGATCTATGGCTTTAAAAAAATTCTGTGTTTCTGTGACAGTGTTTGTTAATCCAGCCAATGGAATTATTTACAGAAAAATGAAGCATGTAACAGTTCTTTATGTACAAGTAAGAACTGTTTCCCCCCAAAACCTTAGTTACCTGAATTGTTCTAAGATTATTTGTAAAATCTGAAACTCACTGATTAAAGAGAAGTGAGAATTCTACCTTTTGTGTGAATTCTTCGACATACTCATAAAAAAAAAAAAGAAACAGTCCTTATAAAGGATTTACTAGGAGAGTAAGAAAAATTAAGTTTCAAGATGGCACAGTGATTAATCACCAATTTTATATCTAACACCATTAGGTTTATTCTCATGAAATTTTTATGTCAATCTGCTCAGGATGATGTGGAATCATTTGTCCCTGGAGGTTTTCTAAAAAAGATGAGAGAACCATTCTGTTGGAAAGTTGAGAAATTCACCTATCTGAGAACAAGGGAGTGGGGCTTATGTACTGTAGACTCCCTTTAGTCAGTCTAAACTGACATGATTTCAGCATATTGCACATTTTATGATTCATCAAAGGCATATTAATTAAATAGGAAAGTCTCATCATCTTTTCTTGACTCTTCTTGCTTTGCTGTTTTTAAAATTTGACACTATTATGCTCACTTTTTGGATTCTGCCACTTTCCCTTATCATTAGTTAATCAATTAAATAGGTATTCATGGAGTGCTCCAATAGTGCCAAGCTCTGTTAAGCCGTGAGTTTGAATTTGGGAGATTATCCTTGCTGTTTGGGCACAGGTGCTCACGCCAGGGACTTGTGTTTGGACTGCCTGAGAACCAGTATCCTCTATGCACCAGGCTCACAGCACATGCATGGCCATGTCCCCTGAGCACAATAGGCTCCACACAAGGGTCTGGCTTGTGTCAGGATTGCATGGGAGCCTTGGAAGGAATTGTTGAGAACAAAATCGTTATACAGATTCCTGGGGTCTTGTCCTCATTTACTTGTACCTTGATTGACTGGCATTGGTTTGTGACCTTGGAAGCTTCCCAGGTGAAATCTGAATGCTCCCTGCCCCAACACACACAAAAGGAGGCAGCTTTTTTTTCTCTTTTTTTTAAATTTACTTTTTATTTAGGTAACATTGGTTTATAACATTATGTATTATATATGTGTACAATATTGTATTTCTACTTTGGTATACACTACAGAGTGCTCATCACCAAAAATTTCGTTTCCACCTGTCACCACACAGTTGATCCCCTTACTTATTTTGCCTACCATCCCCTTCCCCTCTGATAACCACTACTCCGCTTTCTGTATCTATGTGTTTGTTTTTGTTTTGTTTGTTCATTTATTTTGTTTGCTTGTTTTTCATATTCTACACGTGAGTGAAGTCACATGGCATTTGTCTTTCTCCATCTGACTTATTTCACTTAGTATAATACCCTTCAGGTCCATCCATATTTTTGCAAATGGCAAGATTTCATCTTTCTTTATGGCTGACTAGTATTCCATTGTACATGTATATATATATACCACATCTTTATCCATTCATCTGTTTATGAGCACTTAGGTTGGTAGGTGGCATTTTTTTTTTTAATAAAGCTGTGGCTATCCTGAGAGAGATCTGTACTTTCTTTTTCTTTTTTAAATATTTATTTATTTGGTGGCACTGGGTCTTAGTTGCAGCTCACAGGCTCCTTAGCTGAGGCTTGCCGGCTCCTTAGTTGTGGCACACAGTCTCCTTAGTTGTGGCATGTGAACTCTTAGTTGTAGCATGCATGTGGGATCTAGTTCCCTGACCAGGGATAGAACCTGGGCCCCCTGTACTGGGAGCGTGGAGTCTTAACCACTGTGTCACTAGGGAAGTCCTGGTAGGTGGCAGTTTTAATAAGCAAGGGAAATTACATATGAGGCTTGTCTTGGGTATCTGCAAGATGAGTAGATCTCCACACCCACACACCACAATCTTAAAAGTTTCTATAGAAGCCTAAACTGGATTCAGTCAGGTACACGGTCCAGATGGTCTCAACAACACATTGTTCTCTCAAGGCGTTGTTCTTGAAAACTGCTCTGGGAACGGTATGCAGAATGGACATTTTAAAAACAGGGAAGGGGTTGGGGAGTCTACAGTTGCCTAGAGCCAGCTTGGGGTCAAGCAGTGGTCACATCCTCTCAGTGACCTCCAACAACCAGGGTCCTAGTGCAAGAAAACTGTATAGAAGCATATTCTCCAAGGTAATTGGGCATATCCATTAGATAATTCTGAGAGGAGGATAAAGATAGAACTGAATTTAAAAATAGTGAATTATTCCCCTTTTACTATTTTAATTCTAATGTTTAAATGCTGTTTTATGCAATTTGTAATGTTTTGACAAGTGATATATATGTAAGAGATTTCCCTGAGATATAGAGTACAATAAAGTCAAATATACTTTTAAAAAGATACTTTCATGTTTATTAATAACATGAATTCATTGAGTCAAGGAAGACTTGATTTGCAAACCTTACCTATATTATTGGAGGCATAAATGAAAGCATTTGTTAAAAATTTGCTGATTGTTCTGTACTACTGTGGACATTAGCCAATATTAGGCCTTTTATCACCAACATGAACACTTTCATTTTTAGCAACACTGTTCCTCATGAAAATCTACTAGTGTACCTCTAGGGAAATCTGTTGGACTGCCTCTCAGTTAGCTTTCTAAGTCCATTTCTCCAAAAGCCATTTAGCACATCAATGATCCCGAGAAGCTATTTGTATCAAATCACATTTAAATGGTAAGAAGAGCCACTTCCGTCGTCCTGCACATTTTTGGCAGTTCTGGTCAAATTACTTTGTCTTTTCAAAAATGTTTAGACCAAGTTGACAGCTTGGACTATCTGACAGCCTTTACTCATGATTGTCTAAATTTTTCACAATATGAACCAAATGATTTTCTTGCATATAAAGTTAACAAAAAATGGGTTGTGTCCCACAATTGTTACTTTGCAACTTGAGAATATATGGAAGATCACAGCTGCACTCAAGGACATGACATATGTAGCTGTTATGAAATGTTCCTGGAAGAATCATGTTAAGAATTTTAGGAACTTTAGGAATTTTCTCTTATATATTCTACTTTCGCTGGTAGGAGTAATTTACATGTCATTGTGAATTTGAACATTTTGTTTGCTTGAGTTGAACAGTGTTCCATTTCTCTGAATATCATTATACATTCTAATAATTTGTTCTCTGGCTGATATGAATTTTATTTTAATATTTTAAATTTTAGATGACTTGATTGGTCATTTGGCACTTTCTCAGTTCTTAAAAAAATCTCATCATTGTTTGTTTATGTTTTGGCGAAAAACTTTAAAAAAATTACAATTTATTTTCATTGGAGTTCATATAAATTAATGGAGTTCAATTTTTTAATTTTGAGAAAAATATCCAAATTCTTTAATACCATTATCTTCCTTTTTTTAATATTGTGATAGCAATTCCAGATCAAAATAATTTTCTGTATCAGTATGTTGTGGGCAGGGAAAATAAAGTAAGGCCCATTAATGTGAGAAACTAGTATATTGGTTGGACTCTATATTGCATTTTACTTGATAGAGAAATACTATGGAATTAATTAGTATGATTGCTTTAATTAATATTCTATTGATTGCAAACAGAAACCAACTTGAGTGAATTTAGGAAAAATAGGAACTGTAATGATATATATTGAGTTACCCAATGGAACTCAAGAGCAGCTAGGGGGTCTCAAATCACTTATAGTCAAGATCAAGAAAGCCATCAGGAGCTTCCCTGGTGGTGCAGTGGTTGAGAGTCCACCTGCCAATGCAGGCGACACGGGTTCGTGCCCCGGTCCAGGAGGATCCCACATGCCGCGGAGCGGCGCAACGGCAGAGGCCACAGCAGTGAGAGGCCCGCGTACCGCAAAAAAAAAAAAAGAAAGCCATCAGGACCCTGATCTATAATTTGTCACTTTTCTCTGTTTTGCTCTAAACATTTGCCTCACTTTTTTTTTTCCTTTGTAGACTGCCTTCTCCTACTTCCCTCTGACCATAATGGAAAAATGGTTACTCACAGATACCAAGTTTATATCAACATTGCTTCATCTACCTTAATTGGCTGTCTCTGACCTTCAGTTCCAAGTTCTTGATAAAAACTTCCTTTATTAATTTGTCTTTGACATTGTGGTAGACATTCATTCTATTTCCCAAGTATTTACAGCTTTCTTTCCACCTTGCAAGCATGTAATAGGATTGCACTTCCTACTTCCGCTGTAGTTGGGTTAGACCATGTGCTGTCTCCTGGTCAGTGACGTGTGAGCTAGTGAAGTGCGTCATTTAACTACCAGTAAGAAATTCTCTAGAGTGTTCTCTTCCTCTGGCTGGATGATCTGCAGTGTTACAGTTAATGGCTACTTCATTGGCTTGAGTTCCTGAATGAAGATATGCCAGATTAGGGTTCCCATGTATCCCTCAATGGAGCAAGAAATAAACCTTCATAGTTTTAAACCACTCAGATGTTGAGGTTGTTTGTTATCTCAGCATAGCTAAGCCTATCTTGATGGATATACAAATATACCTAGAATTGTATTAGATTTGCAACGGTTTCATTTGAATTTGATCGTTATTTAAAACTCAGCCTTAGGCCCCTGCTTTGTTCCCATTTGCCCTGCACTCACACTATTTTCCTGTCCCTGGCTCAGTACCCATTTTCTTCTATAATGCTGTGTGTCGTAAGAATTCTCAGAGGACATATAGTCAGGCATTAAAGTGTGTTGGAATAAACACTGGCCTAGGAGTTAGACGACATACATTCTTTTTTTTCTTTTTGCGGGACGCGGGCCTCCCACTGCCGTGGCCTCTCCTGTTGCAGAGCACGGCCCCCGGACGCGCAGGCCCAGCGGCCATGGCTCACGGACCCAGTCGCTCCGCGGCACGCAGGATCCTCCCAGACCGGGGCACGATGTCCCCCGCATCGGCAGGCGGACTCTCAACCACTGCGCCACCAGGGAAGCCCAGACATACATTCTTTTACTTATTATTCAGCTACGATCATGTGGCAATCTATAATTTTGAGACTTGGTTTCTTCATATGAAAATGCATATATTATACTCTACTTACCTCAATTATAGTGTATAGAGAGTAAAGTACTATATTATACAAATGTAAGTTATTGCTGTCTATCAATCAATTATCTATTTGTCATCTTTATGTAAATTGCTTAGGTGTGTTTTCCCAAGGTAAAGCTGGGCATTGTTTTACTTGTTCAAGTTAGCCAATGAAAATGCAAGTGTACAAGTTCATAAACGATGATAATGACGCATAGCAAATTAGTTGTGATTCTTTTAAATTGCCTCTAAACCTTTGTTTCCTTGGTAGCTCTTAAATTATGCTTTAAGACCGTGATGAAACCAAATGATAATGCTAGTTACTTACTTCAAAACAGTATAGATCATGTCCAGGTAGTGATTGATCTATGATGCCCATTGGGTGCCAGTGTTGGCACTAAGTTATTCCCATGTAGCCATGTTTCTAGTTGCACAGGGGATCTCTCTATGTGCACTGGTGTCAGATTTGGGAGGCAGAGGCAATCTTCCTGTCCGCTTTGACTGTTATTCTGTGAGAAATAAAGTCATGGAGATGTGAGGTGCTGCTGCGTCTCAGGCTCCACTCCACAGCTTCTGGTACTGAGAGGCACATAGGTGGAAGCAGTAACAGTGGTTTCTGAATTTCAGCATCCTGAAGGTACAGCATATGTTCTTGAGATCAGTTGTCCCAGAAGTGGACCCAGAGGTGGTCATTCCCTAATGAGTCAGTTCTGTTCCGTTCTTTATTTCTGGAGACTCTGTTCAGAGCTTGCTCTTGTAGCCTTCTCAATGATTCTGTAAGCACCTAACCTGTATTTCATTCACTCTTACATAAAATATCTTGAGCAGTGGTTCTTAAACTTTAGTGTGACTCAGAGTGACCTGGTGGACTTGTTAAAACATAGATTACCTGGCTGCACTCCCAGAATTTCTGATTTATTAGGCATGGGGGTAGGATCCAAGAATATCAATATATAAGAAGTTGCTGGGTTGCCAAACCAGAGACCACGCTTTGAGATCTAGAGTATTTTCTGTTTCCTACTCAGAATCTGTAGTGAAATAGGCCTTGTCCCAGAGTGTATCAAATAATCCAGGCTAGTTACAATCGTTGCTCAAAAGTTCAATAATTGGACTCATTAAGTGCTGCATCACAAATGGAGAACATAAATTGGATTTACAACGAAATGTATATCAAGCAGTGTTAATACATATCTGATAATTAGTAATGTATATTAGAATGGCTATGTTATGCTGAGTATGTATTTTTATTTTTATGCTTTGGAAGAAAGCCTGTCTGGTTGATATTATATAGTAACATTATCATACAGTAACATACACTTTTTTCCCCCTGTCTGAATATAAGTTCAACACAGACAGATCATTTGGAGCTTTTCTATAATTTCTGATTTGAAAATAGAACCTTAAACAGAACTACCATTTACATGTAATTATTATCCTTTTATATTGCATATGTTAGAGAATCTTTTTTTTTAATTTTTAGCTTAATCATCTATTTAACTTAGTTCAGGTCAATACTTTTTACACAAACTATTTTGAGGTCCAAATATATAAGAATTTAGAGAAAGAGTTAAAGCTAAAATCTAAATCTTTTGGTACCTAATCCAGTTTTCCTTTTACAGCTGCTATCAACTCTCTGGAGTGTAGGTTTCATTGTTACCTATTTTATGTGTGTTCAGATCAACAATGGAAACTTCTTTGCCATATTTTAAACAAAAGTTTAAAAATATATTAGTATGAATTACATTGTCAAACCCATGCTAATAGTTAATATTTAAGTATTAGGTAGATATCACTAGTTGCTATCAATTCTTAAGTTGTTATCTTAATGCTATTTAAAAGATCATTTCATGCTATTTCAAGTTGTTTTTTAATTCTCAGAAATAAGTAATATATTTGGATATCATCCAATATCTCCCTATGAATTAAGCTCCCTCACTCTATAATCATGTTATTTAATCAAAAATTAACTTCCTGCCAGAGTGGCTTGCTAAGGATTTGCTAATTCTGACTTTCTTCTCTGAAACTTAATTGAACTCGGCAGTCAATAGCTCCTCTCCCCAGGTCTCAGATAACAAAATACATTTTGTTTTTTTCTTTTTTTTCTCCAGATTTATCATTTCTCAAACTTTTTTTTCTTTAAAAATTATTTTTTTTTACAATGATTGAAGCAATTGAAAAAGATAAACAAGTCACCATTAATTGACGATTCTAGAGGCTTTGCTATTTTTCAATTTGGGGTGACTTTCAATTTCTTCTAATATGATTTTGCATCTATTAAAATATATATAACACAGTCTGGAATTTTCTAATGCAGTCTAGCCTTTTGGGCAACTCAAGGACATTTGGTTCATTCTTGCCTAGTTGTCGGTTCAGTCCATGGAAAGTATCCTTTCAAGGTGAGGTAGGCTACTCATATGTACCAGTAAAATAGTGAAAGTCTCTCATGGAGTTGAGAAATGCTTTAAAAACTTAATTTTCAAGTTAAATATCTAATTTAATTTCGTGAGGTTTGAATAGTTTCTGATTTAGAATTGATTAGGTAACTGATGATTGTCAAAGCTGGGTTATGGTAAAAGGGTTTACTAGATCAATATCTCTACATTCCTATGTGATTGAAATTTTCTGAAATAAGAAGCTTTTAAAAACAAGATGTGAAATGGTATAAGAATTATGTGGCAATAGTGCATATAGAGAGGGTTAGTGTATAATACATAGATAAATATTTAGGATATAAGTGAAAAACAAAACAAGTGTATCTTTGCTGGGATTTATTGTGTGCAAATAGACCATGACTAGGAGAAAATGGGTTAAAAAAGAAGTTTATATGTCAGAGTAGGAATAAACTATTTCTTTTGTTGTTGTCACTACTTTATACTATTGTTTACCTCATAAATTTTTTTTTTTTTTAAGTTATTTATTTATTTATTTATTTATTTATTTATTTTGAGGTACGCGGGCCTCTCACCGTTGTGGTCTCTCCCGTTGCGGAGCACAGGCTCCAGACGCGCAGGCTCAGCGGCCATGGCTCACGGGCCCAGCCGCTCCGTGGCATGTGGGATCCTCCCGGACCGGGGCACGAACCCGTGTCCCCTGCATCGGCAGGCGGACTCTCAACCACTGCGCCACCAGGGAAGCCCCCCTTCATAAACTTTTTGTTATCCCTTTTTCATAAAGTTCAATGAAACAAAATTAAATTCAAAAAATGAAATTTAGTTCTTGTTCTTATTGCCAGATTACAATTAGTAATGAAGGTCACATTCTTGCATTTAAAAATGATGACAGAGTTTTGTAGGACAAACGAGCAAACACTGCAAAGTCTGAATAAATTATGCTGTAATTCACAATGAAGAAGTAATTTTAACTTTTTTAGGGTAAGATCATAAACCACTGCCCCAGAAAAACTGGCATAAATGTAACTCAAATATCACAATATTAGAGTGTTTATGGAGCAAACCTTGAGAGAACAATGTGTTGTTGAGACCAGGTGACCAAGTGTCTATCTGAACCACATTAAGGCCTCTGTATAAACTCTTAAGATTCTCGCAGGGGGAGCAGAGATCTACTCATTCTGCAGTGCCCAAGTGAATCCTTGCGTTCCTTTGCTTAATAAATCCGCCACCTACCAATCTGGAGTGTGTGCCTCTTTCTTCCTCTCTCCATGCTCTCTCTGTATGAGGGCCCATTTTGGATTTCATCCGGGAAGCCCCTGAAGGTGCAAACCAACAGTACTAAATAATTGGAAAAATATTAAATTAAAACATGGAAACCTGTCATCCTTTGTACCAAGGCTGGTACTAGGGTGAAGCAAGAAAGGTGCCTAGGGAGCAAAACATACAGAAGTACTCCTTCTCTGGGTCACACAGTGCAGGGTAGGCCCCTGGTGCCTCCTTAAATTTTACCCCATAGACACCTCACTTGCCTTGTTTTTGTCCCAGCCCTGCCTTGCATTAATCAAATAAATTCAAATTACAGTTATGATCGACAGTCTCCCAGGTGGTTCCCTGTGATCCCCTGCTCCTGATACCCATACCTTTGTGTATGGCTTTCATAAATATATGGCATTCTGTGTGACCAATAGATTATGCCTGAAGTGATGGTATGGGACAATTTGGCTACTGTTTTGCTCTCTCTTCTGGGGGAAACTCTCACTCTGGGAGAAGCCAGCTGCCATGTGGTAAGGCTAACCAAACTGCTAGATGGAGAAGTTCAGGTGGTAAGGAACTGAGACCTTCTACCAACAGCCATGAGAATACGCCATTTTGGAAGCAGATTTTTTAGCCCCAGCCAAGCCTTCAAGTGACTGTAGCCTCATTAGGATTTTAACTGTGAGCTCATAAGAAACCCTCAGCCAGAACATTCAGCCCAGCTACTCCGGAATTCCTGACTCACAAAAACTTTGAAATAATAACTACTTATTGTTTTAAACCATTTTTTATGCAACAATAGGTAACTAACACAACAACAGACTTGAGGCATTTTATCATTTGAATCTAAAGAAAAAAGAATTCTGTGTGGTAATATAGGCTTATCATAGTGATTAAGAATACAGACTCGGGAGCCAAACTGTCTCAGGTTGAATTCTGGATCGGTCATTTATTATCTGCATGGCCTTGAGAAAATTATTTAACCTATTTGTGTTTTTAGTTCTTCGTCTATAAAGAGGAAAAATAATAGCACCTATACTACAGGGTTGATGGAAGAATTAAGAAAGTAAATATATGTAAAGTGTCTATTAAATAATAAGCATTATAAAAGTGTTTGTTATTATTTCTAACTATTTTTGTCTGTGCTTATTTCTCACATGGATAAATGTATTATCGTTAACATTGAATTAAATGCAGCTTTCCTTATGTGCAAATATATTTCACTAATGCCTTACACAGTAATGCCTGGGAATAGAGGTACATGGCTTCCAAAAAAAGGTGTTTTGTATCTCCAGAGGAGAAATCAGATTTCTCCCACCTTGGTTTTGGGTGGGGAAAATAACTTTCTGGATTATGTAGCCAGGAAAATATCCCCCTATTACTCACATTTTATTTTATAGGTATTTTCTTCTTGCCATATCGGAGGTGCTTCCAGCTTCAGTAGTTGGGGTTAAATTTTTGCATGCCTCATATAAGAAAAGAGACTCAGAAAGGTTTTATTATCCAAACTCTGTGTGCCTACAACATGCAGCTTGCACGTCCCTGTAAATGAATCTTTTATTCTCTTGCATCGTGCTTGTATGTGTGTGATCTGCATGCATTCTTCTCTCTTTAAAGGAATGTTCTTATGCTCTGCAGACGTCATCCAGACTGAGCTGGAGGTTACCATGGTGATATGGCCATACAGGATGACTTCAAGACTACATCTTACTGAATTGTTTTCATGGAACATTGAGGACTGTTGTCTTTTGCTGATAGGTTATACTTAAACTTGACCATCCCTGCCATTTCTTTCAAGAATAATTAAAGAACTTTGCTGTTGGTGGATGACCAGGTCAGCTGTTTTCAAAAGTGTAAAGTAGGTAACATTTATTTTTACATTTCCCTTTTCTGTGACCTTTTCCCCAGTAACAGCATCCTTATTTTTCTCTAGGCATTTGATGACCTTATATTACCTCAGATCTTCCTAACAAACAATAAACTAATTTGATAAGCTTAGCCACACTATGATTTTTTAAAAAATCGTATCACTTTTTTGATTTGAATTATTTAGACTCACCTCAAGAGTCATGACTTCAGAGACAGTTACTCTGAAGAAAAAAATTTATTTTTTTGGGAAACACACATATGTGGTAGAAATCTCTGCAGTTAGGAATATGCAATTAACTCTTTATTTTAAAATTACAACTATGAAATACATAATTAGCTTTCAAATAATTCCTCAAATATGTATATGAGGCAGAACAACCAAATGTGTCAATTTCTGCCCAAAACAGCACAGGTTTCTTTTCCCTCTGTCCCAAACACTTAGTCCTCCTGAAGATGACTTCAATTTAGTTATTTTTCTTAATAAGCATCATTAAAATTTTTGTTTTTATTTTTCTTGAATTGTCTGAAATAGTTTTCTAAGCGTTTCTCAAAATTTTATTACCAGATTACATATTCGGTTGGGCATCAAAATCTTTAAAAAATGCAATTACATTTCAACAATGAAGAAAACAAAAATAACTGCTTCTGATTATTATCCTGTGAAGTACATGCATCTGAATCTTAAACTATTTCTCCTTATTCATATTTGTGTCATTCTTTAGCATTTAATGTTTGCTGCCTGGTAGTTAACTTTTTATGTATAGTTATTCGTCTCATCTAAATTTAAAACACCTTGATATTAGGGATCATGCCTAATGTTTTGTTGTTTATTTCCAGACAACACTTAATTCCCAATTGAATAAACATTAATTGATTGACAAACTTACTTAGAAGTAATTAAAGAATGTATGCAAAGTTTCAGGGAAAGTGATTTACTCTTTTATTTTTTTGCCCAGAGATATTTTACACTAGCTCTTCAAGTTTTAGTTTTTCTGTCATAAAGAGAGTTAATAAGTTTGTGTACACATTGAACAAATTCTTATTGAATACTAGGCTCTGTTCTTTGATAAGATCAGAAAAGAGCAGACAGGATTTGGTTTAATGTAAGACATCGGTGACTTTGACATAAACAGTATTTGTGAAATGATGGAGACAAAGCCTGACTAGGGTGCATTTATCTATGAAAACATGAAATGAATTATCAAATGATAACATGTGCCTCATAATATATATAGCAGAAGGTAACAACAATAATAGAAAGAAAACACCTATCACTTAATGGGTGTTGGCTTTATGTATGGCATTTTGCTAAGCACTTTTCATACATTATTTCACTAAATGCTTGTAACAACACTTTGAAATCTATATTATTACCTTTATTTTAGAGATAGGGAATTTGAGACAGAATTTAAGTGACTTGCAAAGGTCATGTTGCTTTATTACAAGCAAAAGATTTGTAGCATCAGTTTTAACCTAAAGAATTAAAGGAGTAAAAATGTTATTGTGTATATTTATTTTCTATACATATTTACAGATTGAAACAATGTTTAAGTGGTTGTCTCTACTTAGTTTAACAAAAGGCAGCAAAAATAAATACTAATAATATCTAATGTTGGCAGGGTGTGAGAAAATAGACATTTTTAAACACAGTGGGTAGGAGTAACAAATATTTGCTATGGGGGAATTTTTCAGGAGAATCTCTAATTAATGTCAGCTGTGTAAATTATTTTTTCTTTTAATGGGTCTGAAGAAAAACAATACTATAGACATTGTTTATAAGTGAAGTTTTCCAATTGTTACCAAACTCTTTTCTCTAAGGTAGAGGTCTCACTCAGGCTACATGTGAGAAACTCCTTGGTAACTTTTAGAAAATACCCCCAGCCAATCAAGTAAAAATCTCTGGGAGTGGAGCATAGACACTACTAATTAAAACATTTTTCCCAGTGGAATCTAATACATAGTAGGTTGAGATCTCTTTTATAAGTATATATCTTCACCTCTCCTAATAGGGAGAGTGAATAAAAAATATATAGCCCATTCTCGAGTCTCTACTGTTCAGGAAAATTGCCCACCTACCTTACTTAATGGAGAGAAAAGCATTTATCTCTTAGCTAAGCTCCTCTAATGAGATTTTGCTTGAGTAGATGGCTAAAGGGAATAAGGCTGGGGAGCGTGGCTAGATTTCACCGGCAGCATCACTATCTGTCCAGGGAAAGTAATAATGGATCTGAGTACCTCTTCTCCTTTTTCCTCATTTACCTTCTAATATCTCTGGAGCTCAGGAAGCTTCAGAGGGGTGGACTCCCACCTTCAGTCAGAAATCCCAAACCAGAGTGGTCATGTTCAAATAATTTAGGTACATTATGCTTAATTTGGACTAAAGGACAGGTTGAAGACATTTGATTTAGCTTGGTTTTTCTGTGACTTGAAATTTCCTTTTCATTGATCTATAAGAATCAAAGTATGATCCATCCAGGAGAGGGTTGCTGAGCAAATTAGGGCAGACTCCAAAACAATAATTTTAGCCTGTTTGTAGACCGTTTGGCAATATCAATTTTAAAAATGTTCATATCTTTTATGCCAGCATTTCCATATACTGGGGTATATGGTATGTGGCTTCCAAATATGACTGCCAATACTTTCTCCCTTCACTGTACATGCACAGAATCTAAGAAACGGGGTTTATTTTCTCTCTCCTTGAATGTGGGCTGGACTGTGACTTAGACCAACAGACTGTGGTGGAAGTGCAATTCTGGGATTTTCACACTAAACTTTAAGAGATACTGCAGCTTCCATTTCCCCTTCTTGGATCTCAGCAGACGTGATGTAAAGAAATCCAGGCTAGATGACTGAATGATTAGCAGCACATGGAGAGACATTCTGAAGGTTGAGAAGCTCTTAGTTGAGCTTCCAGTTGACTGCAACTGCATCTGAATGAAACTAGTCAATATCATCTAGAGCAGAAGAACCACTGAGATGAGTATTGCCTGAGTTCCCGATCCACAGAGTGGTGAGAAATAACAAATCATTGTTGTTTTAAACCACTAAATTCTCAGTTGGTTTGTTACAAAGTCATAGAACCACTCATTCATTTGTTTACTCTTTCATTTACTGAGCACCATTCTATACACCAGACAAAACAAACTTGACAGAAACATCCTTTTCTTTTGGAACTTATCTCCTAATGAAGATAAATAAGATAATCTCAGACTGTGATAAATGCTAGAGAGGAATTAAATATGTTGATGAGATAGAGTCAATGTATTGAAGATACTATCCTAGATCAGTGCTGAAGGAAGTCTTCTCTAAGAAGATGACTTTTGAGTTGAGATCTAAAAAAAGGAAAGGCTCTAGTCCTGAAAAAACTGGAAGGTTCCAGACAGAGAAATTGCAGATGTAAATGGGAATGTTCTAAGAACAGAAGAAAGGATTATGTGGCTGGGTGCAGTGATGGATGGGAAGAGGAAGCCAAGAAGTTGTCTATTTAGCATTTTGCTAGCCATATTAAGAATTTAAAATTTTATCCTAAAGTTGAAAAATGTTAGGCGCACTATGGACTCATTTAAAATATATTTAAACATATGAATACAATAAGTTGGAATATGTAACAACACTTTACAGTAGTTATCTCTAAGGAGTGGTCTTAAGTACAATTTTTAAATATAGTTTATAGTGTTTAAATTTTGTATAAATATTTAAGAGGCTCTTTCTTCCAAAATCATTCTCTCCTTTTATATTAGTAAGACTGTAGTAATGAACATATTTAGATTGTGTTAGTTCCCTCGTGATTAGAGTGTAGTTATATGGCTAAATATGTGAAATTTATAAATATGTGGAATAATATGTGTCATTCTCGTCTGAAGGTTTTTTTAAAATTTATTTATTTTATTTATTTATTTTTGGCTGTGTTGGGTCTTCGTTGCTGCGCGCAGGCTTGCTCTAGTTGCGGCGAGCAGGGGTTACTCTCTGTTGTGGTGCGCGGGCTTCTCTTGTTACAGAGCAGGGGCTCAAGGCGCGCGGGCTTCAGTAGTTGTGGCACGCGGACTTTGAGCGCAGGCTCAGTAGTTGTGGAGCACAGCCTTAGTTGCTCTCTGGCATGCGGGATCTTCCCGGACCAGGGCTCGGACCCACGTCCCCTGGATTGGCAGGTGGATTCTTAACCGCTGTGCCACCAGGGAAGCCCCTTGAGGCTTTTGCAATAGTAGGTTGGCCTCTTCCATGCTTTCTTTCCTCTTGTTTTGACTACTTGCAGAGGCTGATGAGAATGATAAAACCGTAGGATGGAAAGAAACTTGGTCTTGGATGATTACATGAAGAAGAGCCACACTGACACATGGGCAATAAAACTTCTGGTGTGTTAAGCCTGTGAAATTTTGGAATTTGTTACCATAGCTTAGCCTAACTTAACTAAATCCAATGAAATACATGTATTGCTCTCGTAATGGGATTACATTGAATATAATAATTTCAATTGTACTGCAGGTTAAGACTAAAGTCCTTACAAAGCTTTGTTGCAAATAAGTCAAGGAATTAATTGGAGCACTAGAACAAGAGAGTATTTAAGAGTTTTTGTGAAACAGTATTTAATAATTTCAGTAAATGATCTTATAGTGTATGGTGGATACTTAAGGGTTCTCAAATGATCTTACTCTATCACCTCATACGTCATAAAGCTTCTACTCATCTCTGTCAAGGGCTAGGAAGTACCAGTGGATTATACATTTTCAAATCATGCTTTACTCAGTGTATTACTAAAATGTGATAAAATATAATTTATTTACATTGTCAATTTTCTGAGACCATTATTAGATTATTAAACTTAGAGAAAGTCTATTGCTATTAAAATTAAATAACTTGTGCTCTAATGACCAGGCATGTTAAACTGCCTTGATATGAACCTTGCACTATCTAGTTACAATATCTTATTAGCATCTGTAGCATGTATGCACAGAGCTTGAGAACATAATTCTAAGTCTGCATGTCCATTTAGAAAACAATTCTAGAGTTCATACAAAGACAATTCAGTGGGAGGGAGGGAGATGCAAGCGGGAAGAGATATGGGAACATATGTATATATATAACTGATTGATTATGTTGTGAAGCTGAAACTAACATACCATTGTAAAGCAATTATACTCCAATAAAGATGTTAAAAAAAAAAAAGACAATTCAAAGACACTTCTAGAGGTCATGATAAATTCTTATTCTCCCTTTAATTTATATTATTTCTGCCAAGCCCATCCAAAATGAGAAAGTCTTTTCTAACATCCATAGCATTGTTTTTGGCAAATTGCAACAAACTGGGGTCATATAATAATAAAAAAAATTCCTTATTCCCAACCTAATATTACCCAACCTAATATTACTGATATAATATCCAACCTAGCTCTGTTCACTGCTAAAATATTCAGACATTTAAGGGACATTTACTGTGCTGTTACTTCTAATACTGAAAATTTTGATTTAGAGAAACCTCAACAATTTAATAAATTACCCTATATCTCTCTCATGAAACATAAATACCACTAGAAATGTACAATCTGAACATTCTATGATAACCTAGACAAATTTTGTGTTAAGTTAAAATTAACCAATAGAATAAAAATTGTATTTGTGATGTGACTAAAAGTATATAATTAAATAATTTTGTAAGGATGTAGCTAAAGAAAAAAAAAGATAATTTAAAGATGATTTATTGGGATGGCAAAATTGTGGTTGGTATTTTTCCTATTTTATTTACATTTTATTAATGGTGCTATAATATTGTTTATGTATTAGTAAATTCTCTTATTCAAAGTCATTCTTTATTTAGTCATAATTAATTGTTGATTACCTATCTTATCCTAGATTCTGTTTGGGGCATTAGGAACTATGTATGTCTTTTCATACACAGTTGAAAAGACAAACTCACTGCTTTTATAGAACTTACATTCTATTGAGAGAGATATACAATAAACAAGTATATGATATAATTTTCTGTGTCTCTTGGGTGCTCTAGAAAGTAAACACTGAAATGGACACAGGAGTGAAAAGGTTTATTGGGGACTAACATTAGTGAACAGAAAAGGAAGGAATTGGGGTTGGGCAGAGGTCAGCTATGATGCTGCCCCTGACAATATTCCTACCAGTCAATTGAGGCACTCTAGAGGAAAGAATTCTCATTAGAAATGGCTGGGTCTTTGTATTGACACGTTGGCTGATGTCACCCAGAGAAGCATATCACCTGTACTCAAAGCTGAGACAGGTTCTGAAGGAGTTAATAGTGGGGCTTTTGTTAAGCCCACTCCTCACTTTTGGGCAATGGATCCTTTCTTGAAGGGAGGTCTGAGAGGAGTATCTTTTAATTCATTTCTTTTTTTTTTTTTTGTAGATTAAAATAGGATAAGAAGAAAAAGTGGGAAGTTTATTTTGAATAGGTTAGTGAGGAAGGCCATTGATAAGATAATAATAGAGCAGAAATTTGGAAGTTAGCTTCAATCATTTTGGTGATCTGGGGTAAGGATATTCCAGGAGAGGGGATAGCAGTGAGAAGATCCGAACATGGGAACGAGCAGCCTGGCTGAAATGAAGAACATTCACAGAAAGAGTTAGGGGGTGGGATTGTGAAGATAGGCTATGAAAATAAATAGGAACATTAAGACCATGATTAGGATATTTTCTGAGTAACATGGAACATTTTGAACAGGTGGGTGTCATGATCTGATTTACATTTTGATAAAAGTCACATTGGAGAACTGTGGTTTGCACGAGGGTATTAGTGGTGCTGCAGTGAGAAGAGGTAGGATTCTTGTGTATTTTCACACCATGGCTTTCTGATGAGTTGAATGTAGGTGATGAAAAAAGAGAGAAGTCAAGGATGACTTCTGGGCTGGTGGCCTGAGGAAACGTGGGGGAAAGAATGGGAGAGGAACAGGTTCATGGTCCTAGTGGGGAGAAAAAGAGTTGTTTCAGATATATTAAGTGTAAGTGTATGTTAGATTTCTAGTTGACATGTAAACAATTAGTTTAAAAAGATTGTCATGAAGCTGAGAGAAGTAGAGTGGAGATTAAATTTGGGAGCCATATGAGTATAGATGAAATTTACAGCAATGAGAGTGGATGAGTGTAACTAGAGAAGTATACCCAACGCACTCCACAATCCAAAAATAGAGATAAAGAGGAATAGGTAGCAAAGAAGAAAGAGAAGGAGCAGTCAGACTGTAAGGAAGAACACCAGGACATATGGTGTCCTAGAAAGCCAACGTTTTTTTGATTATGTTTTTGTTTGTTCGGTTTTGTTTTGTTTTGTTTTTTTAAAGGGGGAGATGATCAACTATGTCAAATGCTGCTAAGAGATCAAGTAAGATAAGGGCTGGGAATTGACTTTTGGAAATGGTAAAATGGAAATCAATGGTGACCTTGACAGGAGCAGTTTCATTGTGCTCATAGCAGAGAGGAAAGCCTTGTTTGAAAGCAAGGTTAAGAAGGGAATTGGAACTTGAGAAAAGAGAAGCAATGCAAAGGTATGTGTGTTTGTGTGTGGGTGTATGTGTGCGCGTGTGTGTTTACATTTTATCCCTAGAAGAGATTATTTTTTCAAAGGCACCATACATTGTGCTCTTTGGACTACATTTTTTATTTTCTCTTACAGATGAGAGATCTGAAATAAGTTAGTGAGTTGATGAAGCCAGTCAAGTTCTACTGTTACAGTTTTAGAATACAGGTAGTGCTAAACTCTTTATAAATACTGTGTTTGATAAAAAGAGCTGGATAAATTTCATTAATGCAAAAGTTTCTTCTACCTTAGATGCCAAGAGCTAAATGTATCAATATAAATTATATAAACTTTTTTGTTTGAGACAGCATCCAATTTACATTTCTGTATTTATAATTAACCAAGTAGAGGAAAAATTAATTGGTAGTTAAGTTATAGTAATTGCTATGGGCTCACACCTGCCATTATTATTAGATTGTTTCCACATACATTATCTCATTTAATACTAAAAATGATCCTGAAAAACTCCTTTATAGATGAGAAAAGTGAGGCTCTGTGTTTCAGGTAACTTGCTCAAAATCACATAGCTAGTTTCAGACATAGAATTTGATTGCAAGTCTGACGTTAGGCTCTTGCTTACTCTGGTATGCAATGCTACTTCTTGATTTAAAATTACCAAATAGCTTAAAAGAGGTAATCATTTATACCTGGTATGACACCAATCAAAACTTTTAAGTTCTTCAGAATGAATTACAGCCCAATAATTAAAGATCTAGGAATTATACATGTAAATTAAGGTCAAATTTTTTGTTTTTCCTAGATAGAGAGTGGTTGGCTAAATAATTATGACAGTTGACCTAATTAGTAGAAATAAATCTTATATTAAAAATATTTTGGGGGTTTATATGTTCTATATATATATTCTTAGAATAGAAATGCACTTGTTATCTCTTTTTTATATAAATTCATTTGTATAGCTATTAGCATCTTTAAGACCAATACACGTATAGGTATACAATGATGAAATTTTATAAAATTCTTGATCTTGAGGGGAATAGGCAGAGAAGAACAGATTATAAATTGGCACTTGAAATATTGACCCTGATGGAATAAATAGGCATATTTGGTACTGATAGATAACACGAAGGTTAATACACTTGTTTATGACTATATTTAAAATAGTGACCTGAAGCTATAGTGTAGCACCAATTATGAATAAAATGTTAAACTGATTATGCATTCCAGAGCTATGGCAACTATTACCTAGGTAACCACAAAAACATATAATATTGAATTGCATTTATTAAATGAAAAGTTTTCTTTTGGGTTCCTGCTATTGTAATATGTAAAATGAGAACAGGATTTAAAGTGATTTGGAACTGCATAAAATAGATTTTGAATTACATTTTTACATGATTAGAAAAGATAAAATAATTACAAAATTTGTTTCAATTAAATATCCCAAACAACATGTGGTAATGATTTACACTTTATAACACATTTTCCCCTAAAGAATTTGAATATGCTTTATACTGTTTTTAGAAAATTCTGAGAATTTTTATGTGAATTAGCTATTGGTAGACATTTTTCTATTATATCTACTTTTATTCAGTGAGAAAAAGACACAAGAAATTCCAAGTTAGATAGATGCACATCTTTAATTCCCATTTATGTTTCTTTCTAGTTATTTTAGCATGATTTTGTTGCCTTGATATTGAGGCAGATTCCATTCTCAACTCCCCTAGACCCCCCAAACCCCACAGCTAGTTCTATTTCCAAGTTTGGTATGGTCATGTGACTAAATTTTCTCTAAAAATATGTGAATGGAAGTGATGTGTGTCACTTCTGGACCTAGTCTAGGGTATGTCCCACTACAATCTCTTCTGATTATTAGCCAAATGTAATCTTAATGTGACAGTGACCTGACTTTAATCATATGATAAAGACCAGGCATGAAGGTTTCTTCTTTATGTCTTTGGATATAGAATATCTTTTTTTGGTAGATTCAAGTCTTTTTTTAATCCATGTTTGTTGAGCAGTTAGCTGTGATTTTGGTGTGCTCATGAGAGGAGGTGAGCTCAAGATCCTTCTACTCTGCCATCTCGTCTCCCTCCCAAGCTCAAGACCAGGCACTGAGAAATGGTAGACGAACATGAAGGAAGGATCCTGGGTTTCTGAATGACCATATGGAGCAAAGCAGCCTTTTGACCTGGCCTGCTCCTTTCAGACTATCAGATGAGAGAAATACACTTTTGTCTTCTTAAAGCTACTCAATTATTGTTAATTCTCTTTATTTCAGCAGCCTAGCCTAAATAACAGTGAGAGAAGGAATAGGTCTAGATGGTTTCTCAAGTTCACAGGTTCAAGTTAGTCCATTTATACATGGGTCATATTCTCCCCCATAATGACATCAGTCTTGGTGATACAATCTTTCTCACACTCCTCCCCAGTTCTTTCATTATCCTTTTATGGATCTACTTCTAATTAATGCTTTCTTTATTTACTTGTGCTTTTTCTTATTTTAATGCTATTGCCATAAGTAGGAGTGGGGTTGGTGTCTATTGCCAGGACAACCAGGAGAGGCTTTTCTGTACATTGCAATTTTGCAAGAGACATTTAACTCAACTTGATTGGTTACCTTGTTGTTCTTGGCTACCCTTACTCTCGTAAGTAAAAGAATCCACAGTATTCCATGGTCTGTCCATATTCTTTCTTTGTTTTCTCTTTTCTATTTCTGATAATTTACATAGATTCTGATAAAAATATGAAATTAATGACTTGATGCCTTTTTCATGTAATATATACAATTTATATTTTCCTAAACATATATATATATATATATATATATATATATTTGTACTATATATAACATTTACATTTTTGTATACAATATATTTAATGTATGTTTTTATATACAATATTTATTATTTTTATATTTTTTCCATACAATATACTTCTTTTCTTAATTTATTTCCTGGCCAGCACTCCCTGAGTTTACAGAGGAATAAGCAGAGAAATAGAAGGAATAATTAGCTTAGGTGATTTCACACAGCTGCCAGTTCTCAAACTTGGTTCTTCTGACTTCAAGTTCTTTTTTTCCCCCTAAATAGTAACGGAGTGAGGTGCTAGAACATGCAGTGGAAATAGTGGAGTCAACAGCTTTAGGGAAGAAGGAACAGAAGATTAGCAAAGAAAAATAAGGGATAAAGAGAGATTTGCAGACATGTGAAGAAGCTGGCCTTGTTTTAGGTGACCTAGGATTGCATGGCTGAGAGGCTTCATTGGAAGTAACTGTTCTCAGATATGCCAATACTGGAAGAACATTTTTATTGTCAGAACTGGTTGAGCATTCCCAGTATCTGCATGGATTAACTTTCTATGTCCAGAGTAGATGTAAGTGTCTCTTCCAGCAGAGGCTGGAAGGTATGTGGCTGTGGATTGTAAAAATCTCTTTACTGGGTCTTGCTAATTTCCAAAATGAAAGCGCTAACAGAAGGAATCTTTTCCTGGTGACTGGTCATGGTCTAGCTTTCATTTATAGCTTAGTTACAGACTTATTTATGGTTTTATCATCCTTCTATTCCTCTTTAACTGTTCTCCTTTTATCTTTACTATGTGGATTATATCATATACTAATTTAAATGCATGAAGCAATAAATGTATACTTTTATATACAGGTATATATAAGGTGGAATCTGTGAGGACAGGAGGAAAGAGATCTTTATGAGAAGCTTGAAAGAAATCAACAGTTAAAAAATCTAAGAGAAGATATCAGCTCTTAAAAATTGGAAATTTTGTGTTCTCTTTCAGGATCTCATCAGTATCTTTACATACAAATTTTAAGAGCTGGAAACAAATTTGTTGGGGTTGTTCAACCATTAGTAATGGCTAACATTTACAAATGTGTCTTCATTAGTTTGCTAGGGCTGCCATAGCAAAATACCACAGACTGGGTGGCTTAAACAACAGAAATTTATTTTCTCAAGTTCTAGAGGCTGGGAGCCCAAGACCAAGGTGTCAGCAGGTTTGGTGTCTTCTGAGACCTCACTGCTTGCCTTGCAGATGGCCACCTTCTGGCTCTATCCTCACACAGTTTTTTCTCTGGGCACATGCAGCCCTGGTGTTTCTCTATGTGTCCAAATTTCCTCTTCTTATAAGGGCTCCATTCAGATTGGATTAGGGTTCACCCTAATGGCCTCATTTTAACTTAATTAACTCTTTAATGGCCAAATCTTCAATAAAGTCACATTCTGAGGTACTGGAACCATAGCTAACACTTAATAAATGCTAATGATGAGTCTGCACTGTTCTCAACTCATTTCACATACTGACTTATTCTTTGAAACAAACCTGTGAGCTAGATACTATGAAAAATTCTCTTTTCTTAGTATCTAGCTCATACTACATGAAAACTGAGGCACTGAGAGGTGGAACAACTTTCTCAAGGTCACAAAGGTATTAAGTGGCAGAAGAGAAAACACATGGAGGTGGCCTGGTCTCAGAGCTTCTCTCTCAGCCACCATGCTGTTTAACATTAGTTTGTACAAATTTAAGGGTGAACATACTAAGAATGGATTCTCAGTTCAGAATACAACTTCATGTTTCAGCCCCACTAATCTGTGCCTTTTGGAAAGCCATCTGCTCTCTTTAGGTCATCCATAGTCTTTTTGTGAGGAATAACAGATAAGATGATATAAAGCTCTTCTGTAAATAAGGACTACATAAATGTTGACTGTTGTAGTAATTTAATCAGTAGGGGTGTGCTTGTCACTTATATTTATAGGCAGCCTAGTTACTGAGCAGAGGGGATTGTGTTGATTTCCAGAGAAAACAGATCTATGATAATGTGAACGAAAGAAGACCATATAACGTGTGGTGGTAAATCTTTTGCTTCATATGGTAAATCCAACATGGTACCCAAAGATCTCAAGCCTAGTTCATATGTACATTCTAATTTCACAATAAGTAAAAGATTTATTATTCCAAAAGCATTCAGAGGTGAGAAAGAAAAAAGTAGCCCTTGACATTGGGGAACTGTTGTGACACAGCTCTAGGCTTCAGAGTTATTTGGTGCTGGCCTGGTACTTACAGCTAGTGGTTCTCCCATTGTACAGAAACAATAAAACACCAACATCAGACAAGGCCACTCTGAGACCATGACAGAGTGAGACAAAACAAGGACACCTCATAACTTTTTAAGCACATACGAAAACAAGGTCACTGTGCTATCCACAAAATGGCAAGCATCACCCTCCCCTTGCTAACATGAGGGCTGCTATTTCATTACCAATTACAGCTTTAGCCTTACTTTGGTGGGCTGTCCATATAGATGAGCTTTATTGTGATACCCAACCACAGAAACATCCCTGCTTTCTGATAGCATCTAGAGTGAAGCCCTGCTTTCTTAGACTCTCCTCAAAAGCTCCCAGCCAAAGCCCAAACCCTCTAATACATTCTAACACCCCCTTACTGAGATGATCCACAGTTCCCCATGCAGCTTCCCTCTTTGCTTCAGTGAATAATAAATCCAACTTTTTCAATTATAGATGTGTTTCTGGTGGTCTTTAGCTGAAGGGCAAGGATAAAGGCAGTGCAATTGCTCAACCAGATTCTAGGAAAACAATTTCATTTATACTACTATTTTCCCAAGTGAGAAAAATTTTAAAAGAACTTTTTCAGCACATAAAGCTTTGGGGTGTTTTGGGGAATCTATTTCGGTAGGAGAAGAAAACTTCCATTTGAACTCCTCCGTTTTGCTTTTGCCTTTACGGATCATGTAGGCTCTGTTCACACATATTTCTAAGTGTATCCTTAAATTTTGCTTGCCTAAAAGTGTGAGGTTCTGAATATCATGAATTCCAACTTGTTACAATGACTGTCACACATGGTTTAGTAAAAATTCTGGTTCTATATATTCTTACACTCTTCCTACCAACAATGGAAGAAGAAAAAAAGATAGTTATACTGGTGTGTGCTGCCTGCCCAGTTTAGTTGCTAAGTGTCCACCCACGGTTCTTTTCTTTTCTCCTTACGCCTATGCTGCAGTTTGAGTGATCAAATTAAAAGATAGGCCTAATTAACCGTAAGAATTGTATAAGCTTCTAACTAGAAAATCTGCTTCTTCTGGCTCATTTTGTTTCCTCACAGAAAAACTGCTTTATACTTACAGCTTATTACTGTTTGATAATTTTTTTTTTTTTTTTTTTTGCGGTACGCGGGCCTCTCACTGCTGTGGCCTCTCCCGTTGCGGAGCACAGGCTCCAGACGTGCAGGCTCAGCGGCCATGGCTCACAGGCCCAGCCGCTCCGTGGCATGTGGGATCCTCCTGGACCGGGGCACGAACCCGTGTCCCCTGCATCGGCAGGCGGACTCTCAACCTCTGCGCCACCAGGGAAGCCCTGTTTGATAATTTAAACAGTATTTGCCTGCACACACATATACACCTTCAACTAATTTTATTCTAACACCTCAATTCGTGTGCCTATATCCTTTGGCTTGAAACCCCGCTTTCCCTCGATGTGGTTGCATAGCAACATTTGTAAGTTGTGAACAACAAAATGCCTTATTATTGGGTTCTAGGAGAGAGATTTCCAAGTACCATCAAGCCAGGAGTTCCATAAGTAAATATATTTTTCTTATACTTTGGTGGAAGCATATTTAAAGAGGGAAGATTGGAATCTGTGATCAATCAGAGAAAAATAGAATTTACAGACACCAAAGAGAAATGTTGAGACCGGCTGATTACCAACTGGCTTGATGGGTTCAAAATTTTTTACCCTTTGTTGAGCATGAGTTTCAACGTTTGACTTGAGTTTCAAATGGTTTGAGTATAGATAATTAGGCTAATTCAGTAATATACTGAAGCAACAACCCTACTACATATGATGCCAGGTGCTGGCAGTAAAGATGTATCAGACACAAACACTAGTACAAAGAAATTTCATAAAATAGATTAAGTTCTATGTTTCATAACAGTTGATAGGCTTCCCCCAATTTTGGTTTACTCCTTGGATCTGACTGAAGGTAAAGATGTCAGAAGGCTCAGGGCCTGAGGAACTTTCTCTTTTATTATAAGGATAGTTTATTCTTTCAGAATAAAATCTGTAAATCTGTGGTCTTGCTGTGGGAGGTCCAATCTAGAGAAATCCAGTTTGAAAATATGCACTTTTTTTTCTTATTCAAACAGGTTGCTATTTGTAGAATTCCTAGTGTCAACAACCCAACTTTATATGCACTATCTGCCTAAAAGTACTTAATTAAAATACACTCAACTCACAGGAACTCTCTGTTCCTGATTGCAGCACACTAGGGTGAACTTGCTGGTGCTGGACTTTTCATCTGGCTGCATTATTCTCTACCTTTTAGTCATTCTCTGTCATCTTATTCCTCTAAAGTTTCTGAAGCACTTCTTTTCTGTGTGAGCTGCTTATTATTGTCTAAGTAGCTTCAGGTTGCTAAAATGTAGTGGTCACAATAACTATGTTCATCCATCCTGAATTTAGATCCTGTCCATTAAAATTGTATTTCAAAAAATCGTTTTGGTGTTAATGGACTACTGCTGATATTTTGAGACTGCGCTGTTGATGAGATCTGTGTTTCACATTTCATAATCAGGAAGATACAAGAGCAATTCTCTTTTTGACTCTGGACCTAATGTCTGTAATAAAGTGTGATGATTAATTTTACATGTCAACATGACTGGGCCATGGGATGTCCAGATAGCTGGTTAAACCTTATTTCTGGGTGTGTCTGTGAGGACGTTTCTGGAAGAGATTAGCGTTTGAATTGGTGAACTGAGTAAAGCAGATGGCCCTTCCCAATGAGGGTGGGCATCCTCCAATCCACTGAGGGCTTGAATTGAATTCTAGGACTTCCCCGGTAGTGCAGTGGTTAAGACTCCATGCTCCCAATGAAGGGGGCCCAGGTTTGATCCCTGGTCAGGGAACTAGATCCCACGTGCATGCTGCAACTAAGAGTTCACATGCCACAACTAAGGAGCCCATGTGCCACAAGTAAGGAGCTGGCAAGCCACAACTAAGGAGCCTGTGAGCCACAACTAAGACCTGGAGCAACCAAATTAATTAATTAATTAAGTTAAAAAAAAAAAAAGAGGGCTTCCCTGGTGGCGCAGTGGTTGGGAGTCCGCCTGCCGATGCAGGGGACACGGGTTCGTGCCCTGGTTCGGGAAGATCCCACATGCCACAGAGTGGCTGGGCCCATGAGCCATGGCCGCTGAGCCTGCGTGTCCAGAGGCTGTGCTCTGCAATGGGAAAGGTCACAACAGTGAGAGGCCCACATACCACAAAAAAGAGGCAGAGGAAGGTTGAATTCAGTTTTTGTCTGCCTGGAACATTGATCTTCTCCTGCCCTTAGTGCTCTGGATTCTCAAGGCTTTAGACCTGGAATCTATACAATCAGCTCTCTGGCTCTCAGGCCACTGAATTACGCCACTGGCCTCCTGGCTCTCCAGTTTACAGGGCAGATTGTGGGACTTCTCAGCCTCTATTGGTTCTGTTTCTCTGGAGAAGCCTAATACAAAACTCTAGGATGGAGACCATATAAAATCAGTTTTCTAATGGAGGGAGAGTATAAGTAATATTTACTGAGCTCCTACAATGTATCAGTGTCTATTCACACACTATTCTCATTAATGCTTATAGCACTAAGGTGGATATACTGTGTGACTCTTAACGGATGAGATAACCACATTTCAAAGAAATTGAGAAAATTGACCTATGTCACAGAGCTAAGTAGTAGCAGAGGTGGTATTCAAACCTGTCTGCCTGACTTATGAAACTCATTCATGCCACCCCATTTTGAGGTTCATAGAGCTAACATTTATTGATTACCTGCTGTTTGTCAGATACTGGCTGAAAGATGTATATATAGTTTATGTATAATATATTCTATAAGGTACTCTGGACACAACAAAGAACTCTAAGCCATGGCTTCTAAACTCAAAGACCTTGTAAAATATTTAAGGCGATTAACCGTATGAGGCAACACTAAGGTGCCAGAGGAGTGGACATAGTGCTATAGGAGCTGAGAGGAAGGACTCCATGAAAACGCTCAGGTCAGTCTGTAGCTTGATAACCAGGAAACATGTTCATTTTCTACTTTTTGTCTAAAATATCAAAGAATAATTTGTTGTTTTTGTCATAAATTGTGGGAGTTGCTTTCCACTCTATTTTTTTTTTTATGACCTTCTGAATCTTGAATGACTGTGGTACAAATGGGTATGTCCCAGCTCTATCATGTACTAGATGTGTGAGTCTGGGCAAATTATTTACCTCTTTGTGTCTAAGTTTCTCCATCTGTAAAATGTACACACTAACAATACCCAGTTTATGAGTTTGCTGTGTCAATTAAATCAGAACTTAGAATGCTTTGAAGTTATGTTATTAGGTACATACATATAGTTTAGTTTATAACTATAACATCTTCTTGTCAAAATCTTTCTTTTTATCATTCATTCACTCCTTATGCCTGATAACACTTTTACATATTTTTTCTTTTGTCCATAAATTCTGTTTTGTTTCATGCTATTTTTCTTTTTATTAGTATTTCTTGGTTTTATTTGACAGTATCTGCTGTCCTTTTTTCCTTTATCCTTTCATCTGCATTTTTGGGGGGCCCATATGTTTTAGGAATTTAAAAATTACATTTATGTGTATTGTAATTGTTATTTTCATTTATTTTGACCATTTTATTTTATGTTATTTTTTCCTATGCTTACATTTGCCTTATGTGTTCTATTGGATTGACAGAGATAACCTTAAGTCTTTTAATCTTTCTATTCATTTGAAAATTATGTACTTCCACTGAAATGAGATTATTTATTTCTTTTATATATTACCCTTAAAATTTTAACATATATATTTAAACAAGTTTAAAGAGATCCAAATTTCTGCATTTTCCCCAAAGAATATAACTGATTTAGAATGTTTTCTCTTTATTAACTCTCATCATGTCTTCCATGTTATTGTGATCAAATGTTTTTACTTCCACCTTGACTTTATATCCCCTAAATTAACATTATTCTTGTTTATAGTCATTGCTTTCTTGGTAATTTTCTCAGCATTAACAATTCATTAATCATGTTTTCAGCTTCATTTAACTTTCATTTTTACTCTCGATTAAAATTTGAATTTCTAAAACTTATATTTGGAGAGGGCAGACAGCAGAAACAAGAACTACAATCCTGCAGACTGTGGAACAAAAACTACATTCACAGAAAGACAGACAAGATGAAAAGGCAGAGGGCTATGTACCAGATGAAGGAACAAGATAAAACCCCATAACAACAACTAAATGAAGTGGAGATAGGTAACCTTATAGAACAAGAATTCAGAATAATGGTAGTGAAGATGATCCAGGACCTCGGAAAAAGAATGGAGGCAAAGATCAAGAAGATGCAAGAAATGTTTAACAAAGACCTAGAAGAATTAAAGAACAAACAAACAGAGATGAACAATACAATAACTGAAATGAAAACTACACTAGAAGGAATAAATAGCAGAATAACTGAGGCAGTAGAACAGATAAGTGACCTGGAAGACAGAATGGTGGAATTCACTGCTGCGGAACAGAATAAAGAGAAAAGAATGAAAAGAAATGAAGACAGCCTAAGAGACCTCTGGGACAACATTAAAAGCAGCAACATTTGCATTATAGGGGTCCCTGAAGGAGAAGAGAGAAAGGACCTGAGAAAATATTTGAAGAGATTAGAGTCAAAAACTTCCCTAACATGGGAAAGGAAATACCTACCCAAGTCCAGGAAGCACAGAGAGTCCCATGCAGGATAAACCCAAGGAGAAATACACAGAGACACATAGTAATCAAATTGGCAAAAATTGAAGACAAAGAAAAATTATTGAAAGCAGCAAGGGAAAAACAACAAATAACATACAAGCGAACTCCCATAAGGTTAACAGCTGAATTCTCAGCAGAAACTCTACAAGCCAGAAGGGAGTGGCATGATATACTTAAAGTGATGAAAGGGAAGAACCTACAACCAAGATTACGCTACCCAGCAAGGATCTCATTCAGATTCGATGGAGAAATCAAAAGCTTTACAGACAAGCAAAAGCTAAGAGAATTCAGCACCACCAAACCAGCTCTACAACAAATGCTAAAGGAACTTCTCTAAGTGGGAAACACAAGAGAAGAAAAGGACCTACAAAAACAAACCCAAAACAATTAAGAAAATGGTCATAGGAACATAAATGTTGATAATTACCTTAAACATGAATGGATTAAATGCTCCAATCAAAAGACACAGGGTTGCTGAATGGATACATAAACAAGACCCATATATATGCTGTCTACAAGAGACCAACTTCAGACCTAGGGACACATACAGACTGAAAGTGAGGGGACGGAAAAAGATATTCCATGCAAATGGAAATCAAAAGAAAGCTGGAGTAGCAATACTCATATAGATAAAATAGACTTTAAAATAAAGAATGTTACAAGAGACAAGGAAGGACACTACATAATGATCAAGGGATCAATCCAAGAAGAAGCTATAACAATTATAAATATATATGCTCCCAACACAGGAGCACCTCAATACATAAGGCATATGTATACATAACATGACAGCTATAAAAGAGGAAATCAACAGCAACACAATAATAGTGGGGGACTTTAACACCTCACTTACAGCAATGGTCAGATCATCCAAAGAGAACATTAATAAGGAAACACAAGCTTTAAATAACACAATAGACCAAATAGATTTAATTGATATTTATAGGACATTCCATCCAAAAACAGCAGATTACACTTTCTTCTCAAGTGCTCATGGAACATTCTCCAGGATAGATCACATCTTGGGTCACAAATCAAGCCTCAGTAAATTTAAGAAAATTGAAATCTTATCAAGCATCTTTTCTGACCACAACGCTATGAGATTAGAAATGAATTACAGGGAAAAATAATGTAAAAAACACAAACATATGGAGGCTAAACAATACACTACTTAATAATGAAGTGATCACTGAAGAAATCAAAGAGGAAATCAAAAAATACCTAGAGACAAATGACAATGAAAACACGACAATCCAAAATCTATGGGATGCAGCAAAAGCAGTTCTAAGAGGGAAGTTTATAGCTATACAAGCCTACCTCAAGAAACAAGAAAAATCTCAAATAAACAATATAACCATACACCTAAAGGAACTAGAGAAAGAAGAACAAACAAAACCCAAAGTTAGCAGAAGGAAAGAAATCATAAAGATCAGAGCAGAAATAAATGAAATAGAAACAAAGAAAACAATAGCAAAGATCAATAAAACTAAAAGCTGGTTTTTTGAGAAGATAAACAAAATTGATAAACCATTAGCCAGATTCATTAAGAAAAAGAGGGAGAGGACTCAAATCAATAAAATTAGAAATGAAAAAGGAGAAGTTAGAACAGACACCACAGAAATACAAAGCATCCTAAGAGATTACTACAAGCAACTCTATGCCAATAAAATGGACAACCTGGAAGAAATGGACAAATTCTTAGAAAGGTATAACCTTCCAAGACTGAACCAGGAAGAAATAGAAAATATGAACAGACAAATCACAAGTAATGAAATTGAAACTGTGATTAACAATCTTCCAACAAACAGAAATCCAGGACCAGATGGCTTCACAGGTCAATTCTATCAAACACTTAGAGAAGAGCTAACACCCATCCTTCTCAAACTCTTGCAAAAAGTTGCAGAGGAAAGAACACTCCCAAACTCATTCTATGAGGTCACCACCACCCTGATACCAAAACCAGACAAAGATACTACAAAAAAGAAAATTACAGATCAATATCACTGATGAATATAGATGCAAAAATCCTCAACAAAATACTAGCAAACAGAATCCAACAACACATTAAAAGGATCATACACTATGATCAAGTGGGATTTATCCCAGGGATGCAAGAATTCTTCAAGATATGCAAATCAGTCAATGTGATACAGCATATTAACAAATTGAAGAATGAAGACCTACCTCAACATAATAAAGGCCATGTACAACAAACCCACAGAAAACATTATTCTCAATGGTGAAAAAATAAAAATCTTTCCATCATCTCAATAGATGCAGAAAAAGCTTTTGACAAAATTCAACACCAATTTATGATAAAAACTCTCTAGAAAGTGGGCATAGAGGGAACGTACCTCAACATAATAAAGGCCATATGAAACAAACCCACAGCAAACATCATTCTCAATGGTGAAAAACTGAAAGCATTTCCTCTAAGATCAGGAACAAGACAAGGATGTCCACTCTCACCACTATTGTTCAAAATTGTTTTGGAAGTCCTAGCCAAGGCAATCAGAGAAGAAAAAGAGATAAAAGGAATACAAATTGGAAAAGAATAAGTAAAACTGTCACTGTCTGCTGATGACATGATACCATACATAGAGAATCCTAAAAATGCCACCAGAAAACTACTAGAGCTAATCAATGAATTTGGTAAAGTTTCAGGATACAAAATTAATGCACAGAAATCTCTTGCATTCCTATACACTAATGATGAAAAATCTGAAAGAGAAATTAAGGAAACACTTCCATTTACCATTGCAACAAAAAGAATAAAATACCTAGGAATAAACCTACCTGTATGCAGAAAAAGACCTGTATGCAGAAAGGGAGACAAAAGACCTGTATGCAGAAAACTATAAGACACTGATGAAATAAATTAAACATGATACCAACAGATGGAGAGATATACCATGTTCTTGGATTGGAAGAATCAGTACTGTGAAAATGACTCTACTACCCAAAGCAATCTACAGATTCAATGCAATCCCTATCAAATTACCAATGGCATTTTTTACAGAGCTAGAACAAAATATCTTAAAATTTGTATGGAGACACAAAAGACCCCTGAATAGCCAAAGCAGTCTTGAGGGAAAAAAATGGAGCTGGGAGACCTAAAAGTAAGACCAGACACTATAAAACTCTTAGAACACTCTTTGAAATAAATCACAGCAAGATCTTTTTTTTTTTTTTTTTTTTTGCAGTACGTGAAGATCTTTTTTGATCCACCTCCTAGAGTAATGGAAATAAAAACAAAAATAAACAAATGGGACCTATTGAAACTTAAAAGCTTTTGCACAGCAAAGGAAACCATAAACAAGTCGAAAAGGCAACCCTCAGAATGGGAGAAAATATTTGCAAATGAATCAACGGACAAAGGATTAATCTCCAAAATATATAAACAGCTCATGCAGCTCAATATTAAACAAACAAACAACCCAATCCAAAAATGGACAGAAGACCTAAATAGACATTTCTCCAAAGGAGACATACAAATGGCCAAGAAGCACATGAAAAGCAGCTCAACATCACTAACTATTAGAAAAATGCAAATCAAAACTACAGTGAGGTATCACCTCACACCAGTTAGAATGGGCATCATCAGAAAATCTACAAACAACAAATGCTGGAGAGGGTGTGGAGAAAAGGGAACCTTCTTGCACTGTTGGTGGGAATGTAAATTGATACAGCCACTATGGAGAACAGCATGGAGGTTCCTTCAAAAACTCAAAATAGAATTACCATATGACCCAGCAATCCCACTACTGGGCATATACCCAGAGAAAACCATAATTCAAAAAGACACATGCACCCCAATGTTCATTGCAGCACTATTTACAATAGCCAAGTCATGGAAGCAACCTAAATGCCCATTGACAGACGAATGTATAAAGAAGTTGTGGTACATATATACAATGGAATATTAGCCATAAAAAGGAACAAAACTGGGTCATTTGTTGAGACGTGGATGGATCTAGAGACTGTCACACAGAGTGAAGTAAGTCAGAAAGAGAAAAACAAATATTGTATATTAACACATGTATGTGGAACCTAGAAAAATGGTACAGATGAACTGGTTTGCAGGGCAGAAGTTGAGACACAGATGTAGAGAACAAACATATGGACACCAAGGGGGAAAGTAGGGGTGGGGATGGTGGTGTGATGAATTGGGATTGACATGTATACACTGAAGTGTATAAAATTGATGACTAATAAGAACCTGCTTGTAAAAAAATAAATTAAATTAAATTAAAAAATAAAAAACTAATACTAAACTTTCTTTGGGTTATTTGTATGGAACTATGTTAATACAATTGTTTCAGACATTACATGAAATTTCTAAAAATCTTGCATTTTCTGGTATAATGTTATAAGTCATAATTCTAGTTATTACTTTAAAATGTATATCTCAGAAATAACTAAATTTCCTTGTCAATTGCATTATTATGAACTTTCATCAAATCTTTAACCATGGTTATTTTTAAGTCTTTTGTCATTTATGGACAGTTCTGAGTGTACTCTGATGCTTTTGCAAAAATGTTCCTATAAAAGGGTTTCATCTTCAAGGAATTCATGGAAAAGACTGACAAGTACAGATTTCTGGTAACTGACTACACTGCTGAACTGAATGAATAAGCATTTTCAGAACTCTAATGGAAAACTGATGAATTCATAAAAGTGCTAACAAAAGATCAAGATGAAAAAAAATTAATTATATGGGACTGAGTGAACTGATGAGGATGATTATATTTTTGTAACTTTGTTTGAATAAAATAAATAAATAAATAAATAAAATGTATATTTGGCTCTTTTCCAAACCTGCTTGGATTTTTCTGATTGTATTTGTTATTTTTATTTAGGTTTTCTATTCCCTTCTATATACACTTAATCATTTAAATACACTTAGTATTTTATATAAGATTGTTCTATTATCTGAAGTATGGGGGGTCTTACCTGCTGTTTATAGTATCTGCTGATTTTTGCATCTCAATGGATAGTTTCCTTGTGTGCTTTCTAATTTGGGACTGCTCATCCTTTGCAGGCAATCATCTATTGCCCGGACTTGGGGTGTATCCTTTAAGAATGACTTTTGCATTTAATTCTACCAAGAGTCTTAAAAATTTATCAGCCACTGGGCAAAATTTTACATTCATTTCAAGCTTTGGAGATTTGGATTCAGCAAGTGATGGGAATTCAAACACCAAACTTGGACTGAGGTCAGGCCTGTGATCACAAATTCTTAGCACAGATTTCTTTTCCTCTCTCTTACAGAACCAGACTAGGAGAACAGATTTGCTACCTTTTCATTTTCCTCTCATGGGTGCATTTTTATAGCTTTTCATTTTGCATGAAGGTGCCCCCTGTGAGGATACTAGTTTTATAGGGGAGGGGCAAGGGCTCAAGGCAGGTAATCCATAGGCTCTTGGTTAGAGCAGCAGTACCTTCTACCCATGCCCAGTTCCAACTCGGTGTTTACAGTTTTGAATTGTAGTTCACTCTTCATGTTTGAATTACTCATTTTTTTCAAATTTCCTTGAAATGTTGATATTTTCTTCTGACATAAATTTTATGTATTTGAAAATGTTTTTTTATATCTATTCAATGTCTTATGGGTTTTGTAGTTTGAGGGCTTTTAGATTTTCTACTTTACCATATTGCAAGAAATGCATTTACATTAATGGGCAGTAGAAAGTGGATTCAAAAAGCAGTAGAGTTTATTATGGTAGTGATGAGGATAGTTCTGTGTTCTTATAGGACATTTTCCACATTGTATCCATGCCATCCTTTCTAAATCACAAATCTTATTACACCATTGCATAAAAACCCTTTAGTGATTTCCCATTGCTCTTGGCATAAATTCTAATTCTCTTAGCCTTTTACTAAATGAATTTCATTATCTGCCCCGTACTTGCCCATCCAGTTCTTTCCTTCTCATGCGGCTTTTTGTGCCGCTAGAATGAATTTCCTTAAGTTCTCCAAGTTTGTTGTTTTGTTTTTCACATCCAGCCTTTTTACCACACTGATCCCTCTGCTTGGAACACAGATTCTTTCTCATCTCTCCCCTTCACCTCAACTCCTTTGATAATTGTCTAATTTTTCAGGATTGAATTTAAGTACCACTTCCTCCAAGGAGCTTCTCTTGACCCTCCCTCCCCACAATGCATTTCCATTACGTGCTCTTATAGCATCCTGTACTTCTTATTTCCTCTATTATGTCACTAAAAAACATTTATTTGTACTTGACTGTTCATTGGTCTTTTTTGCTAGTCTCTAAATTCCATGACAGTAGACATCCAAATTATTTCGTCATTATTGATTCTCTATATTCTAGCATGATATGTTGTGGGCAATTAGTAAATATATGCTGAGTGTTTCAAACTATAACTGCCATGGTTATTATCATTTTCAATAGCTATTATTTATATGCCTAGTCCTGGGTAGAAATTATTGGCATTATGGTGTTATAAGGAAGCTTTAATTTGGTTTTATTTATGAGAGCATTTCACAAATAGAAAATGACCATTCCTGTAATCCTAAGTATCTACTTTGTGAGGTTGTGTATTCAGATCTATCATACCAACTAGAGAAAATTTTGACTACGGTGACTGATTTCAAGCAGGATATCAAATGGGTCATTTTGTGGAAAGAGTCCTTGATGATGATGCTGGCACAAAGGCAATTAAGTTCACTAATATATTCCCCCGTGGTTGTGTCATGTATGTTGGCATGAAGAGTAGGAAAAGCTTTGGAATTTTTCGGGGTAGTCTTTCCCCCAGGTATGGACATCACAATTAGTACTTATTGAATACCAGATGGCAAACATGGGTGAAGAAAAGTCCAGACAGATATTGTGGAGTGTGTTATGGCTCCAGGTAAGGCTGTGGCATCACCAGAAAAGGTGTCCATGGACCTTCATGGAAAAGACCTATAGATAGAAATGCACATACTGAAGAATACCAGTAATGGAATATGTTTATGGGTGTAAATAGGAGTTCATGTGGATATCAGTGAATCAATTAGGCAACTAGATCAGTCTGTGTTGCTGGCAGGTGAGGAAGATGAGGTTCAAGGTAGGTTGAGTGATGGTGAATTCCTCATTCAAAAATAGGGCAGGGCTTCCCTGGTGGCACAGTGGTTGAGAGTCCGCCTGACGATGCAGGGGACGCGGGTTCGTGCCCCGGTTTGGGAGGATCCCACATGCCGCGGAGCGGCTGGGCCCGTGAGCCATGGCCGCTGAGCCTGCGCGTCCAGAGCCTGTGCTCCGCAACAGGAGAGGCCACAACAGTGAGAGGCCCGCGTACCGCAAAAAAAAAAAAAAAAAAATAGGGCAAAGTCTATCTTTAGGGACTGACAGTTCCAGCACAGTCAGGTATTCTTATTTTTAGGTTAGATACCTGGCTTAAATATATAGGTTTTAGGTTAGATTTCTAGGTTTATCAATAGTCTTGCAGTTGAGATACACAAAGAACAGCAAATACCATCTTTGTCACCACTTAACTACACAATTCATGGAGTGTTAAGTTGTGGCAGTTGGTTGCATTTGTTATATTGTGACATACCCACTCTCTTAGTAAAGACATCTCACCTTAAATGTGGTTCTTGAGGTTTTATTATCCACAAGGAGTGAATAGTTGTGTTCTGTTGGACAGAGCTCCTTTAAGAATCACATGCATAGGAATAAGAGCCCAAATTTAGAGGTCTTCTGGGCTTCTACAGCAGCCACGGTCATTTAGGTCTATCAATCTCAATCACAAGCAGCTGAGAAAGTTTTCAAAGTGAAATTTGAATTACAGACAGTGGAGAATATATTATGCTATCAGGAATCATTGAAATGATGAATTCTTCTTCAGGGGATGTGTGAAAAGGACTAGGTGATGTCAAAGATGGAAAATAAGAACCAATATTAAGAACCAGTGATTTTTGGAATCATTGAATGCTCTCGTTGGTAAGTGCATTACTAGAAAACTAATTTTTTCCAGAAATGTTTGGACTCCCTTAAGGAAGTATCAATACCTATGACACGCAACACTAGGAAGATCAAGTACATCTTTCTCAGCTCTTATAAGCAAATGATACTGACACAAATAGCCCAGGATTAACAGGTGGAAATAAATTTTTTGAGTTGGGAGTATGTGAGTGT
Source organism: Lipotes vexillifer (assembly GCF_000442215.2). Classification (NCBI taxonomy): domain Eukaryota; kingdom Metazoa; phylum Chordata; class Mammalia; order Artiodactyla; family Lipotidae; genus Lipotes; species Lipotes vexillifer. The sequence continues at coordinate 2,074,065 of NW_006785593.1, read as the reverse complement.
ATTAAGTTAAGTTGTCATTCAGAGATCAGATTATTCCTTGGCCTAGAATCTTGTGTGTGTGTGTGTGTGTGTGTGTGTGTGTGTGTGTGTGTGTGTGTGTGTGTGTGAGTGGGTACATTTCACAGGCCAAAAGTCACCACTGGACATTCAAATGTTCCAATGATTTTTGTAAGGTGTATTATTTTGTTTCCATATAATGAACCCCAGCTTATACCAACTTATGGAAAAAAATATTGGAAGGATTCTGGGAGAGGTTTTAGAGTCCAAGGTGTAGCCAAACATCAGCTTCAGGAAAGCAGGAATAGGATAATTCTGGGGTCCATAGGTACTGACTGATTCGGGGGATTGAATGTCATCAGGATGGTTTTGTTTGATCTCCTAGATCTTTTATCTTGCCTTTCCTCTGTGTTTTGGCCTGCAGGTGAGTTTTCTATGCCCAGGAGCAGGGGAGGGGTGTACATGACGCCTAGCAGTATCTAGGACTTCTTGCAGCTTAGTCATTAGGTATTAAAACTCTGTGTCCCACATTCTGTTCCAGTTATTAAGAAGCCCAGGGAAGGGCTGAGACTGGTCAGGTGTGTGTCCTGTGACTGCCCCAGAGAGATGGAGGTTGGATCTCACTGGAAACATGTTTCTTTTATTGTGAATTTACTTTTACTCTGTGACCTTCTCCCTTCCCTTCAACTCTGGCTGCTGAACATGATTCATCCATCACTTGGGGGTGGGGGGTGAGTTGTCCTGGAACAGAGAAAAAGTACACATTTTTACTTTTAAAGTTAGACAAAAAGCCATGATCCAGAATCTGAATGCATGTGTGGGAGAATTCTTGCTAAACCAATTTTTATAGTTGCAGTTCTGAGATCTCATGAGAGAAGGGTTGCAGAAGAAAGAAATTGCTGAGAATGAATGATTTCACTGGGAAGGACTCTCATGCTTTGCCTCCCATTCTGGTGTTAGTTCTAAGCTGGGTGGTAAAAATCATCCCCCTCTCTGAGTTTGGGAAATTAAAGCAGACATTCCCCCTGGTTGCCTGGGTGGCAGAATGGCACATCCATCTGATAACCATGGTGTGGGAAAATAGAACTGGAACAATTGTATCAGATGCCTGGGTAGAAGAGGGTGTGGTAGGCTCAACAAATTGATGTAAACCCTTTTACAAGTGAGGTGCTCCAGAAGCAGATGCTAAGACAGAGTTTGGGGTGCAAGATGTTTATTAGGGGTTTAAAATCTTTGAAAGGAAGGAGGGAAGAAACAGGATAGGATAGGATAAGTGTGATACAGCCTTGGCCAACCTCATGGGAAGCTTTGGAACAAGAATTGCCAGTCAGTTTCCTAGACTGGCTGAAATGGCTGGGTCTCTATCTCCCCACCTTGCTCTTCACTGGGTATAGACCATCCAGCAATATGTGTGACCTCAGGCAGGACAGCTCACTGAGTCTGAGACTGACTGAGAAGGGGTTGACAGCTAGAGACTGTCTGCTGACCATATTCCCTACATCTGGGCCCCAAACCCTCCTTTGAAAGGAGATTTGGGGATGCATCTTTTATCATCACATACTCTCAAAGGATAGGGGAAGCAACCATTGTTTTCTTTTGCATCTGAGAATGATGAGGACCTAAAGGATCTTTAAAGTGATAACAATGATACAGAGCAGAAAACAACCATGGGTTATGCGGCTGTTGACTTAATGAGAAGGCAGAATTCTTCCACAGTTGCCAGTGTCATAAAAGGAACATATCAAAAGACCAAGCAGGAATTTGAACTTCAACAGATGAGAAAATAAAACATTCCTACTTCCTACCTCTCCCTCCAACCTCCTACCTCTGTGTCATGGTGTTATGTAAGCCTTCTTGAATTTACGTCATTCAGGGAGAGGGTCTGAAATAACTGACTTGGAATTGAAAAAGATTATGCTTTTCCATCAGGAAAAGTGTTGATTCAAAATGAAGATGAAGGTGAGTTATAGAAAAACAAAAACTTTAGTTTGTGTATCCAGGGACATGGCCTTGAAAATTCATAACCACCTCAAAGTAATTGAAATAAAACTATTAATAAGCTCTTGCTATTTACTTTAATTAGGAGAATATGGATGGTTCTCAAAGTGTTTGGTTAAATTGGAACTATGTTTTATAAGAAATGAGTGACTGCCTTCAAAATGTTTTATAATTTTCAGTCTTATATACTTACTTGGCAAAAGCACAATTTACTGTTGTGATGTTATTTGAATACATGCCCACCTCACAGTCATTTCCCACTGTATACCCTCATTCTGGAAAGCTCTTCAACAACATCTTATTCCTCTGTGTCATTTTGTTCCTTGCTCAGATGTCACTTGCTCAGAGACATTCCCTGGCCAACTTATTTATAATATTCCTTTAACATGTTTTAACTTTCTTCAACTCTTTTCACTGTCTGACATTATATTCTTTATTTGTATGCTGTCTCCTCACAATAAAGGAAACTCTGTGAGGGCAGCACATTTTTTTCATCATCCTTATATTTCCAGTTCCCACCACTGTTATATGCTCAATACATGTTTATTGAATAAATGAATCAATGGTATTTACATATTTGCCAGTTCTGGAAATTCACTTAAACTGCATCTATTGGGGAAACTTATGCAAATTATTTTTCTTTAGATATCTTTCTATATAAAATACTTCTGTATCCATTTAAAATAATGCCTCTGAAAGAAATTTTAAAATATGAAGGCACTAAAATGGCCTCATTCTGAATATATTTTCAAACAGTATTAAATTGGAGCTTCAAATACGTGTCTTTCTAGATTGCTGCATTAGAATGTAATATTGTCAAATGCAATATTAGATTAGTATTGCTAATCAGACATTTGTATTACTAGGATTCCTGCCCATAGCAAGACCACAGTCTGTTAAACAGAGGTCAGACACTTTTGGGTACAGCTCAGCAGTGGCTGTCCTTGGGGAAATGGCCCTGGGGTCAAAGGTAGACACTCAGGTTTTCCAACTGTAAGATTTGAAAGAAAAAAGTGCTTTTTTTCTTTTTCTCCCCCTCTATCTTCCTTGTCCTCCTCCTTGTTCTTTGTTCTCCTTGTCCTCTTCTTATTCTTCTTTTTCCACTTCCTTCTCTTTCTCCTCTTCTTTATTTAATCCTTTAGTGAAGAAATCTCACTGGGTGGAAGCATGGAGCTAGTTTTACCAGAAAAGAGCAACAGAAAACAAAACTTAAAAATAGCATAGCTGGGCTTCCCTAGTGGCGCAGTGGTTGAGAGTTCGCCTGTCGATGCAGGGGACACGGGTTCGTGCCCCGGTCGGGGAAGATCCTATATGCCGCGGAGCAGCTGGGCCCATGAGCCATGGCCGCTGAGCCTGCGCTCCGCAACGGGAGAGGCCACAACAGTGAGAGGCCCGCGTACCGCAAAAAAAAAAAAAAAAAAAAATAGCATGGCTGTTTCATGATATTAATGCTATTAGTCTTAGAAAGTCTTTTTGTATTTTTAGAATTTCTACAAATTGAGAGGAGAAATGACAAATGGCATCAGGGGATGTAGATACATGACAGATTGTCAAGACTTGTCCAGACAGGACAGTTGGTACTTTATTTCCCTGTAAAAGTCTTCAGCTCATAAGAAGAGGACCAGTGAAGAAAGTATTCTAGAATTAACTGTGCTTTGATGATATATTTCCTTAGCTTATTTATTAATTTCCTAGTCACATAAATTATGCAATTTCAGCTTTTCTTTCATCAAGATTTGAGAAAAAGTGATAATGAATTACTGAAATAAAATAGCTCAAAGGGGTTAGAAACTGGGTAATGTTCATATTAAAAGTATGATGTATTGCTTTGAATTGATGCCTTAAGCATACAATCACATTTATCTCAGAAAAAAAATCTTAAGTGTGTTACTTACTGAGCATGGGATAATATTTAGTTAATACATGGAGATAGTTTCCTATCTCCATGTATTAAGATATATCTCAAAAACAGTGCAAATGTCTTAGCAATACAATTTAAAATTGTTATACATATAAATGCCTGTCTATTGACTGGGACTCTTACATGTAATTAAATGCAATAATCAGATAGGTGTCAGAATAAATATATGAGTTTGCATTTTTCTTAGAAAGCAAAATGTAGATTTCATTTAATAAATTCCAGAGGGAGACACCACCAAGAGAAGCTTGCCACTTAAGATTAGTTGCTGTGATGGTATGACTGTAGACAAACCATCTCCATGGTAATTTAAACAGCTTTAGGCATGAGAGATGGGAATAAATACCTTAAATTCAATATAGATGTGAAAAACAAGTCACTATGTACTCTGATGTATTCAGTGTGATGGAAGAGTAAGTTGCTTTAGTCCTCTGTAGCAACAACTCTGAGCTCCAAAAAAGGCAGACAGTTGAGGATAGAGCTCAAAACTGTAGCCAGAGCGATCTTTGAAAACATAAATCTGTTAATGTCATGACTTTGTATTTTTACAGAGACACAAACCTTTATCTCTTTGTACTGCTTTCAGGTTCAAGACCAAAATATTTATTCTGTGTCTATAAGGCTCTTTCTGGTCTTATACCACCTTCTTTTCCAGTCTCTATTTCAATCACCCTCTCTTTTCCCTCTGTTCCATTAACAGTGAACTTATTTTATTTGTTCAAATGAGCCATATCTCCTCCAGCTACAAGCTCTTCCAGCTGCTTGGTAGCCTGGGAAGGTCAGAGTTCCCTTGCCCACTGAACTCCCATTCATCTATCAAAGTATCACTTTCTCAGGGAAGCTTCTTTGGCCTTTCAGGCTGGTTCAGCTCCCCAGTTGCAAACTCTCAAGACATCATGCACATTTTCTTTGCTGTATGATTATTTGATTAATGTGTTTTACCTAACTTGACTGTGAGCTTCAGGTGAGCAAGGACTGAGTCAGATTTTGGTCATTATTATACTCACAGATCTAGTATTTTGTCTGTGACCCCACTCCCTCTCTCACCCCTTCATTATATACTGCCAATTTTTGAATACTGACTTTGAGACTATCATAATACTCTATACCATACCAGTTCCTCCCCTTCAGCATACAACCAGAGATTGGGGCTATGCATCAAACCCTGAGAGATATTCTACCACCAAGAAAAGTGAGGTGGCATTTGAAAGGAACTTTTTAGCTATGGGTGCAAAAGGCATAGCTTTTCACGAACTCATCAGAGGACAAGAACATAAATGTAGAAGAAAATCCCACTCCAAACCAAGAAAACCAGAGCAGTTGAAAAATTGCAAGCCACATTTTGGACTGTGCATGTGACACAAGAATTCTATGCTGAATTTCCTGTAGTTGTCTATTTTAAAATAAATACAAACAGAATAAAGTGTTAAGATTGGTACCCAAGAAAGTGAAAAAAAATTCTCCCTAATTGATGTTTAGCACTTTTTTTTCTTAGTAATAAGGCCACATCTGAGACCAAAATGACACCTAGGAGAGGGTCATTGTGCCTTAATTGGGTGGAAACAGTGAGAAAAGGAAAATAAAGTCTGTGGTTTAATTACCAGTGGCATCAATTGTTATCCCCTCAGATGTAAATAGTTTCTTCATCAATTTCCTCAAAGTCCCTGATAAAAGAGATGATTACAGTGCTTCATACAGCCAAGTGTGGGAAATTTATGTAATGAGAAGTTGTTTCTTTTTTCTTTTCATAGCTTGCCAGGCTAGAGGTCATCTAATCGGAATTCTTCATTAGCAGGTGAGAAAATACACTTGAATTGTGAATGCACAATATCAAAATAACAAGGTGATTTGTTACATTTAGTTTGCCTCTGCGTGTGAGTATATGTACATGTGTACATATGGCATTTTTTTTAGTGAGATGATGCATAGTTTACTAATTTCTCAAAGCTGTCTATACATCAAACCACACTTTTAAGAATAAGACATTGCCTTATCTAGTCAGGGTCAGAAAACCAAAGAAATCCAGTAAAAGAGGGGAAAGATAAAGAGAGAGAACAATTGGAAAGGGAAAACTTGAGAGTGCTGTGTATGTTACTCATTCCCTCCTAAAGGTATTTACATTACTGCCTATGAAATCTGAGGCTCAGTCTGGATTTGCTAACATTGCTATATATGGATATTGATACAGTATATTTTATTATGATGAACCAAGAAGCACTGAGAAAACTGGGAGGAAGTACAGCTGTGTACTGACATTTGGGTGGGGATAGAAAAATGTTCTGGACTTAGAAAAAGCTACAGGCAGAATACAAATGATGCCTTGGACATATGATGTAACTCACTGACTGTCATTTTATGATGAAAACCAAAGCTGTGCTAAAAAGTGACTACAGTGATGCAATACCTTATACATGGACAAGGTTTTACATTTTAGAAAAAGTGATGGAATGGGATCATTTCAATTAATTGTATATAGCTATATTTGTAATTCCTATAAAAATATTCTAAATTCACAAAATGTGTGTGAATTTAACAGAGAATTTTATTTGTTGATATTAAACTTTTGTTCCCTTAAAGCCAGCTAACATCCAGACATTACGTAGGGTGAAGGTAATCAAATATTTCCTGTTTTACATACAGACATATTCTAAAAATAAGTTTGAAAATGTTCACTTTTGTTACTACATCATACAGGTGATTTATAGTACAGTTATTGTAAGTTTTCAGACATATTTTGTTGACATTTGTCAGTTTTTTTTGATGTGAAGGTTTTATGAATTTTTTCACCAATAAGGTCCAATACACTGGTTTAGCATTAGGAAACAGTGGGAGTAGTATAAATTACAGCTCTAAGGGGATCTCAAACATGAAATTATGGCATCAATAGAAGCAAATTATATTAATAAGATAGTGACTAAGAATTTATTTACCAATTTAAGTAAGGTTGAGATGCTAGGTGGATAAAGAAAATAATCAAACTTAGTATGGTAGAAACCTGGTGTGATCTTGGTGAGAACTAAGATTAAAAATGACCATATTTTGAATTATTCCTTATAGTACTAGGGTATAACTGAAGGGACTGCCTGCTATATTACATTACTGCACAATAGCCCAGAGTGTGGGCTCCAGATTTAAGATGGTTTTGTCTGGGGCAAGTAACTTGTCTTCTCTGTAACTCAATACCAAATTTACAGGGTTGCTCTGAGGATTAGATGACATTAGTATATTTAAAGATCCTAGCACAAGCCTAGCACATAGCAAGTTGCTCTAAAATGTTTCCTGCACTGATACAGCTGCCGCCAGTATTAATATTTATAATCTGTGAGGAATAGTGGAGAGGATCTAGAAGGCTAAAAAAGTTATTGATATATCGAAGAGAAGAAAACAAAATGCGTAACTATAGCCTTGAGACCTAATGACTTGATATTGATTCTTGACCAAAAAAAAAAGAAAAAAAAAGGAAAGAAAGTGGCCATCAAGAGCCAAGATGGAGTCATTTCAAATGAATCATATCAGTCCAAATAAACTTTTTTTGACAGAAATATGACAGAAATACTAGACTGATAATCAACCTCACACCCTCCCCTCCAATATCATTAGGTACAGTGTTTCTGAACTTTAGTAAGTCAATAGACAAGCTCTTTTATCTTATACTTGTGAACAAGATAAAGGAAAAAAAAAAAAGAAAGATGCTTGAGCAGTTAATTAGAAAAATAATCGATCAGGGAGCACTATTTAAAGGGTCCAGATTAATGAAGTAATATAAACATATGAGAGAATTTCTAACAGTGTTTCAGGGTTCAGCTTTGGCTGTCCTCTATGAAATACATTTTATCAATTAATATATTGAATAATTATAATACTAATGATAATAATGAAAAGTAAGAAAAACAAGATTATTTATTTCTACCCACAGCCAACTCCCTCCTTGTCCTTTTAATAAGACCCTGGTTTTCTTCAGCTATTAACTATCTTTATAGCAGCCATGTGCTCAAGGGTAAAAACCTCACCTCCAGCCCCAGAATCATGACTGATTTAAGACAATCATTGTGCCTCCATACCATTTTACCAATGATTGGTTTGGAAATGGGCATAAGAGAATATTTTGACCTGTAAGGAGAGTTGGGTGGGAAAGTTTCTTAGAAACATGACAAAGAGAATGTTTCTTAAGGTCTTTGGACCTTACCATGAGGAAAAGATGGCTGAAGTTGCCAATGTCATCTAGAGACCATGGTGGGAAGAAGCCAACACACTGAACTATAGCAGGGAAGAAAGATAAAAAGACCTCAATCATTGACAATGTCCTTGAACCACTGAATAAACTGACCTTCAGACATATGGGTGAAGTAAAATTTCCCTACTGTGACAGTTGAGACTGGGTTTTATCAGATCACTTTGACTTTAGCATTTGCATTCTTAGCTATTATAATATACAGTCTTTCCGGTTAAGATATAGAAAAAATAATTATAAAGTTTTTAGAGGAATAACAAATGTGTTGAATGGCAAATTAAGATCCCAAGAACTTTGAAAGATAGGCTGCGAAGGTGCTTTTGCCCTGAGGGCTTTTCCTGGGCTAGCCTATCTTGAGTTTCAGATCTGATGACCTTGTGAGGAACTATGTGTGGAGTCAAAGCTGAGGATACTATAAAACATGGTGGGGTGGGGTAGGGGCGGTGTGTGGGTTAATGCAGGAATTCTGAGGCCCCAAAGGCCTACAGCTTCAGGGTAAGTGTGAACAAGGAGCTAAAGCTGCCTCTACCCACACTCTCATCCCCAGATCTTACAAAAAAAGTTTCTCTGCCACTTAGCAGAGCAGGAGAAAAGAAAAACAAGTCCTGCAGAAATTATGGTCACATGTGGAATTTTGAATTGATTTGTAGTTAAAATTCTCATCACTTGGGGAGTAAAGACAACAACAACAAAATAATCCTCCAACCATGAATAGTTTACCATGCCGATAGTAACCAAAAGCAAACAGGTGCAGCTCTATTACTATCAGATGAAACTGACTGTGTATAAAAGGATTGCTAGCAATAGAGCCAGCCACTTCATAGAGGTAAAAAATTCAATTCTCAAGGAAGTTATAAAAATTATACATATATGGGCATCAAGTACCCATATAGACATATATACAAAATATATGAAGGAATAATTTTTAGAACTACCACAATAAATACATATATCTCCAGTCATGGTAGTAGATTTTAGCAGACATCTCTCATTAGTTGATAGAACAAACAGACCAAACAATAAGTATGATATGACCAATATGATTAGCATATTATTGACCTAGTAGATTCTGAAACTCAAGAATATACATACTTTTAAAGCATATATGAGAAAATTCTTAAAAATCGACTGTTCCCTAAGTAAAGTTTCAAAAAATTAAAAAAGACTGAAATGATGTGCAACACGTTATCTCACCAAAGTGCATTTAAGTATTGAAAGTAATTTTTTTTAAAGTTAACAAGAAAATCTCCATAAAATGGAAAATTAGGAAACATGGTTTTAAGTAATTCATAGTTCAAAGAAAAAAATCATAAGTGGAAATTCTGATTAGAAATGAGAGGAAATTAGAGGCTATTTTAAATTTAATTAAACAATACTAAATAGAAAATCTAAGGGGACATAGCTAATGTAATAATTATAAATTTGGAGCTGTAAATATTACCTTAGATAACAAGGCTGAGTATTAATGTGAACTACATGTCTCCAAAAGTTAGAAAGGTACAGCAAAATAAGCCCCAAAACTATATGACAGAATATAATAAATATAAGAGCAGAGATTAATGATCTAGAAAACAAATATAAAAGAGGAGGTATCAACCAAACCAAAAGTTGGCTGTTTTGAAGAGAAAAGATCAATAAAATTGACAAACTTCTGGTAAGTTTGATCATGAAAAAAGGAGAGGAGGCATAAATAATCTCTATAAAGAATGCAAAAAGGAACATAAGCATAGGTGTTACAGACAGTAAACAGAAAGATGGTATTATGATAAATTTATGCCAATAAATTTGAAAATATGGAAAAAATGTCAAATTCCTAGGAAAATATAGCTTTTCAAAGTGAGTCAATGCAAGAGAAAACAGGAATTGTTCTATAAACATAAAATGAGTTGATTAATGATATTTTGACAAAGAAAACCTCAGACCCAGATGGCTTTTATCAGATTAAATAAGAAGAAATTCTTGTCTTATGCAAACTCTTGGAGATGCTAGAATTGGAGGAAACATTCTAGTTCATTTAATAAGGCTCATGAAATTTTATTACCAAATACCAATTTTTCATGAGATATTGAAAGCTTTCTCCTGAGATCTGCAATCTGGATGCCAAATAATACTAATTCTGTTTGACATTATACACATAAATTATGCAAATAATGAAAAATTTCAGCAAAGTTTCTGGATACAAAATTAATACCCGACAATAAATCACTATACAATGCTATATCAGCCACAAACAGAAAATATAAGTTTTGAATATAACATCACAATAGCACCAAAAATATCAAGTACTTAGGAACAAGTTTAACAAAAGTATGCAAGCTCTCTATGGATAAAATTATGACATTTTTTGAAGGTCACTATATATGTAAATAAACCGATATATTATGATCATGGACTGGAAAACAATATTGTAAAGATATCAGTTCTTCCCAAATTAATCTGTGGATTTGATGCAATTCTCACTGAGGTCACTATAGATTTATTGCTGCTGCTGTTGTTGAATTTGAGGAGTTAATTCTAATGTTTTCATGAAATGCAAAGAAGCAAGACTTTCTTGAAGAAAAAGAATATGATTGTTGGTGAACTTCCTCTAACAGATATTAAGTCTCCTTACAAAGCTATAAAATAAAGTGTTGTATTGGAACGAGATACGAGGAGATACATAGACCAAGTAAATAGAGCAGAGTCCAGAAACAGATCCAGGCATATATATCAGAGGTGGCACTGCAGTTAGGAAAAAGAAAATGATGGCCTTTTCAACTTATGGTAGTGGGGTAATTGAATGTTTGTCAAGAAACGAACAGAAATGATAACCAGTTGCTCATACCATTTTCTGCATTTGTACAAAAGTCAAATGCAGGTGACTAAAGTTTTTAGAATATCCAATGAATATATTTATGTAATACTTGATATATAGAAATATTTCTTTGTGTAGATGTGGAAACCCCTAACCATTAGTCTCACTACATTAAAATTTCTTTACATAAAAAGAATAAAGGCAATTACTGAGTAGAAGTTGCAGTATATATAACCAATAAAATACTCATATTCATAATGTATAGATTCCTACAAACTAATGAGGAAAGCCAGACATTTCAATAGACAAATGGGTAAGAGGCTTGTGCAGGGCTTCCCTGGTAGTGCAGTGGTTGAGAGTCCGCCTGGCGATGCAAGGGATGCGGGTTCGTGCCCCGGTCTAGGAGGATCCCACATGCCGCGGAGCGGCTGGGCCCGTGAGGCATGGCCACTGAGCCTGCGCGTCCAGAGCCTGTGCTCCACAACGGGAGAGGCCACAGCAGTGAGAAGCCCACGTACCGCAAAAACAGGAAATCTAAGCGGTCAGTGGACAAATAAAAAGCTGATCAATCTCATTTATTATTTAAAAAATACAAAGTAAAGTCATAACTAGACATCATTACTCACCAGAGGAGGACATGAAATTTTTAAAAAAATTGTGGGGCAAGAACGTGAAGTATAGGTTTTTTGGTAAATATTTTGGGAAACAGTATAACATTATCTAGAAAAGTTGAAGATATGAAAATTAGTTATTCCTTTCCAAATATATTCCCTAGAGAATCTCCTGCATGTTTGTATCAGGAGATAACTGTAAAAATTTTTATACTGATGGGTTTTAAAAATAACTCCAAATTGAGAGCAACACAAATGTTCATCAACAGGAAAATGAATTAAAAAAAAGTGTGGTACACCCATAGAATGGGTGTCATATAGCGATGAAATTGGATGTACAGGTAGATGTAATAATGAATGAATGAATCCGACAAATATAATGATAAACAAGAGAACTAATTTAATAGTATATACAATATTATTTCAATTAAAGTAAAAAACAAACTAATTACATTGTTAAAAGCAAGGGTTATTTTTTTTAAAGTAAGAACACTGGATATCTCCAGGCAGGAGGGGGAAGGACATGATAGAGGAAGGCATAATTTCAGACTTCCCAGGATGTTGTCAATGTCCTATTTCTTCAACTGATTAAATTAGGTATCTGTTTTATTAATATACCTTAAACTATATGAGTATACTTTATATAATTTTAAATATATGGTATATCTCATAGAGCTATGTTCAGAAAAATAACAAACCAAAAGTTTAGCAGTGACTCAAAATGTTAAATGTAGAGTTAACACATGACCCGGAAATTCTACTCCTAGGCATATACCCAAGAGAAATGAGAATATATGTCCAAAAAAAAACTTACACACAAATATTTACAGTAGCATTATTCAAAATAGCGAAAATGTAGAAACAATTCAAATACTGATCAACTGATTAAAGGATAAATGTGGTATATTCATACAATGGAATATTATTCAGCAATAGAAATAAATGAAGTACTGATATATGCTATAATTTGGATATATCTTTAGAACATTATGCTAAGGAAAATAAGCCAGCCCAAAAAAAAAAAAGACCACAGATTGTATAATTCCATATTTATTAAATGTTCAGACTAAGTCATTTACAGAGACAGAAAATGGATTACTGGTTGCCTGGGCTCAGGCTATTGGAACAGAGAGATGGGGAGTGATTGCTGAAGGGTACAAGTTTTCTTTTTGTGATGATTAAAGTATTCTAAGATGGATTGTAGGGATGGCCGCACAGCTCCGTGAATATACTTGAAAGGACTGAATAGTACACTTTAAATGGGTGAATCATATGGTATGTGAATCTCAATACAGCTGCTAGAAAAAATGCCCCCCAAATTAGGATAAAGAAGTAGAAGATACAGGAAAACAGATTTTGGCTCAATATATGAGAAAAAGCTATATAAATAAATTCCTAGCTGAAGGAATGATCTGCCTCTGTATATGCTGAGTTCCTCCTCACTCCAGATGTTTCAACTTTGATGTAATACAATGTATTTGGATTTCATAATTAATATTGTCTGAACAACTCAATTCCTTTGTGAGATGAGATAGGGCCTAAATATATGAATAAAATAGTTAATAAAATATGGAATGACTATATAGTCTTTGTTAAATTACATTGTGAATGAACTGTCTTTTCTAAAAATTGTGGTATAATTGACATATAACATTATTACATTACATCCTCATGACTTATCTATTTTATAATTTTGTATCTTTTGGCTCCCTTCATGCATTTTATTCACCCCGCCCCTTCGCCTCTGGCAACCACCAATCTGTTCTCTATATATGAACTTGGTTTTTGTTTTGTTTTGTTTTTCTGTCTTGTTTTTCAGATTCCACGCATAAGTGAGATCAGACAGTATTTGTCTTTCTCTGACTTATTTCACTTAGCATAACGACCTCAATGTCCATGCAGGTTGTTACAAATTCCATTCTTGTTTATGGCTTGTTTATTCCAGCGTGTGTGTGTGTGTGTGTGTGTGTGTGTGTGTGTGTGTGTGTGTGTGTGTGTGTTTCTGTGTGGATCACATTTTCTTTATCCATTCATCCATTGATGGATATTTATATTATTTCCATATCTTTTTCTTAATTTCCATATCTTGACTACTATGAATAATGCTGCAATGAACATGTGGGTGCATATATCTTTTTGAATTAGTGTGAGATAATCCATTTAAACCATTTAGCACAATACCTTAACATACGGTAAGGGCTCTATAAACATTTACGTTAAAAGCCCAAACAAAAACATATGGCTCTGTCATCAAAATGGGTAGTTTTTAAGCAAAGTTTCAGAAATGCAGTGGAGAGTTAGGAAAGAAAACTGGATTTTATCAGAAGAATTCTTGTGGGATTTATTTATATTTACTTTGATCTCAGCACAGTTTTCGTCCTTCCAGTTACCCAACTTGTTCTCAGTCTAGGAGGTGTAGAGGATGGATTGCCAAACAGGGATTTCTAGGCATACATAAACATGTCACCTCACATATGCCCCTCGAGGCCAAGGATGCATCTGTGTAGTGGACTGGCAGAAGACAAAAGGGAATAATCTGTTACGTATATTTATCAGAACACATTACTATCTTTCTATGGACATATGTGGAACCTCACAGGGCATTTTATAGATTAAAGTTTTGAAATAACTGATGGGATTTGTCATTTTATTCTTGATACTTAAAGTACATCCAAGATAAATCCAACAAAATAGTGAAAATTTCAACTTCAGTGTTGATACTAAAAATATAAAAGCATGAAAAGTCATATCTTGGATGTCTGTCTACCTTAAATTTTATTTTCAGATTCCTACAACAGTCTTCGGCTTTGGGCTGAGAGGGCAGTCATAATCTGAGTTCTGAATTTATAGCTTAGGTGAAGGTACATTTCATATTCAGATGTTAGTTCAATAATGTTTTCATTAATCTTCAACTTGAAACAAACCCGAGTTTTAGAGACTAAGGTATTGCTTAAATTAGTAAATAGTTGTGATATCTAGTGATATTCTTCCATTTTCTGAAATTTTTGGTACACTCTAAAAATGTACACAGGGAATAAAATATTTTTAAAATAGCAGTAGGTCTATATCTTTTTAATAGTTTTATTCTGATGTTCAAATACATTATAAAATTTAAGAATAGAGGAAGCCACCAAGACTTATAAATATCTTGAGGGATTTCTCTCTTATTATATCTTGCTGTAAAGGCATTTATCTCCCCTCATCATTAAAACTGAGTTGTTCAAAAGAGGTAAACACCTATCTACAGAATTTCTGTCTTCTTAACCTCACATTCAGTACCCGAGTTCAGGTTTTCAGAATTGCTCACCTTCTTCCTAACCAGTTATCTAGCTTATTTTTTCTTCTCTCTACCAGCCTTTGTATTAATATTACTTTCCCCTAAATATTCTCCACCAACACATATATAGCCATTATCAGAGTGTACCTGATAAAATTCTACCAATCCTTGTAAGAAAATGATGAGATATTTTTCTCATGGTTAATTTCTCTTACTACCAAAACCAGAATTAATTTATTTCTTTAGTGTTCCTTAGCACTAAAGTACTTTCCTTAAATTTGCATGTACTGTGTGATCTTTCACCGTTTAAAAAATGCATGTGTTGTTCCATGTTGTTAAATTGAGAGCTCTTTGAGAAATGAGATTGTGTCTATTTTTAAAAAAAAATATGGCCCCCAAACCTGCCATGATCCTGGTTCCTTGGAGATGAAATGAGGTAGAGGTAGTAGAAATGAAGAGAAGTAAACAATTTTGAATATATATTAAAGGCAAAACTTTGGAAATTGCTGATGGATTAGATGTAACAGATGAGAGAAATATATCAAGATAAATCCTTTGTTTTTGTCTCGGACAGCTAGAACTATTTAGTAAGATGTGGAAGCATAAGGGATACTGCATTTGTGCGTGTGTATGTGTGTGTGTGAATCACAAGCTCTGTTTTGTAGATATTAAGGGAGCAGTTGATCAGGAATGAAATGTACATTTGGGAGTCATTAAATTACATTTAATATTTAAATGCCATTGTAATGGTAGAGATAAGGTACAAAGATAGTATATATATAGAAGAAAAGTTTGCCCAGAAATAATCTTAGGAATTCTTCAACATTAAACAGGAAGAGGATGAGGAACTGAAAAGAGACTAAGAGAAGGGAGTCGATGAAATGGGAGCAAAATCTGAAGAGTGTGGTATCTCAGAAACTAGTAGATGGTGTCATTGTGCCTAGCTATCCACTCTCTGTCTTCTAAGATTAGTCAACCCTGCCTGTTGCCATATAAGTCTTAGAGAAGGATACTTTCACACTGCACTACTTTGGACTCGGTCATATGACTTGTATGGGCAAATGAAATGTGAGCAGACATGATGTACACCACGTCCAAGGAGAAGATTTAGAGGCAATGCAAGTTTCTACCAGGTCTTTTGTTCTTGACTCCTCTGCCAAGGGAAGGGTATGTCCCAGAGAGAAGCTGCCCATTTGATCTGGGTCCCAGAGTGAGAAGACACATGTAGCAGATACGAACTCAAAGTATAACTTGGAGCAGAGCTCTGGCTTGCAAAGAACAGAAGCTGACATGTAACTAGAATCAGAAATAGTTATTCATTTTCTTAAGTCAGTATAATTCTGCAACACAATTTATATAGTATAATGCAGCCAAAAGAGACTAATACAGAAACAAAGAAAATTTTCAAGGAGGATCAGTGATCAATTAAGCCGAATATTCTCAAATTGTGTAAGAAAGGTGTATGTTGAAAGGTGTCCTTTAGAGTTACAACATGGAAGTTTGTTGTGACCTTGCAATTTAAAGCTTGACTGGAAGGGGGTTAAGAGTGAGCAGAAAGTAAGGAAGTGGAAATGGTGAATGTAAATATATTTTCAGACTTCTTTTTATGGCAATGGATCTAAAAAGTGAGGTGCTAGCTGTAAGTGGATGTATATCAAGGAATGTTTGTTTGAAGACAGGTGATAATACAGCATGTATGTTGAAGGCAACTATTAGTGTAGAGAGCAGTAAGAAGAAGGAGAGAAGATAAGCTCAGAAGCAAATACATGAGAACGTTAGAGGTCATATGGTTGAAAGTCTAGGGTGAAGAATTGGCCTTTGGTAAAAGGATGGACTTTTGTAACAAAGAAAGGAAGTCAATGTAAGTACTGCTTATGTTGTAAGTATTGCTGCGGTAGGCTGGCGGGTTGAAGAGTGGGAAGATGGGGGAGTTCTCATTTGAAGGCTCTGAAAGAGGTACGAAGTGAGTTTGTTAGTTGAAAGTGGGGCAATAATGTAATGTATGAGATCTGAGGAGAGAGGGTAAAGGACACAATTGCCATTTTCAGAATGGGGAAACAAACTTACTAGGAAAAAAGGGTAGGATGACTAAGCAGAGTTGTATGTTTATTTGAGGTTTAGGATCATGAATTTAAAGTGAAACCATTCAGCCCAGGTATGTACCTTTGTCAGCAACATTCAGCTTCTTGACTGCAGGTTTGTAGAAGGCAGATACCTGGGCTCAATCAAACTTGGAGTTTTGCCAGATGTGTATGTCAGTGGGAGGGAAGGATGAGGAGTGGAGGATGCCTTCAAGAAGAGATTATAATCATGATCAAGGAACATAAGCTTAGTAAGGAATGAAAGGGAGAATGAGGTAACAGATAATGAAATTGAAGAGGAGTGAATGGACTGCAAATCTCAATGAATAATTAGTGCCTGTGGAGTATATAAGCTGTTGGACATTAAATGAATAATTAGTAATGAAAATGAAGTTCCATTGTTTGTGGTTAATGGTGTCAGATAGGAAGTATCATGGGTCCAGATAATGTTTTCTTGGACACCAAGTAGGAGGTGACTCATTGTGGTAAAAACATTAAAAAAAAAAAGAAAGAAAGAAAGAAAAAAAGGAAAAAAACAACTCCCTTCCTCTCCTAAAGTGTGCAGAATGCTGGTAATTGCCAGGAAACTCAGCTTCTAAAAAAAATATAGTCACAGAGTATTTCAGATTAAAGAATAAGTGAACTGCAGCTTTACAAAAGAAGCCAGATGTGGTTTTGGAGACAATTATGAAAGAAAGAAAGGACTTTCTTTGAAATCAACTGAAAAAAAGATTTAGTACAAAAAGTTTGTATCTTGAGCATGTGTGTAATCATATTCTAGGGATAAACCTACAGAAGAGACGTTTATTTTGCTACAACTTTATAAAGAGTATAAAAAGACCTTTAGAAAAGGTACTTAGCTCACATTTCATGTTTTCTCAAAAATAAAGCAATATGAGTGAATGCGTGGAATGTAGGGATGTTTTCTGAATAACTCAAACCACCATACATTAACTTAAGAAAAGCCAATAGTTAGAAGCCTGCTAAAGCCACAAACCCAGAAATGTACTTTGTG
The DNA here is from genome assembly GCF_000442215.2 of Lipotes vexillifer. NCBI lineage: Eukaryota > Metazoa > Chordata > Mammalia > Artiodactyla > Lipotidae > Lipotes > Lipotes vexillifer. The sequence goes on along the minus strand of NW_006785593.1, from coordinate 2,056,143 downwards.
AATCTAGTTTATATGATTCTTGTCTCTTATAAATACTATTATAATAGCATCTGTCCTCTTTCTCTCATAAAAATCTCAAGAACAAACATGAATGGAAAGCAACTTTCTTATATGTACTGTTACAAAGTCAAGATATTTAACATCCTATTGCTATTTTCTTAGTTTATTTTTTGTACGTTTTTGTACTTTTTAAAATGTATTTTTGTACTTTTATTTTAGTACATGTAAAATGAGTTCATGTCTTTTATATGTTTACTCATAAATTTTTCCATTTAACAATATTTTTCTATATAGATATTGGGCTCCTCAACCCTGATATCTCCTATTATCATTTTAAAAAATTAATACTAATGTATTTTCAAAAGTCTCATTTGGAATTTGAGCTATAGTTACTATTCACAGCTGTGTTTGGGGTAGATGGGAATAGGTTGCCAGGTCAAATATAGGACACTCAGTTTAATTTGAATTTCAGATAAAATTTGAATTTCAAATATTGCCTGGAACATACTTAGACTAAAGAATTATTTGTTGTTTATCTGAAATGCAAATGTAACTGGGTTTCCTCTATTCTTATTTGCTAAACCTGACAACCATAAATGGGAGGGAGTGTCAACAACCTTTCTCCCTCTTGTCCCTTTCCCAGTGCTGTCTCAGATCATATGATCAATGTATCTTAGGATACCCCAAAGCTGCTAAATGTCAAGCTCTGAGCATAGTAGCCATCTTAGGACTAGATTGCCATACAATTAAAATGCCAACCAAAAACAAATGTAAAGAGAAAACTAAACCAATGGGTTGTAACATGTGGCTCAGAGTCCAGGCCATGGGGTCAGTCAGGGCTGGGTCAGAATCACTGCTCAGAATTCCACTCTCTGTGTATCCTTAGTCATGCTCCTGTCTCTCTGAGTGATTCAGTTTCATCACCTTGTAAAATGAGGATGGTACTATTACTTTCAGTGTTTTTGCGAGGATTAATTATGTCTATAAAATACAGTGCCTGGCACACAGTGTAACCTTGACTCTTACTCAATGACTACTTTCCAGTAACAGCTTTACATAAACTCTACTGTGAGACAGAAACTTAGAACAACGTATTCTGCTCAGAGTTGAAAGGTTAGCTTCGATGCCGCTTGCACACTTTGTATTTCTGCTTAGCCATCAGATTTTAAATCATATCTATGTGTAATAGTCACTGATTTAACTATTAAGTTAATATTTATCTAGCTATATGAAGTCTCATATTTATAAACAAATGAAATTCAGTACATTAGAATTGTCTATATTAACTCCTTATTCATATTCTAATGGTTTCTCCTTTAGACTGATAACTGTTAACATGATAAGAAACTCTTAGTGTGTCTTAGTGATTCTAATTAGATGTGGAAAGGTAGTAAATTGGGCTCAACTTAATTTTTTCCATTGGGGTTCATTATTGTTGCTGTTTTAAACTATATTTGATATATACATTCTCAAAAAGGATTATGAAGGGAACCAATTCCAAAAATCCTGGGCATAGAACGAGTGTATTCAGCAAAAACGATGCAGAAACCAACGTATTTAACCAGATAAATGAGAGTTACACAAATGCATAAAATATTTTTCTCAATATTCTTTTTCTTTTTTTGAATTGTATTTTATTTTTTACACAGCAGGTTCTTATTAGTTATCCATTTTATACATATTAGTGTATACATGTCAATCCCAATCTCCCAATTCATTACACCACCACCACCCCCTTCCACTTTCCCTCCTTGGTGTCCATACATTTGTTCTCTACATCTGTGTCTCTATTTCCGCCCTGCAAACTGATTCATCTGTACCATTTCTCTAGGTTCCACATATATGCGTTAATATACGATATTTGTTTTTCTCTTTCTGACTTACTTCACTCTGTATGAGTCTTTAGATCCATCCACGTCTCTACAAATGACCCAATTTTGTTCCTTTTAATGGCTGAGTAATATTCCATTGTATACATGTACCACATCTTTATCCATTCATCTGTCGATGGGCATTTAGGTTGCTTCCATGTCCAGGCTATTGTAAATAGTGCTGCAATGAACATTGGGGTGCATGTGTCTTTTTGAATTATGGTTTTCTCTGGGTATATGCCCAGTAGTGGAATTGCTGGGTCATATGGTAATTCTATTTTTAGTTTTTGAAGGAACCTCCATACTGTTCTCCATAGTGGCTGTATCAATTTACATTCCCACCAACAGTGCAAGAGGGTTCCCTTTTCTCCACACCCTCTCCAGCATTTGTTGTTTGTAGATTTTCTGATGATGCCCATTCTAACTGGTGTGAGGTGATACCTCACTGTAGTTTTGATTTGCATTTCTCTAATAGTTAGTGATGTTGAGTAGCTTTTCATGTGCTTCTTGGCCATTTGTATGTCTCCTTTGGAGAAATGTCTATTTAGGTCTTCTGCCCATTTTTGGATTGGGTTGTTTGTTTGTTTAATATTGAGTTGCATGAGCTGTTTATATATTTTGGAGATTAATCCTTTGTCCGTTGATTCATTTGCAAATATTTTCTCCCATTCTGAGGGTTGTCTTTTCATCTTGTTTGTAGTTTCCTTTGCTTTGCAAAAGTTTTTAAGTTTCATTAGGTCCCATTTGTTTATTTTTGTTTTTATTTCCATTTCTCTAGGAGGTGAATCAAAAAATATCTTCTTGTGATTTATGTCAAAGAGTGTTCTTCCTATGTTTTCCTCTAAGAGTTTTATAGTGCCTGGTCTTACATTTTAGTCTTTAACCCATTTTGAGTTTATTTTTGTGTATGGTGTTAGGGAATGTTCTAATTTCATTCTTTTACATGTAGCTGTCCAGTTTTCCCAGCACCACTTGTTGAAGAGGCTGTCTTTTCTCCATTGTATATTCTTGTCTCCTTTATCAAAGATAAGGTGACCATAGGTGTGTGGGTTTATCTCTGGGCTTTCTAACCTGTTCCATTGATTTATATTTCTGTTTTTGTGCCAGTACCATATTGTCTTGATTACTGTAGCTTGTAGTATAGCCTGAAGTCAGGGAGTCTGATTCCTCCAGCTCCATTTTTTTCCCTCAACACTGCTTTAGCTATTCGGGGTCTTTTGCGTCTCCATACAAATTTTAAGATTTTTTGTTCTAGTTCTGTAAAAAATGCCACTGGTAATTTGATAGGGATTGCATTGAATCTGTAGATTGCTTTGGGTAGTATAGTCACTTTCACATTGAATGACCTTCACGTTATCTTTTGTTGGGAATGCAAATGAGTGGGCTGAAATCTATTATATTTTAAACTCTTTAAATGTAATTTTTAGCACTGTGGGATTTTAGAATGATCATGCCCTGGAAGCAATATTGGTGGGGAAACTCTTTGAAAACCAGCACCTGCATTAACATTTTTAATAAAAATAATTATTCAAATTTCTAAAATAGTCTGCAGTATTAGAACTACCTAATTAATAAGGAAAGAATGTCATTTCTCTACCCTATGATCTTTTGGCCAAATCCAAACTAATGTTGAGTTTTGCATTGTCATTCAAAATGCCAATTCATAGCTAATTGTTGCCATTTCACCCTTAGTTCTATTTGGCATTGTCAGAGAAATTATTTAAAAGTATTGAAATTCAAGATGCCTGGGGATTAAGTAGAGGAACGAATAATTTCAATACTCTGTAGGATTTGGAAATTTCTGGCAGATGGTATTTCTAAAAGATGCATTGTTCCAATTGTATATTTTCATTTTAACTGATTTTATAGCTGATTTTGCCCAGTATATTACAAATTCTTGAAGGAGAACAAAATAATCCGTTTTCTTAGGAAAAATATAAACCTAATTGAAATAATGAGCTACAGGATCCATCAGGTTACTTTGTTGTTATGGTAGCTTCAGTTTTAAAAAATAAAGAAAATAAGATGTGCTGTAAGTTTTGAGTATGCTTTTATTATGAAAATTTTATCTCCTACAGTGCTTAGTATGCAAAGTACTTGTCTTTAATACAACATGCTTAATTCCATAGGGTGGACACTCTCAGATTTCTATCTGCAGACAAGAAACCAGAAAAAAAAAGAAAGAAAAATTGCCTAGATTTAACTAAAACTATCAAAGCATATGAGACAAAATATTTTTTCTTTTTATACTTCCTGGAAAATGTAAGACTGCCCTAGACTGTTGGTTTAAGAACAGATCATTCTTTAATTTGAAAATAATCACAGAATTTTGTCTAGTGTTGCAAGGTACAAGATCTCAAAATCTGCATCTGTCTTTCAAAGATTTCCATCTAACTAATGGAGCATTGTGACAGACTATTAAAATACATTATCTTAAGCTAACATGAATAATAAATTTTAGTGGCATCAAGTTTTCATCAGGTTTAATTCTTTGCAATTGAAAATTTTACTTTTCATTTTTCCTGAATTAACTAAAATGTCACCTCTTCATGAAGATTCATCTCAGGAAATAGCTGCACAATGCCTAATGTTAATAAAGAGTTCAAAAATTCTGTATTTTATGAAAATCTCTTAACTATCCCAAACTCTCAAGATGATATATTTAGTGAGTATTAACAATGGGTCAAATCCTGATTTAAGTTTCTAGGAGCACATTGATTAATAAATCACAGCTCTTGCCCTCAAGAAGCTTATGGCTTAAGGGGGTAAAAGACAATTCAATGGGTCATTAATATACAGAATGAGGTGTGATATAGAAATTAGGGTACGTGTAGAATTCTGTGGGAGCAAGGGGCACCTATTTCAACCTCAAGAGACCAGGGGAGGTTCCCCAGAGGAGGCAATTTATAATCTGATTTCTAAAATATAATCAGGAAAAAGGCAAATGGTGTCAATGGAGGCATGTTGGAAAAGCGAAGCACTTCAGTGAAGCGGTGTAAAGGTGCATTAACAACTTTATTGCTGTATTGGAGTTAACGCCAAATTGTGCCTGTGGAGAGACAGTTCTCCACAGGTCTTTCACATTTCTGTACATCTTGTGAGCAGACATTAACTGCTATTTTTCTAGACTATCTTTTCAAGAATGTATGTATAGTAAACAGCTTTGCAAGATGGAAGTAGTGTTTTCTTCTTGGAGCAAAGGACAGGTTTGTTTATTGTCCACTATAGTAATAGCTCCTTCTGAACAAAAGTCAGGCTCACTTACTGCCCATTATCAAAGAGTCAAGGTCCCTAAGCTTAGGGTTTCTCTTCTGTAGGGCAATGCACTGGATGGGTAGGCATCACATGGCCCCTTTCACATCCCTCTTTGGGAACCCAGGATCAGAGAGCTGGCTCAAATGCTATTGCTTTCATTACTGCCATTTCTGTAGTAATAAAATTATTTGCCTCTGAACAGTAATCTTGTGTATTAAGACAGCATCTATGAAACTGGCAGGCAAACTTGTTAGCTAGCAAATAGGGTAAATTTCAGGCCAGTAAAAGTCACAATCTCAGACTCTTTAAAATAATTAGAAAATAATTTCTATTTTCTTCCTGAAAGAGAGATGGAAAAAAAGAAAAGGATTCTGTAACTCTGTTAGTAAGTGAATGGTTGCTAATTCATTATATGATGATTATTGTGGCTAGATCATAACGTTTTTATTTAGGTAAACAAATGTTATTAGTCAGATGAAAAATGCCCCATTTGTTCAAAGTTTAATAAACATATTCTTTGTTATATATTTTTTTACAGAATGGAGTGTTTATGGAAGAAGTAATGGGAACTATTATGAAATAAATGGGGACAATTATTATTGTAATAGTAAATTTCTTTCTGCTCTGACACTTTTAAAAATGAATTGTCAGAAATACAGCTTATAAAAATACACAACAGAAATGAGAATTATTGTGCAAAATATGGCTTAACTGCATCATTCATCTACTCATGTTTATTGTTATCTGTTGTGTACCAAGCACAGTTCTAGATATGGGGGACACAGAAATGACCAGCAGACAAAAGCCGTGCTCTCATGGTGCCATATTCTAATGGAAAGAGAAAGATAATAAATAAGTAGACAGACAGTTGTATAATATGTCCAGCGGTAGTTAATGCTATGAGTAAAAATAAAACATGTTTAGTATATAGCAGGAAAGTGCCATTTTTTTCATAGAATGGTTAGAGATGGCCTCTATGCTAAGGTAACATTTGAGCAGAGAACTTAAGAGTGGAGGGAGCAAAGCCTGCAGGATTCTGAGGAAGAAGGTACTAGGCTGAGGCAAGAGCAAGTGTAAAATCCTAGGCAGGAGCTTGCTTGGGATGTTTGAGGAGCAACTAGAAGGCCAGTAAAACTGCAGAACAATGAGCAAGAGAGTTGTAAGAGAATGTGGTCAGAGAGGAGTAGAGTATGAAATCATGGAAGGCCTCTGGACTTTGAATTTCACCTTGAGTTAAAAATCTTGGCTCTGCCATTTACCAGCTAAATGTCCCTAAAAAAATCCGTCAAAGACATCCTAGATTAGTGAGAAGACCAGGCAGAGAGAAAAGAAAAATATTTCAATTCTACCCACAGTATAGTTTACCAAATTGCTCTTAAGTCATAACTAACTTGAGGAGAAGGGCTTCCCTATATCTGGAAAACAGATCAAAACCAATAATATTCTAGACAAAACCCATAAAAATTATAACTATATTCACCAGTTCACTCAGTAAACAACCCTTTTGTTGACTTTTAATGAAGCCATCAGGTTTTCCACTAGGATTCTTTAATTTCTTACCCAGTTCTGTGGTATGATCTGAAATTTATCAGAGACCTGTAGTTGTCAAAAGGTCCTTGCTATGAATCTTCTTGAAGATGAAGCACTTTTACAAAAGCATCAGAGGACAACAACAACTGGCTATAAACAACAAAAGACTATTTTATTTGTTTATTTTTTATTGAAATACAGGTGATTTGCAAGGTTGTTAGTTTCTGGTTTACAGCAAAGTGATTCATATATATATATATATATGTATTCTTTTTCATATTCTTTTCCATTATGGTATATCACAAGATATTTAATATAGTTCCCTGTGCTATACAGTAGGTCCTTGTTGTTTATCTATTTTATATATAGTAGTTTGTATCTGCTAATCCCAAACTCCTACTTTATCCCTCTGTCTCCCTTTCCCATTGGTAATCATAGTTTATTTTCTATGTCTGTGTGTCTATTTCTGTTTTGTAAATAAGTTCATTTGTATCATATTTTAGATTCCACATATAAGTGATATCATATGATATTTGTCTTTCTCTTTCTGGCTTACTTCACTTAGTATGATAATCTCTAGGTCCATCCATGTTGCTGCAAATGGCATTATTTCATTCTTTTTCATGGCTGTGGAATATTCCACTGTATATATGTACCACATCTTCTTTATCCATTCATCTGTTGATGGACACTTAGGTTGCTTCCATGTCTTGGCTATTGTAAATAGCACTGCTATGAACACTGGGGTGCATGTATCTTTTTTTAAAATAAATAAATAAATTTATTTATTTATTTTAACATTTTTATTGGAGTATAATTGCTTCACAATGGTGTGTTAGTTTCTGCTTTATAACAAAGTGAATCAGCTATACATATACATACATCCCCATATCTCATCCCTCTTGCGTCTCCCTCCTACCCTCCCTATCCCACCCCTCTAGGTGGTCACAAAGCACGGAGCTGATCTCCCTGTGCTATGTGGCTGCTTCCCACTAGCTATTTATTTTATATTTGATAGTGTGTATATGTCCATGTCACTCTCTCACTTCATCCCAGCTTACCCTTCTCCCTCCCTCTGTCCTCAAGTCCATTTTCTACGTCTAATTAGAGTATTCTCTGGATATATTCCCAGGAGTAGAGCTGGGTCATCATATGGTGACTCTACTTTTAGTTTTTTTAGGAACCTCTATACTGTTTTCCATAGTGGCTGCACCAATTTACATTTCCACTAACAATGTAGGAGGGTTCCCTTTCCTCCACACCCTCTCCAGCATTTACTATTTGTAGACTTTTTAATGATGGCCATTCTGACTTGTGTAAGGTGGTACCTCATTGTAGTTTTGATTTGCATTTCTCTAATAATTAGCGAAGCTGAGCATCTTTTCATATGCTTTTCGGCCATCTGTTTGTCTTCTTTGGAGAAATGTCTATTTTGGTCTTCTGCCCATTTTTTGATTGGGTTGTTTGGTTTTTTTGTTATTGAGCTGTATGAGCTGTTTGCATATTTCAGAAATTAATCCCTTGTGGGTCACATTGTTTGCAAATATTTTCTCCCAATCCATCAGTTATCTTTTTATTGTTTGTTTATGGTTTCCTTTTCTGTGGAAAAGCTTATAAGTTTGATTAGGTCCCATTTGTTTATTTTTGCTTTTATTTCTCTTGCCTTGAGAGACTAACCTAAGAAAACATTGCTATGATTTATGTCAGAGAAGGTTTTGCCTATGTTCTCTTCTAGGAGTTTTATGGTATCATGTCTTATATTTATGTCTTTAAGCCATTTTGAGTTTATTTTTGTATAGGGTGTGAGGGAATGTTGTGACTTCATTGATCTACATGTGGCTGTCCAGCATTCCCAATACCACTTGCTGAAGAGACTATCTTTTCTCCATTTATATTCTTGCCTCCTTTGTCGAAGATTAATTGACTACAGACACGTGGGTTTATTTCTGGGATCTGTATTCTGTTCCACTGATCCATATGTCTGTTTTTGTGCCAGTATCATACTGTTTTGATTACTGTAGCTTTGTAGAATTGTTTGAAGTCTGGGAGAGTTATGCCTCCAGCTTTGTTCTTTTTCCTCAGTATGGGTTTGGCAATTCTGGGTCTTTTATGGTTCCATATAAATTTGAAGATTATTTGTTCTAGTTCTGTGAAAAATGTCATGGGTAATTTGATAGGGATCCCATTAAATCTGTAGACTGCTTTGGGTAGAATGGACATTTTATCAATATTAATTCTTCCAGTCCAAGAGCATGGAATATCTTTCCATTTCTTCGAATCATCTTCCGTTTCTTTTATCAATGTTTTATAGTTCTCAGCATATAGGTCTTTCACGCCCTTGGTCAGGTTTATTCCTAAGTATTTTTTTTTAATGCGATTTTAAAAGGATTGTTTTTTACTTTCTCTTTCTGATATTTCATTGTTAGTGTAAAGAAATGCAACTGAGTTTTGTATGTTAATCTTGTATCCTGCTGCCTTGAAGAATTTGTTTATCAGTTCTAGTAATTTTTGTGTGGAGTCTTTAGGGTTTTCTATATACAGTATCATGCCATCTGCCTATTTTACCTCTTCCCTTCTAATTTGGATACCTTTTATTTCTTTTTCTTGAATGACAACAGACTTTAAAAGGCACGGTTAAATACCTGATTACAATGTAATCGATAAAGAAACTTGTTTACAATAACCAGTTTTATGACTGATTATAATATTAACCCTTAAAAACCTTAATCTCTGGCAAAAACCAAGAAGTAAGTAATTGTGAACCGTTTGTCATAACAGCATTTCCTGATTAGGACACTTATGTTTTCATCTTCCTCTCTTGAGAAGGCAAAGGTAGGTAAACTTAGACCTACCCAGCAATTAATGTTCCAATATTTTATCCTATTTGAAATGACCCAGATGGTCAATGAATTCTCTTCATTTAACTTGGTTTAGTTTCAAGTTAACAAAATCTGGAGCAACTATTATAGATAGACATTCCCAAAAGATAATTATTTGTATAGAGTTTACCCAAAAGCTCTTATTTACATTCACTTAAAGTTTCATCATATCAAGTCACTTTACTTGCTAAAAATTTGCAACAGATATAATAAGGTCTTACTTGCCCTTAATAAACCAAGATACAACAGAATTATTGTACTTAACACTGATGACTCTAAAGAGCTCATCACAAACCAGTCTTGGCAAGCCATCTGGAGGCAGAGGCATGCCATATATACAAGGTACGCATATACGCACATATATCCATATAGACACAGAGATCTCACAGTTTTCCTGCTAGAGTTTAAAAAGGCGGCTCTCTCTTTTCTGTTTTTTCCTTCAAGCTCAGGAATTAGATGCAAGTTCCTGAGATTCCCAGATAGACCATTTACATCTCAAAGGCACAGGAAGAGAAATAACAATTCCTTCTAGAAAGCTAACTTCCTCAACAACATATACAAAAACCAGTTTTAGAATGTCAAAAGAGTCCCATCTTGGACATCTTCAGGGATTTTTTTTTTTTTTTTTCGTTTCTAAATAGCCAATTCGGTTTAAACAAATAACAGTATTAGACAATAATACATATCATTCACATGCCTCACTTTCAGAGGAACATGAATCAGCATTCAAGTTACTAGAACTCCCTAATGAAGGTAAAAACCAGGGAGAGAGAATAGGATTTTAACTCAAGGTACTCTTGCACACACTCCAGATAAAAGCCAAACCAATTACAAAAGGCTCACTTTGATACAACAGTGGAGCCATTAGAGGCATTGTTCTCCAGGTCTCAAGGAGTACTGAAGCCAAATAGCCTTACAATAAAAATATCATTTTCTTTCATTTATGAGGGCATACCTGAAGGGCTCACAGTTTTGCAAAATATACCCTAGGAGAACTACAAGATAGAACAGAGCTCTGATCACTCCAGCACCGTATTTCTTCTGTTTCTCCCAAGTCGACTATGATTCATGCAGCCTGAGCAACTGAATGACCTACTAAGGGACTGAGAATGGAAACTAAAGCCCCAAACCATCCTCCAGGGTGTACTGTA
>NW_006785593.1:2022810-2045433 GCF_000442215.2 Lipotes vexillifer | reverse complement strand
ATTCCTGCTATAAATAATTCATTGTATGTGCCCAGATACGGCTGAGCATATACAGCGTGTTTCATGCCTAGTTCTCTTCATACACCCTGTAGTTCTCCCATGGTTTACCAAGAGAGAGGAGTAGTAGGTACATCCCCTTTGTTAGGCCAGGTGAAATGACAGGTGGCCATTATCCAGGAGAGCAGGGAAATCACTTCATCCTCATTGATGGCCCCATATAAGCACTGCCGCAGGGCTGGGTGGCCAGTCACAGAGGCCATCTTTAACATTTCCTGGCCAGTTAACACAATATCATCCCAGTGCTGGGGCGCCTAACCTTCAACTCAGCTATTAGCTCAACATCTGTGGCCTTTCTTAACATAGAAAGCAATAGCCAACCCACAGCCATAGCCATCACCTTATTGTCTAACTTCCTTTTTCCCACTGTAATGGTGTCCAGTATCTCCGCAACAGCCTTACGGGTGTCTATGAGTTCTCTGTACTCTCTTGCAAGCCCCCATTCCTCAAGGACAGCCACCACTGGGCCCTACATACTAGTGGACAGCCACAACAGGATTACCCCTATAACTTTTGGGATTACCCCCGCACTTTTCAGGCGACGGGCTAGTGCATGGCCCCCGCAATTTTCCATTCCCTGTCCTTATGAGACAGGAATTTCAAGGTGGGCTTGTACCCACCTTGGAGGGCAGGGCACAAACATTAAAAGAATGACACAGCCATTAAGAATAACAGGATATGACAAAAACTGGTTAGAACTCATTAGGCTCAAGGTGGCAGAAGATTTGACTTCCAGAAGACCTTGAACCTCCTTATAAGCTCACTGTAATATATTAGCATACTAAATGACACACCCACGAGCACCATGACAGCTCCGAGGCCGGCCCAATTCCTGGAAATCCCTGCCCCTTCTCCAAAATAGTTAGAATATTCCTCCTACCCATTAGCGTATAAGACTGCCCAGCCCATAAAAACTAAAATCCCAAGGCCCAGGGCCGCTCTCACCTTCTGAGACAGACTGCATTCTGCCTATGGATAATGTGTCTTTCTAAATAAACCTTTCACTTTACTATGGCTCACTCTTGAATTCTTTCCTGCCCGAAGCCAAGGACACTCACTTGGAGGGCTGTCCCAGGGACTCAGCCGGGACCTGGGATGTGACCATTCTCTCACACCCCGTTTTCCTGCAACACGTATTTCCCGACATCTCGGCGCTCACGGGAGTTTCCTCAGTATCCCGGCTGGCTCTGGCAATTGCTGGGCTGCACCTCGTTGCAAGCCCTGTACTTGCCCAGCTTCAAGACTGAAGAAAAAGCCCGGAGTCAGCAACAGAGACATCAATGGTTTAATGGATAGGGGGAGCTTACTTGTCTGAAGCAAGGTCCTGGAGCAACACCTCACCGTGTGTGGATGGCGAACAAGACATGGCAGCAGTCTTCACTCCCGGGAGAGGGGCGGTTACCTGTTTTAGTGGAAATTGACATCAGGTTGGCTCATCCTTTACCAGGGAAACCAGCAGAGGGGCATGCCCCTCACCGCCCCTATGATAAGCTATCATAGTGGAGATGTGCTGATCTAAACCTAGAACAATCATTAGCTGGGGACTGGGGCAAGTATGTAGGAAGCAAAGAGTGAAGTTATTTATTGGTTTACAGCTTTATTTTTCTCTTGGCAAAATTTCTTGGAACTAAGTCAGGTTAACAGGTGATCTACAGTCTCTTCTGTCATAGTGACACAGATGCCTTCAATTCTCAGTTCTTATTTGTTGTCATTCTTCCTCTCAGGCTGGAGGATAGATCATTGTTATCTGGGGAAACAATCAGTCTAGATCTATACCACATTTTGTAAAGTCATGATTGCATAGCAAGTTGCTGTTGGTAGTTATTTCAACTGCTACACACATCAGGTTTTCTTGTTCTTTTTGTAATATGATCATTTTGGGGGATCACTTGATAGGACGGTGACTGTAGAGTAGGGTATTGTAACCAAAATTGGGGTCTGGCTGCTCGCTGCTCAAAAGCCAATAAAGAGGCAAATTTGGTGGACAGGAAAGTTTGCTTTATTTTGGTTTCTGGCAATGGGGTGGGGAGGGCGGATGCCTGTCCAAAGGCTGACTCCCCTCCTACAACCAGTGGGCAAGAGCTTTTATTGCTGAAGGGAGGGGGCTACATGCAGAAACAGCAGTCAGCTCTGACAGTCATCTTGAAATTGGTCGTGTGATGGTCTGATCAGCATCATCTTGATTGTTTAAAGTACAGTTAATCTTCAGTTCCAGGGTCGGTTTGTTCCCATTTCCTTGAGGCCCATTCTCGGAATTGTGGCAGCTTAAGTCATGGCTACAGTCTGGCCATAATGTAGTTAACTTCTTCCACCTGCTGGGGGTTTCAATATCTATAAGACAGCCCAGAGGATATGGCTCAGAATATTATCTGTAGCCCTTGAGGAGGAACTAAAGTCCTTGATTATGCTTACTGACTAAACTATTATTATTTGGTCTCCTGTGACTGTTTTCTTTTGTTTCTGCATTTTCTCACTTCTCTGATTAAACTTATTCTTTGGCTAAGGTTTTTCCTAGACAAAAAAAGGCAGGCAGAGGACATGTGGGGGGGCATAGACCATAGGGTCCTGCTCCGTTTCAGTATAAGATGTTGGAGATCACACATTTGAACTGTGCCACTCAGAGAAATATGAGGAGCATAATTATAATCAGAGTTTATAGACTTCTAAGCCTAAATCCGAGAGTACCTAAATTAAACAAAGAAAACAGATCCCATCTTCATTCTGAAGAGTCTACAGAACCAGATTTGGAGATATTAGCCAAATCAATTAATTGCATAATTTCTTCATTGGTTTTTCAGATCTTCTTAGTAATTTTAAAGGTCTCATAAATTTTGTAGAGATGAAGGTACAACAATTTTTCCTCTCAAATGGCATATCGACAACCTCAAGATGCCAGTATTCTGTCGAGGGCTCCTCTGTTTCAAATCATCATATTTCCAATCTCATGCAGTTCTTAGTGAGATTGTCTAGCTCCTCTGTCAGTCATTGAACCATGGCAGGTAGGAGCTTCCTCACTTTCTGTGTCTCCTTTAAAGCATAATATGAAAAGCCCTGAGGACAGAACAAAGCTATCTAGAATTTCCATTGAGTGACTAAGGCTTTGAACCTCAAATTGAGGCCCAGTTTTTTTCCTTCTTGTATCAAGTTATAAAGTGAGCTCTTTTTCAAAGAAGGAGAAATAGGGGGCCAAAATGGACCCTGTGTGATACCAGAGATCATCCTGAAGACAGACATCACTTTACTGAGATAACTAGATCCTGTCCAGCTTTTTGAGAGTATCCATTATTATTATCATCATTATTATTATTGCCATAAATTCAATACCAGGCTTTGGAGTCTATCCAATGATATGGTCTTGGCTATAATATCCCTATGGGGTATCTCAGTTTCATTGCATGGTTTCAGCCCCATTCAGAAGTAGTTAGGTGCTAGGCAGGAGATTATAGAGACATGATTAAACAGATAAATGGTTAGATCTGATAGGGAATCAGATGCTTACATATTAAGCCTTTTTGTAAGGTCTGTAAATGTAACAGAGGTAAAATGCAAGCCATTTATTTCTTATTTTCTTTCTGAGACTTAACTCTGTGAAAGTTTGGTTATAGAGTCTATTTATTACAAATGGACCTTGGCTGTTGTTTCAGTGGAAGAAGAAACTTTCCATTATAGATATTTTATGATAAGGGGTTTTACATTTTTGATTACCTGGACTATTATATCATCTACCAGATTAAAAAGTCATGTCATGTTTGAGTCCAATTACTGATGAGAACAAATGTGTTTTTACAAGGGATTGATACTTAAAGAAATTCGTTGGCACTCAGAGGTAAATGTACTCAAACCAAACAGTTCAATTGTACATTTTGTTTGAATTATGAAAAGATTGCAACCAGAGATTGGACTCATACCAAGGAGTATATGAGGATTCAGAAAGAAACGTGAAGTGTAAAATTTGTAAGCATTACGGTTAAGAAAAAAAAAACCATATTTTTGTAAAAATTCAAAACCTTAATCCAGCAGAGGACAGAAATCATTCAGGAAAATAAAGAACAGAGGCATGATCCTGTCCCAGGGCTTCTGGGAAGATGGCGGAAGAGTAAGATGCAGAGATCACCTTCTTCCCCACAGATACACCAGAAATACATCTACACGTTGAACAACTCCTACAGAACACCTACTGAACGCTGGCAGAAGACCTCAGACCTCCCAAAAGGCAAGAAACCCCCCACGTACCTGGGTAGGGCAAGAGAAAAAAGAATAAACAGAGACAAAAGGATAAGGACGGTACCTGCACCAGTGGGAGGGAGCTGTGAAGGAGGAAAGGTTTCCACACACTGGGAAGCCACTTCGCAGGCAGAGACTGCAGGTGGCGGAGCGGGCAGCTTCGGAGCCATGGAGGAGAGCGCAGCAACAGGGGTGCGGGGGGCAAAGCGGAGAGATTCCCGCACAGAGGATCGGCGCCGACCGGCACTCACCAGCCGGAGGGGCTTGTCTGCTCACCCGCTGGGACGGGCGGGGCTGGGAGTTGAGGCTCGGGCTTCGGTCTGAGAGCAGAGGGAACTGGAGTTGCCGGCGTGAACACAGCCTGCAGGGGGTTAGTGCGCCACGGCTAACCAGGAGGGAGTCATGGGAAAAGTCTGGAGCTGCCGAAGAGTCAAGAGACTTTTTCTTCCCTCTTTGCTTCCTGGTGCGCGAGGAGAGGGGATTCAGAGCGCTGCTTAAAGGAGCTCCAGAGACGGGCGCAAGCTGCGGCTAAAAGTGCAGACCCCAGAAACGGGCATGAGACGCTAAGGCTGCTGCTGCCGCCACCAGGAAGCCTGTGTGCGAGCACAGGTCACTATCCACAACCCCCTTCCGGGGAGCCTGTGCAGCCTGCCACTGCCAGGGTCCCGGGATCCAGGGACAACTCCACCGGGAGAACGCACGGCGCGCCTCAGGCTGGTGCAACATCACGCTGGCCTCTGCCGCCACAGGCTTGCCCCGCACTTCGTGCCCCGCCCTCCCCGCCCCCCACGCCTGAGTGAGCCAGAGCCCCCGAATCAGCGGCTCCTTTAATCCCGTCCTGTCTGAGCAAAGAGCAGACGCCCTCCGGGGACCTACACGCAGAGGTGGGGCCAAATCCAAAGCTGAGCCCCTGGGAGCTGTGAGAACAAAGAAGAGAAAGGGAAATCTCTCCCAGCAGCCTCAGAAGCAGCGGATTAAAGTTCCACAATCAACTTGATGTACCCTGCATCAGTGGAATACATGACTAGACAACAAAGCATCCCAAATTAAGGAGGTGGACTTTGACAGCAAGATTTATGATTTTTTCCGCTTTTCCTCTTTTTGTGAGTGTGTATATGTATGCTTCTGTGTGAGATTTTGTCTGTATAGCTTTGCTTCCACCATTTGTCCTAGGGTTCTATCTGTCCATTTTTGTGTTTTAATTTTTTTCTTTTAATAATTATTTTTTTATTTTAATAACTTTATTATATTTTATCTTACTTTATCTTCTTTCTTTGTTTTTCCTGCCTTCCCTCCTTCCTTCCTCCCTCCCTCCCTCCTTTCTTTCTTTCTTTCTTTCTACTTCTACTAATTCTTTCTTTCTACTTTTTCTCCCTTTGATTCTGAGCCGTGTGGATGAAAGGCTCTTGGTGCTCCAGCCAGGAGTCAGTGCTGTCTCTCTGAGGTGGGAGGGCCAACTTCAGGACACTGGTCCACAAGAGAACTCCCAGCTCCACATAATACCAAATGGCGAAAATCTCCCAGAGAACTCCATCTCAACACCAGCACCCAGCTTCACTCAACGACCAGCAAGCTACAGTGCTGGACACCCTATGCCAAACAACTAGCAAGACAGGAACACAACCCCACCCATTAGCAGAGAGGATGCCTAAAATCATAATAAGTCCACAGACACCCCAAAACACACCACCAGATGTGGACCTTCCCACCAGAAAGACAAGATCCAGCTTCATCCACCAGAACACAGGCACTAGTCCCCTCCACCAGGAAGCCTACACAACCCACTGAACCAACCTTAGCCACTGGGGACAGACAACAAAAACAACGGGAACTACGAACCTGCAGCCTGCAAAAAGGAGACCCCAAACGCAGTAAGATAAGCAAAATGAGAAGTCAGAAAAACACACAGCAGATGAAGGAGCAAGATAAAAACCCACCAGACCTAACAAATGAAGAGGAAATAGGCAGTCTACCTGAAAAAGAATTCAGAATAATGATAGTAAAGATGATACCAAATCTTGGAAATAGAATAGAGAAAATGCAAGAAACATTTAACAAGGACCTAAAAGAACTAAAGATGAAACAAACAATGATGAACAACACAATAAATGAAATTAAAAATACTCTAGATGGGATCAATAGCAGAATAACTGAGGCAGAAGAACGGATAAGTGACCTGGAAGATAAAATAGTGGAAATAACTACTGCAGAGCAGAATAAAGAAAAAAGAATGAAAAGAACTGAGGACAGTCTCAGAGACCTCTGGGACAACATTAAACGCACCAACATTCGAATTATAGGGGTTCCAGAAGAAGAAGAGAAAAAGAAAGGGACTGAGAAAATATTTGAAGAGATTATAGTTGAAAACTTCCCTAATATGGGAAAGGAAATAGTTAATCAAGTCCAGGAAGCACAGAGAGTCCCATACAGGATAAATTCAAGGAGAAATACGCCAAGACACATATTAATCAAACTGTCAAAAACTAAATACAAAGAAAGCATATTAAAAGCAGCAAGGGAAAAACAACAAATAACACACAAGGGAATCCCCATAAGGTTAACAGCTGATCTCTCAGCAGAAACTCTACAAGCCAGAAGGGAGTGGCAGGACATACTGAAAGTGATGAAGGAGAAAAACCTGCAACCAAGATTACTCTACCCAGCAAGGATCTCATTCAGATTTGATGGAGAAATTAAAACCTTTACAGACAAGCAAAAGCTGAGAGAGTTCAGCACCACCAAACCAGCTTTACAACAAATGCTAAAGGAACTTCTCTAGACAAAAACACAAGAGAAGGAAAAGTCCTATAATAACGAACCCAAAACAATTTAGAAAATGGGAATAGGAACATACATATCGATAATTACCTTAAATGTAAATGGACTAAATGCTCCCACCAAAAGCACCAAAAGACACAGACTGGCTGAATGGATACAAAAACAAGACCCATATATTTTCTGTCTACAAGAGACCCACTTCAGACCTAGAGACACATACAGACTGAAAGTAAGGGGATGGAACAAGATATTCCATGCAAATGGAAACCAAAAGAAAGCTGGAGTAGCAATTCTCATATCAGTCTTTAAAATAAAGACTATTAGAAGAGACAAAGAAGGACACTACAAAATGATCAAGGGATCGATCCATGAAGAAGATATAACAATTGTAAATATTTATGCACCAACATAGGTGCACCTCAATACCCAAGGCAAATACTAACAGCCATAAAATGGGAAATCGACAGTAACACATTCATAGTAGGGGACTTTAACACCCCACTTTCACCAATGGACAGGTCATCCAAAATGAAAATAAATAAGGAAACACAAGCTTTAAATGATACAATAAACAAGATGGACTTAACTGATATTTACTGGACATTCCATCCAAAAACAACAGAATACACATTTTTCTCAAGTGCTCATGGAACATTCTCCAGGATAGATCATATCTTGGGTCACAAATCAAGCCTTGGTAAATTTAAGAAAATTGAAATCATATCAAGTATGTTTTCTGACCACAACACTATGAGACTAGATATCAATTACAGGAAAAGATCTGTAAAAAATACAAACACATGGAGGCTAAACAATACACTACTTAATAACGAAGTGATCACTGAAGAAATCAAAGAGGAAATAGAAAAATACCTAGAAACAAGTGACAATAGAGACACGACGACCCAAAACCTATGGGATGCAGCAAAAGCAGCTCTGAGAGGGAAGTTTCTAGCAATACAATCCTACCGTAAGAAACAGAAAACATCTAGAATAAACAACCTAACCTTGCACCTAAAGCAATTAGAGAAAGAAGAACAAAAAACCCCAAAGTTAGCAGAAGGAAAGAAATCATAAAAATCAGATCAGAAATAAATGAAAAAGAAATGGAGGAAATGATAGCAAAGATCAATAAAACTAAAAGCTGGTTCTTTGAGAACATAAACAAAATTGATAAACCATTAACCAGACTCATCAAGAAAAAAAGGGAGAAGACTCAAATCAATAGAATTAGAAATGAAAAAGGAGAAGTAACAACTGACACTGCAGAAATACAAAAAATCATGAGGGATTACTACAAGCAACTCTATGCCAATAAAATGGACAATCTGGAAGAAATGGACAAATTCTTAGAAATGCACAAACTGCCAAGACTGAATCAGGAAGAAATAGAAAATATGAACAGAAACAGACCCATCACAAGCACTGAAACTGAAACTGATTAAAAGTCTTCCAACAAACAAAAGCCCAGGACCAGATGGCTTCACAGGTGAATTCTATCAAACATTTAGAGAAGAGCTAACACCTATCCTTCTCAAACTCTTCCAAAATATAGCAGAGGAACACTCCCAAACTCATCCTACCAGGCCACCATCACCCTGATACCAAAACCAGACACAGATGTCACAAAAAAAGAAAACTACAAACCAATATCACTGATGAATATAGATGCAAAAGTCCTCAACAAAATACTAGCAAACAGAATCCAACAGCCCATTAAACGGATCATACACCATGATCAAATGGGATTTATTTCAGGAATGCAAGGATTCTTCAATATATGCAAATCAGTCAACGTGATACACCATATTAACAAACTGAAGGAGAAAAACCATATGATCATCTCAATAGATGCAGAGAAAGCTTTTGACAAAATTCAACAACCATTTATGATAAAAACCCTGCAGAAAGTAGGCATAGAGGGAACTTTCCTCAACATAATAAAAGCCATATATGACAAACGCACAGCCAACATTGTCCTCAATAGTGAAAAACTGAAAGCATTTCCACTAAGATCAGGAACAAGACAAGGTTGCCCACTCTCACCACTCTTATTCAACATAGTTTTGAAAGTTTTAGCCACAGCAATCACAGAAGAAAAGGAAATAAAAGGAATCCAAATCAGAAAAGAAGTAAAGCTGTCACTGTTTGCAGATGACATGATACTATACATAGAGAATCCTAAAGATGCTACCAGAAAACTACGAGAGCTAATCAATGAATTTGGTAAAGTAGCAAGATACAAAATTAATGCACAGAGATCTCTGGCATTCCTATACACTAATGATGAAAAATCTGAAAGTGAAATCAAGAAAACACTCCCATTTACCATTGCAACAAAAAGAATTAAATATCTAGGAATAAACCTACCTAAGGAGACAAAAGACCTGTATGCAGAAAATTATAAGACACTGATGAAAAAAAGTAAAGATGATACAAATAGATGGAGAGATATACCATGTTTTTGGATTGGAAGAATCAACATTGTGAAAATGACTCTACTACCCAAAGCATTCTACAGATTCAATGCAATCCCTATGAAACTACCATTGGCATTTTTCACTGAACTAGAACAAAAAATTTCACAATTTGTATGGAAACACAAAAGACCCCGAATAGCCGAAGCAATCTTGAGAACTAAAAATGGAGCTGTAGGAATGAGGCTCCCTGACTTCAGACTATACTACAAAGCTACAATAATCAAGACAGTATGCTACTGGCACAAAAACAGAAGTATAGATCAATGGAACAGGATAGAAAGCCCAGAGATAAACCCATGCACATATGGTCACCTTACCTTTGATAAAGGAGGCAGGAATGTACAGTGGAGAAAGGACAGCCTCTTCTATAAGTGGTGCTGGGAAAACCGGACAGGTACATGTTAAAGTATGAGATTAGATCACTCTCTAACACCATACACAAAAAAAAGCTCTAAACGGATTAAAGACCTAAATGTAAGGCCAGAAACTATCAAACTCTTAGAGGAAAATATAGGCAGAACACTCTATGACATAAATCACAGCAAGATCCTTTTTGACCCATGTCCTAGAGAAATGGAAATAAAAACAAAAATAAACAAATGGGACCTAATGAAACTTAAAAGCTTTTGCACAGCAAATGAAACCATAAACAAGACCAAAAGACAACCCTCAGAATGGGAGAAAATATTTACAAATGAAGCAACTGGCAAAGGATTCATCTCCAAAATTTATGAGCAGCTCATGCAGCTCAATAACAAAAAAACAAACAACCTAATCCAAAAATGGTCAGAAGACCTAAATAGACATTTCTCCGAAGAAGATATACAGACTGCCAACAGACACATGAAAGAATGCTCAACATCATTAATCATTAGAGAAATGCAAATCAAAACTACAATAAGATATCATCTCACACCAGTCAGAATGGCCATCATCAAAAAATCTAGAAATAATAAATGCTGGAGAGGGTGTGGAGTAAAGGGAACCCTCTTGCACTGTGTGGGAATGTAAATTGATACAGCCACTGTGGAGAACAGTATGGAGGTTCCTTACAAAACTACAAACAGAACTACCATATGACCCAGCAATCCCACTACTGGGCATATACCCTGAGAAAACCATAATTCAAAAAGAGTCATGTACCAAAATGTTCATTGCAGCTCTATTTACTATAGCCCGGAGATGGAAACAAACATTCATCATCGGATGAATGGATAAAGAAAATGTGGCACATATGTACAATGGAATATTACTCAGCCATAAAAAGAAACAAAATTGAGCTATTTGTAATGAGGTGGATAGACCTAGAGTGTGTCATACAGAGTGAAGTAAGTCAGAAAGAGAAAGTCAAATACCGTATGCTAACACATATATATATGGAATTTAAGGAAAAAAATGTCATGAAGAACGTAGGGGTAAGACAGGAATAAAGATACAGACCTATTAGAGAATGGACTTGAGGATATGGGGAGGGGCAAGGGTAAGCTGTGACAAAGTGAGAGAGTGGCATGGACATATATACAGTACCAAACGTAAGGTAGATAGCTAGTGGGAAGCAGCCGCTTAGCACAGGGAGATTGGCTTGGTGCTTTGTGACCACCTAGAGGGGTGGGATAGGGAGGGTGGGAGGGAGGGAGATGCAAGAGGGAAGAGATATGGGAACATATGTATATGTATAACTGATTTACTTTGTTATAAAGCAGAAACTAACACACCATTGTAAAGCAGTTATACTCCAATAAAGATGTAGAAAAAAAAAAAAGAACAGAGGCATGAAGATTAAAGAAAGACAATGTGTAGCTCTGGTGAACTAGATCTTGTCCTGCAGGTTTTGGGTGCATGCTGTGTTCCTCCTACAGTTATCCTCTTGATATGAAGCCCTTGGTTCATGAAGTCTCCTTCTGATGACTATCTGCTTCTGAAGTATTCTTAAGAATCCTTTATTTTAAATTTCTCAAAGGAATGGCAGTCCAAGTATTGAAGTATGAAACTTTGTATCTCTTCAGCTGAGATCCATGAATCTGAGGATCTACACCACAGATTTTAATTGCTATGTTAGTGGTTAGAAGTACCTAATACAGTTGTTTCCAAAGTAATTCCAAGGCATTTTCCATCTTATTTCTTTTTCAGAAGATAAAATCTCTGAGTCCTATCAGGTAAAGTTTGAGAGGATGTGAAGGAAAGGCAGCTTGTCCATGTTGGTGATAAAACTAAATTATTGCATGAGTTCTTTAAAGTAGGTTGCCATGTGCTGATGTCTGACTATGTAAGTTAGACTAGAACATCAGAGGAGAAATACCCACCCTCATATAGTGACATGTAATAACTTTATATGGTGACAGTTGATGGGTCTCAGAAAGTACGGATCTCATTGTTATGAGAACATTCTTAGTGAAGTCAAAGAGTGACAGATAATTTTGCGCCCTTGAATTTAAATGTGCCATTGCCTCTCTCAGCTTTGTTAAGGATTGAGTGTAATCTGAACAATAAAGTTTCTAATTACACAACAAGGCTTTCAAAGTTCTATAATAACAGTCCCAGGAAAATGAGTACCTTTATCACTGGAGAAGTAGGTTGGAATTCCCCACACTGAAAACATGAAATTAAGTAATTTTTTGCTACTTCAGAGCCATGTCTTTTTAGCAAGGCTCATGCTGAGAATAAGCAATGATCTGGACATGCTATAAATTCATAGCATATGTGAAATCTATTTGGAAGTGTTCAATGGGACCAGGAGGCTTGGGTTCTGCTTGACCATGTTTCACGCTTATACTGGTGGCAGAAATCATAGGCACTGGAGACATACTCAGAAATTTTAGTAAAATTCTCCCACCTCCAAGTGTTGGCTGAGTACAAAGGCTATTTTGTCTTCAATGTTGTGGGTTAATTTTGTGTAAAATACTTGCAAATTTACACTTGAAGACCTCTGCACCCACCAAGGGATCATCTTGGAAGCACTAGAGATTATCCTCCTGTAATGTGCATCTAGATTTCTCTCAATAACCCTTTTGTCATTTGGCAGATGGTATATATCTATCTAACCATTTATTTTATTTGGTAAGTCATTTTTTATTTTGGAATAAATCATATCAGTAGCAATGAGATAAAAAAGTGGATGTATAATGAAAACTTAAAGTCTGATTCTCTCTTATTCAAAAGGTTGATGAGGAATATGTAAACTATACAAAATGTTGGCCAACATTTATTATCCACTATGGAGGCCATAATGATATATCTGACCAGAAACCAGAAAACCTAAATCTTCTAAAAAAGCGTAAATCATTACCTACTTAAAAACTTATCAGATACTTGAGACTGTGGAAGTCACATTTAGATTAAATGAAGTTAGTTTTGCTTGTCCTTAATCCCAGATTTTCTTTTTCATATACAAGAAAAATGATATGTTAGGTTTAATTAATTGGATCCATTAGCAGCAGCAGAATTTAGCAAATAGTTAAATTATGCCAGTTCCACAAAAATGTCATTAGTTGCTTAAAATAGGAAATAAGTTAAATTTTTATAATGGCTTGTGTTTAAACAAAATACTCATTCCATGGAATCAAAGTAAGCCTTTTGGAAGCTCATCCTGGAAAAGGAGATATATTTAGCATTATTAAATTGATGTTGTAAATTTAGTTTAAAAGTTAAGAAATAAATTTAAAGTTTTTTGGGTTGATAATGCAACTAAAAGTTTTTGGGTAGCGTACAGTGTTGTTATAGGAAGATGGCTATTAACTAAATTAAGAAACCTACAATGTGGAAATGTACTTGGGATATGTTATGGACAAATGTCCAAATTTATGACTTTATAAATATATACATACTTAGAGTAACTGAGTAACCAATTGTCTGTGACAAAACTGATGTCAAGTAGAAGTAAATACTTCAGCATGGCAGTGAGTACCTTTTTTTAATCGCCCAGTATCATTCAGAGTTTAGAAATGTTTGAACCTTTGAAGAACTATCTGCAATTGAATGTATCTTACCATGATATTGAAGTTTTAAATAAGTGATTTCTCTAAATCTTGGTTGCACTTCACTGAAAATCAGTGAGGAATCTTTAAATATTCAACAAACAGAATGCCAAGAGTCTATTTTTTGAAGCTTTTGGAGAATTGCAGTTATTGAAAACAAAGTTTACAAACAGAAAGACCTGGAAATTTATCCATAACAAGCAAATGAAGAATAGAACAAATTAAATGATAGGAATTCAAACAGTATATAAGATTTAGTTGAAATTCTAGAATTGCATTTGGAAAAAGTTGATTTTGATAGAGATCTCATTTTTCATTGGTTAATTTAGATTCTGTACAAGAATGCTAAGAAGGCCTATAATTTTGCAAGATCTAAATTTGGCAAATCATCTAAAGCAATTATAAATAGAGATAACCTACTTGATAAGTTTTTCATGTAAATCTTTGTCAGAGATAAATTTTCTGACTGCAGGTAAAAATGATGTGCTCATGCAAATATTCACCATGAAATATTTACTCACTTAAATAATATTAGAATTGAGAGTATCCTCTTTTTAGCAGAATTTGCTTTGAGCTTATCGGTTATCCCAGTTCTGTAGAGAGAATATTTTCTTAGTGAAAAGTATTGCGATTACAGAAAAGATTCTATTGAAGATATCAGTATCAAATTTATTAACCCTCTATTTGGTTTTGAAGAAGATTGCAGAGATTTTTATAAAAATATTAAATAATGAGACAATTAAAAATACATTTTTTAGAAAAATACCAGTGATATGGTGTTGGGACAGTTACAGCTAAGGAACTGATTAAAAGCATTTGCCTATGTACCAGTAGTATTTCTGCTGTTTATGCTATTTTTTTAGTATTCTGATAATCAAGATAGTTTCCCCCTTTATTGAACTCTTGTGTTATCTTTATTTTCTAAATAGAATTTTAATTTTGAAAATATCTTTCAATAGAATTTTATACATCCACCAGCATAATAAAACCAAATTTAGGCAAGCAAATAATATTTCAAATATTTATATTAGTATAATTATTTTAGTGACCTGTATTCACTCTTAAAATGCTTTCAGTTTGGACAGTAGACGATATGTTCTCTCCAGCTCATGGGGTAAATAAAAGAGAAATGGTAGGAAATAAAGTTAAAACGGGAGGCAGGGGTCAAATTATGAAGGAAAGGTGAGGGTAAGGAGTTTGGATTCCATGGGAGAGACAGACAAGGAAAGAATTATTTCTGTCACACATTTAAGGTGCAGGAAATTGAGCTAAAATTGATTTACCCTATGCCTTGAATAGTCTATTACACCATAAGATTCTATTTTTAACATGAAAATAATATGATAATCGTGATGCTCTTCCAACTGTTAATTGGTTGTAGAATCACATACTTTTAGGAAGAATAAGTTTTTCCTGAAAGCTTATTGTATTTTATGAGTTTAGTTTATCACAACGTTGAACTGCCAACACCTTTCGGTGAAGATTAATTTTAATCTTATATGATGGCTTTGCCGTCTGGCAAAGAACTTCCATACACTTAGTCAAAATGTGGCATCCACACCTGAAGTAAGTCACCATTTTCCCTCCTTTCCCTATTTGGCTTATTGGATTTAAGGTGTTTGAAAATTCTTTTCTTTATTCTTTGTCTGAATAATCCCTTCCTTCAGGTGTTTGCCTCTTTATTTCACTCAGGTGTATGGTCTCAACATAATGTGGTGTTCATTCTTATCCAGCAATCTCTCCACTTGTCTTTTGCTTAATGTTTTTTTCTACGTGGTTGACCCATAAGAAATTATCAGTCTTTGAGCTACAGAAACAACAATTTCAAAAGTTTTAACCTATTGCATCTCCTGTTGCTTCTTAGCCTTCTTGTCTTGGATACGCAGATCACTTATCTCTTCCTTCTTCTTCTCCAGTTAGTTCTATGGCGTCATTTCATCCAAATAATTTTTATTATTTTAACATCCTGGGGTTTTCATAGTATATTAGATTGGCTTCATATTGTATTAGATTATTAGTAAGCAACATTTTTGAGCACTGTCTGCATGCCAAATATTTTCTACGGGCTTTACAAGTATCAACTCCTTTACTCCTTCAAAAAACCCTATGAAGTAGATACTGTTATTATCCTCATTTTACAGATGAGGAAACAGTTACTTATGGTTTAAACAATGTTGCCATAGCCACACGGATAATAAATATCCAAGTCAGAATTTGAACCCAGGCACTCCTTACTACTATACCATACTACGTTTTATAATTAATAAAGGTGGAGGGGGATTGGGAATTAACACAGTATAGGACACAATAGGGCAAAAGCAGTAATTCCAGTGAAGGGGCTAAAAATAAGTTATTTGGTTTAAATAGGGACATGTCAAATTTAGACTATTTCTGGCAAACATAACGATCACAGAGGAGTTTTAAAACGATGGAGAACTTTGGGGACTCGGCTTCTGCAGTACACTATGGAAGTTGTGGAAGCTACTATTGGAAAAGAGTTCCATCCAGAGAAATTTATTTTGAAAAGTATTTAGGAAAGAGTGGGGGCAAGTCTAGTCCCTGAGCTAAAGGACTAAGAGGGAAAAGGAAAGAGAATATGCACCATTCAGTAATCTGATGTATCCTTCAGGGATGTCCTTGCTCAAGGTACCAGTCATCCAGGGGACAAGAGTTGAGGGAAGTTCTGAAATAACAAAAGCCCATGCAGGAGGGGCTCATATAGATGGGCCAAGTTCCTCACAGAGACATTCCAGAGGAACTGCCACTTATTACCTAGGTTCAATATTTGTTGATGCAGCAGGCAGTTTCTACATTGTTGTTGCTGATTGCATGCTCATCACAATCAGCTGGGATGAGTTTCTGATTGTGATAATTATGACATCGCTAAGAGAATCTTATCACACTTTCAAAATAATCATATCGCATTCCAAACATCTCAAATTTATGCATTATGTTGTTAATAAATGATAATGTAAAATTCTAAGAAAACAGTAATACCCCTAATAAATCATTGTGTATATTTATAAGGTATGGTAGAAAATAGATTTGATATGAATGCTCTTTGAATGTGGGTAAATTGAATATGTATAACTAGTTGTGTAAAAGTTTAATTTCTGGCCTCATAGCATATAAATCAATTGTAATTTGTTGAATATAGTTTCAGTTCATATATAACTGTAGCAAATGAAAGAAAAGTGAGATAAAGATCCTTAAAGAGACTTTTCTCATGATCCAATTAGATAAAAAGAAGTTGCTTTGCAACAAGAAAATGTTCCACTTTTAGCCTGTAGGAGCTTTAAATCTTGGCAATGATAACATGGTGCACCAAATAATACTAACTTAGGAGTTTTTTCTGTTTGAGCAAGATCAGGAGAAGTTAAATCCTCAAGGTATGTAGAGTCCTAAATTCCTTGAAAATTTAAGGGACTTTTACAGGCAAAGTTTGTACATTGACTTTAAATCACATGTTTTCCGATAGTCTAAGACAAGTCATATATACAGTATTTGTGTTAAAATGGGCTGCTCTGATACTTTTATATATATTATACCTATTATATAGACTATATAATAGGGTGATTGCACAGCATTAGGTTATAAATATAATTATTATTACAGCTTATAAATTTATATCAGGATAATTTAAGGTATTTCAAAAATTGTTTTGGACTAATGATATATCCTAGCAGAGGTTGATAGCTTTAGGACACAGTATGTAGACAGTATGTGTATCTGCTTGTAGTGATCAGGGTGAATTCAAATGATAGGAAACTGAGATCATACTTCCTAGCAGCATGCTGCTGAGCTGCAGAAATTTGTAGGCTTATCCTAGTTCTTATAGAAAAAAATGGAGGGTGTTAATAACTCATGACTTGTGGTGTTTGGAGTTAACGGTAGTGGTGAAAGGTGTTAGGATCATAGAAACCAGTCTCCTTTATGCCTGGAGAATTCCGAAATCTCGAAGTAGGCTGATGGTAGGGAAGGCTTACAATCCTTTCAAGTTACGTTTAAATGTTGAAAGTGTTAAACTAGACTTGCACTGTCCAATATGGTAGCCTGTAGTCACATGCCTTTACTGAGCATTTGAAATATGGCTGGTCCTAATTCAAATGTGCTAAAAGTGCTAAATACACATAGGATTTTGAAGATTTAGTATTTAAAAAGAGTGCTATATATCAGTTTAAAATATTGATTACATGATAAAAGGGTAATATTTTGGAATACTGGATTAAATAAAAATACATTAATGAAATTAACTTCAGTTTTTTAAAATTTTCTTTTTAATATTGTTACTGAAAAATTTTAAATTGTATATGTGACTAGCATTTGTGGTTCATATTGTATTTCTATTGGACACCGTTGAGCTAGCCTAAAGTCTTGCTTCTCTGTTCATTACTCATTCATTTTTTTATTTGGAAAGAGGATAATTTAACTGTTAAGTCTGGGAAAAGGAGCTGACTACCCAGACTCAGTCCTTCCCTCTCTCCATTCTTTGGGAGGCAGCCTGTCCATCAGAAGCATGCCTTATCATCTGCTTTTCTGCCAAGGATTAAGGAACCTGCTCCTGAGGGGGAGAATACTACAGTTTTCCAGCTGTGCCCATGACTGGGTAGGTAATTCCATCTCGTTTGAGGTGATGTATTAGCAGGTTCTACCAGCACAGTTCTAAGCCATTTCCTATAAACAAGTCTTTTAAAATAATAACATATCTGAACTCCATCTCCATTTTTTTTTTTTTTTTGGATTCCTGTATCTATCACGTAGTTTGATTTTATCTCAGATAGGGAAAATTCTCCTTTATATTAGGACCTCTCAAACTCTTAACAGCTGGAACAGAGAAGGGATTGCAGAGCAACTGTCTGTATCCTGACACTCAACATGACACAGAGGCATGAGTTTACTGTGTATTAATTGATTGTCATGGAACATAACCAGGTTTGAGCCATCCCAACCTAATATCAATCAAGAGGGCAGAGTCTGGGGCCAAGAGGATTATAGCAAAAAAGAGGCTGAGCAGTAGACTGTCAAGGGCAGGGGCTGGAGAGGCAGAAGATGGGGTTTGATGGAGTGGGAAGCCACAGGAGGTCAGAGAGTGCCCGACCCCTCCCGTGGAACCGTGCAAATTAGAGATGCCTGTGGAGGTCTTCCAGAAAATCTGCATTTGAATGCCTGTCTCATCAAGAATCCTAATGGCTGGATTACAACAATACTAATCATTTAAGAGATGATTTTTCCTTTTCCCCAACTATTTTCCAGGTCTTAGGTTTTCAGAGAAGAAAGAGAGATACAAAAGTAGTAGAGTGAGGTGAGAATGACAAACAAGAAAAGTGCAATAGACAATCTCCTCCTTCCCTGCGTACTAAGTCATGGTTCAGGCCTTGAATTGATTGTGAAATCAAATTTTCTGGTGAACCTCTATGAGACATTTTAATGCCTGAAAACACTAGTGAAATGGAATGATATGAGAAAGCAAGAGACCTGTCTGAGGAGTCCTCAAGGAGTAGGAATGGGAGAGGTATTACAGCAGGGATTATTAAATGTTACTCTGCATCAGAAGCACTTGGAGGGCTTCTTAAAATACAAATTGCAGGGCTTCCCTGGTGGCGCAGTGGTTGAGAGTCCGCCTGCCAATGCAGGGGACAGAGGTTCGTTCCCCGGTCTGGGAAGATCCCACATGCCAGGGAGCAGCTAGGCCTGTGAGCCATGGCCGCTGAGTCTGTGCGTCCAGGGACTGTGCTTCGCAATGGGAGAGGCCACAGCAGTAAGAGGCCCGCATACCGCAAAATAAATAAATAAAAATAAAATACAAATTGCAGGTCCCATCTCCAGAGTTTTTAATTCAGTAGGTTTGGGAGGGTTTCTGGGGCCTGAGCATTTACATTTCTAAATGTCCAGGTGATAAAAGAAATTTTCCTATATTGAGGTATGGGGAAGTCATTCTGGCTTTTACGTGAGTTAAACTGAATGTTATGCTAATTAGAACAGACTGTTTTTGGTCTATTGAACATATGTTGTACATATGCTTTAATTATTAAAGAAAAGAGCACACTGACCAGAAGTAAAGATTGTCCATGTTAAAAATAAAGATTCAATGCCTCTCTTCCTGGGATGCCAATGCTGGTACTCCTTTGATGATAAGGCTCCCTTCCCTGGTGCCAAGGCCACACTGACTTGCTGTGTACGTGCTGGTCTACTGTTTTTGGAACCTTGAAGAAATGTATCCCTGACTTGTTTAATATTCTTTATTCTGACAAGATATAAAAGTGTGCTGAAAACCATGCTTCTCCAAAGCAGTTTCTTAGAGTAATCTGGGAAATTGGCTGCCCGGCTATCGTCGTCAGTTTGGCTCAAACAAAACTCTTTTCTATTCTTATTATTGATTGTTATTGATTATTTTCATTGACACAGGTGATATTGATATTAATATTGATAGTTCAGAGACCTACTTTGAGAACCACTGTTAAAGGCAGTAGTAAAACAATTCAAAACAACAATAACAAAACAATCTTTCTGTTTGAATCCATGAAGTTCAGTCTATTTCCTAAACCAGTTTATAAACAAAGATGGGTGTATAAGAAATGTTTATTACAACTTTATTTGGAGGAGCAAAGCTTACCCATAAATATGGGACTGGAAAATTGTGGTATATCCCTAAAATGGAATATTACATAGTCACTGTAATTACATAAAAACATATCTCAGAAGTATTTTCAAATTATAAAAATTAAGTAGCCCAGCAATGTGCACTTTTTTTTTTTTTTTTTAAATAATACACAATGTATTTATTTATTTATTTATGGCTGTGTTGGGTCTTCATTTCTGTGCATGGGCTTTCTCTAGTTGTGGCAAGTGGGGGTCACTCTTCATCGCGGTGCGCAGGCCTCTCACTATCGCGGCCTCTGTTGTTGCGGAGCACAGGCTCCAGACGCGCAGGCTCAGTAATTGTGGCTCACGGGCCCAGTTGCTCCATGGCATGTGGGATTTTCCCAGACCAGGGCTCGAACCTGTGTTGTCTGCATTGGCAGGCAGATTCTCAACCACTGCGCCACCAGGGAAGCCCCACTTTTTATAAATAACACATACTTGCATATGAATTAAAATCATATGGAAGAAAATACAATAATATGTTAACAGTGGTTATATCCTTGGCTGAAGTCAGATGGTAGAGAGTCTGTGGAAGGAATTTGACTTTGGAATTTAAATTCTTCCAAAACTCTTCCATCAACTGTTTGTATCAAAGAAAGAGTAATAGTTTAAAAAATCTGTGCCTTTGCATATGGTAGTCCACCTAAGCTTAATGCTCTTCTACCTCTTCTTTGCCTGAAAAATAGCAGCCTGCTCAAGTATCCAATCTTCTTTATGAAAATTTCTCCAAATTTTTCCTCACTCAGTAACCCCACTATTGTGGGCTGAACTGTGTCCCTCCCAAATTCCTATGTGGAAGTCTTAACCCTTAGAATGTGACACTATTTGGAGATGGGACCTTTAAAGAGGTAATTAAGGTAAAATGAGGTTATATGGGTGGACCCTAATTTAACATGACTGGGTTCCTTAGTTTAGGACACAGACATGTGTGCACATAGGGGAAACACCACGTGAGGGCACAGTGAGAAGGCAGCCACCTACAAGTCAAGGAGAGAGGCTTCAGAGGAAACTACATCTGCCACTACCTTGATCTTAGACTTCTAGCCTCTAGAACTAAGTAATAAATTCCTATTGTTTAAGCTACCCAGTCTGTGACACTTTGCTATGGCAGAGTCCCAGGAAATAAGACACCACGGTGCTTTGTTCATACAACCCCGAAACATTCGCCACATCACATTTTAATGTGCTTGTATTTCTTGTTATCCAGTAGATTATAACACCTCTGTATTAGTTTTCTATTGTTGTTATAACAAAGTGCCACAAAGTTAAGGCCTTAAAACAATACTAATTTATTATTTTAGAGGGCCAGTACCAATCTCACAGAGCTAAATTCAAGGGGTCAGGATATTTCTGAAGGCTCTAGGGGATGATCCATTTCCTTGCTCATTCAGAATTCATTTCCACGTAGTTGTAGGACTGAGATCTCTTTTCTTTGCTGTCTGTCAGCTGGAGACTACCCTTGGTTCCTAAACACTCCCTGCATCGCCGAACTAGCAACAGAGTGGTGAATCCTTCTCACTGCCATTTATTTGATGTCATCACATTTCTCTCTAACTGTAGCCAAAAGTTTCTCTGCTTTTGAAAACTCATGTGATTAGACTGGGTCCACCCAAATAATCCAAGGTAGTCTCCTCATCTCAAGGTTTATAATGCTAATTGTATTTGCAAATTTTTTTTTTTTTCTTTTGCCATGTTAGGTACCATATTCACAGGTCACAGGGATTCAGCCATGGACACCTCAAAATTTAAGGGCAGATTTCATTCATTTTTTGCATCCTTTACCAAAGCTTGACAAATAGATTTTACACCAAATTTCTTACCTTGAATGTGCAAATGAAAGCCAGAAAGAAAGAGAGAATGGGAGTGAGGGAGGGAGGGGAAAAGGAAGGAAAGAAGGAAAAACAGAAGAAATAATATATCCCCAACAGAACTTCACCGTATCAGGTAGAAGTCCTAGCATAATGTTCAATACATAATGTTTAGTTCAGTTTAGTTAACCATCTACTATATTAGAGCAGGCATATAAAAGGCATTTAATAAATGTTTTGAACAGATCTGAATCATAATGGTTATGAATTTAGCTGTTAATCAACTCATCAATGACTAATATACAGAGGTAATAATTTCAGTAAATTGTATTATCTATCATGGTTGGAAATGAAATGCTTTTGCTAGTCAAGTATTCTGGTTACGTTATAAATCATATGATCCTCGTAATTTTAAAGTACTAAAATAAAATAAAATACTCTTTTAAAAAAAACAACTTTGTTTTACAATAAAGAAAACCCTGAAATTCTTGAAGTGAGTCATATTATAAATATCTTTCAGAGCAATGTCACCAATTAGAGAGACTACTTTTAACCAAATTCCAGAGAAACCAAAATCTTTTTTTTTTTTTTTTTTTTTTTTTTTTTTTTGGCCTCTCACTGTCGTGGCCCCTCCCGTTGCCGGACGCGCAAGCCCAGCGG
>NW_006785593.1:1973493-2022590 GCF_000442215.2 Lipotes vexillifer | reverse complement strand
ACGCACAGGCTCAGCGGCCATGGCTCACGGGCCCAGCTGCTCCGCGGCATGTGGGATCTTCCCAGACCGGGGCACAAACCTGTGTCCCCTGCATCGGCAGGCGGACTCTCAACCACTGCACCACCAGGGAAGCCCAGAAACCAAAATCTTTATCCTTTCCTGGAAAAACTGACTTATTATACAAATGCTATTTGACCTTGGAGATGCCACAGTAATTTCTAGATTTAGGTTATAATCTCCCTAGAAAAAAAACTTAGTGAGTAAGTGGAATTTGTTATGTATTACTTTCAAAGCATACTGATGAGAAGATAATCTGTTTTAGCCATCTTGGTTGAGTTTTAAGGGGACATCCTTGAATAAAATGCAAAGGCCTTACTCAGCAGCAGATAATTACCGGAGTGTGATGGTTCATAGACCATCTGAGAAAACATGATGTCCTTGATGAAAGCATTGCAGGATTTCTCAGCAAGACAGGGATTATAGTCATAAAGTTGCTTTCTTGACAGTTTTAGATTTTCTTCAACTAACTAAATTCTCATAGATCTCTTAGTATGGGTGTTGTCAGTGCATAGGTTTTCCTGTCAATTGTTTTCATGGCAGTCAATCTAAACACTTTCACTTTAAGCTAAGCCCCTGGCAGCTATATATCTACTGGCAAGCTTTTTTTTTTTTTTTTTTTTTAAATCTGAGAGAAACAGTATTAGGTTCTTTAGGTTAATATTCCAATTCCAGTCACATTACATCAGTACACCTGAAGTGCTTTGCTACTATGGTAACCCATAATTCTGAAGTGCACAGATGATATTTATCATGCTCCATTTCTCACTTTGTGTACAGGAGGAAGCTCCGTGCAGCCTACTAAGAGCAAAGGTGGTGGCGCTGGGCCAGAGAAGGAAATGGGAGGACTGGAGATGGATTGCCTGACTTTCAATTTCCTGTTTTCTCCCTCCTCCAAGTGACTATCCAATGAGAAGCATTTTTTCTTAATGCCGTAAAGATGGATCTCAATTATCCATGATAATTAAGTTCAGAGTCAGGAAAAATGAAATCCACTGGTAATCAAAAACACTAATTTAATTACGAGTTTCAGTTTCCCCTCCTAACAATATTTAACAAATTTGCTGCAAAGAAACTAAGTGGAATTATTTCCTTTTCCCACTGTCATTCCTTTCCTTTTACAGTTTCTACTAGAAGCGCCAAAGAATATAAGGAGAGAGTTTTCTGGATAATACCCCAATTGGATAATCAACTTCTGAATGGCCTAGATTGAGAATAAGTTAAATTTTCTACACCAAAAGATATGTGCACCACACAGTATTTTATTGTAATTATATATTTTCTCATCAGGAACTGTGTTTTTTATGTTACACATTTCATGCTCATCAATTTGGTATGTGTGTGTGTGTGTGCGTGCGCATGTGCGTGTGTGTGAGGAGTTGACAGTGATTAGTATGACATGGTAATGCTACAATTTAATGACCTAACACTCATAATATTTTTTTGCTCTTAAATTTTTATCTGGATGAAACAACCTTAATGTTCTTATGTTATCAAAGAACAAATAGAATTGTGACTTTATATTGCAGTTTGGTTACTAAGTTCATGTGTCATGTTTTGTTATGGTTCCAATAGTTACACCTGGCTTCTCTGTGAGTTGAGGGTCCAACATTGAGTTATTTCCTCTTGCATCTTTCTGATTTTATATTTAATACAAGATATAACAAACAGGAAATAAGCCCAGTCTCATACACATAATGGCTGAGGAAAATTCTTATTTTATTCTTTTTCCAATTCTTTAGAAACAGAGGTTTATTATCACTCCTGAAGGTGTCACTTCTATGATTGCAAAATAGAAGCAAACATATAAACCCTATAGTTCTTAGAAAAGTCTTGATAACATGTTAATCAAAGCATCTCTGGAGGGTTAAATTGCTGCTTTAGAACTTATTTGTCCTTAGGAAGTAGAATTTTATTTTTAAAACTTTCTTTTGTAACAGTGATTTTTTTGTAATGTGAAAAGAGTGCAACATGGGTGGAAAATTCTCCTTATTACCATGTTTCCATCATGCACCAGTATTTAGAAACAAAAACTTGATTTGCTTACATTTTCCAGATGCTCATTCTTTTCAAAACTATTTATTAACTGATTAGTGTAAGTGAAAATTAATCATACATAAACCCTGTTAGAAAGAAATCATATGTGAGGAACATAGGGCATGCACATAAATAACTAACATATTAATACATAGAAGGCAGAAAAAAACAGAAGAGGGTATAGATGAAACACTGGAAATTTAGAGGAATAAGAAATTATTACAGATTAGAAGAGATTTTGGAGGAGGAGATTAATTAATAATTAATTAATCAAATATTTACTATGCACTTACTCTATTCTAGGGAAAGCAGATATAATTTTTTCCCCTTACAATTAGATGGGAGTTAGCAGTTGAGTTGGGCTTTGAAAATCAAGTAGGACTTAGAAGCATAAAGATAAATGAAAAGATGGTTACTTGAACTATGCTTCACTTTTTCTTTATATATCTATCATCTATCTATCTATCTACTATTACCAAAGTTGGACTGTCTGGATTTGGAACTTCAATTTGATTTTATGAATATTAAAAAAATACTGGCTTGAAATGACAAATAGACAAGCCTCTCTTCTCTCTCCTCAAATGTATGGGTGTTTCAGTAGAATCACAGTGCTATCAGGAAAGCCTTTTTACTCCAAGAATTTGTTGCTTAATTTATAAATCCTGGGGGCATGAGTGACCTGTAGGGTTCCCTTCATCCCGCATATTCTGAGAGGTCAGATGTTGTGGAGTCCAGGACCACCTGCTTGCTACCTTATCTTCCCTGACATTAGCTGCCACCAGTATTTTAGTAGGGGGAGACATATTTCTGTCACCTGAATTTTAACCTGAAATATATACTTACATGACAAAAATATGAACCAGAGCTTCATAGAGTTGAATCAATGCTATCAATATTTGTTTTAGCCACATTGTGGTGAAACTGACTTTTTTCAGGTGGAGACAAACATTAGTTCTCTAGGAAAACAAAGTTCCAAATAGGCAGGTTATTAGCAAACTTTTGGAAAATACTTGTACTCACAAATGGTGGGCTGCATATATTTGTCAAGAAAATATTAAATTTTGATAAACTTACTTGTTTGGTATCTTTCTCAGAATAAAGAATGTATCTTTAACAGCAGTGAAATGTCTAAATATAAACCATGAGCATCTTCTTTCAGCCTTGTCAGACACTTTTATTCAGTAGGTAAAGAAGACAATGACATTTATTTATTGTGATAGTTGCTTTAGCAGCCTCAAGGTTGATATAGCCCTGGAGGTATTTGTTTTTCATTCCTCTATGTATGACTCAATATATTTCTCTTTCTTGAGGCTCACACAGAACTATAAAGAATGAATAATACATGTAGAAGGTGTTTATAATTTCTTCCTTTGGGACAATTACTTTCATCAATTATTAAGGGATGATAATCAATGTTGATTATCTGAAAATGGGCTAAAAAAATTAGAAACTTGGTAGAAACATATGCAATTTATTACTAAGGGAGATTCAAATAAATTAAGGAGGCAGTTAAAAGATTTAAAAAGGGCTTTGAGGCTTATTTATCATTTCAGTTAGCCTTTGATGTTTGAGATGGGGATGCTGTCAGAGCAGCCTGTGGGACAGATAAGCACAGAGTGAGCTAGATGGTTAGTGAGCAGCAAGTTAAGCTAGTACAGCCAGAGTTGTTAGCAAGACCAGAAAGGATGAAATGATCGATAACATCATGAACCATGTGGGGATGTGGCCAGGCCTGAGTTTCTAGAGGATTGAGAGGATTTAGACTAATGTTCGGGGGGCAGACAGCCCAAAGAGAAAGCATTTAGCCTTGAGACTGCTTACAGAATGAAACAGAAAGGTGGGAGTTTGAGGGAAACTGCATCCAACATAAGGTAGTGTCAGGTAACAACAGAGTGTTGCAAGAGCAACACAGAAGCAGCAGAAATAGTAGCAATAATAAGACCTGGAATGTCAAAAAATTACTAGTAAGGACTAATAATGAAAAAAATTAGCCCCTTAAAGATAAACATCTATGTAAAGGTAGTAAGCACAGTGTAGGATATATGGTAAGCATTCAATAAATAATATTTGAAGTTGAATCTGAAATTCAGAAGGATTCCAGCAATCTGTAGCAGCCAACTTATAGAGACTACTGTCATATTAAATGAGGACAGCGAGAAAATATGTGATAATCCTAAAGGATCAGGAAAGAGACTTTGTTTCCAGTCACAACTACCTAGACGAAGACTTAGAATATCCTGAGAATGTTTTCATGTTAAATTGCATTTGGGGAATCCTCTTAAGAAATTAAGCTTATTTGTGACAAATGATTCTGTGATATCGCATATGTAAACATTTCCCCTTATATCGCTGTTTTTTTCCCCTTAAACTAATCCCTTTTACAATTTCGAAAGTCTGTTTTATAGAACTCTGTATGTGTTGAAAATTGGATCATCCTAAAATAGATACACTGAACCATTCATTCATTCATTCATTTACTCAGCAATTATTTATTAAGTGTCTTTTTTTTTTTTTTTTTGTGGTACGCGGGTGTCTCACTGCTGTGGCCTCTCCCGTTGCGGAGCACAGGCTCGGGACGCGCAGGCTCAGCAGCCATGGCCCACAGGCCCAGCCGCCCCGCGGCACGTGGGATCCTCCCAGACCGGGGCACGAACCCATGTCCCCTGCATCGGCAGGCGGACTCTCAACCACTGCGCCACCAGGGAAGCCCTATTAAGTGTCTTTTTAAGGGTCAGATATTATAAAACTTGTTGGCAAAGAGGGAGATTAAAACTTAGAAACATAACAATATACACTAAGAGCTCTGGAAGCATCAAAGAAGCAACTAACCTTCTTTGGAGGAGATACTTTCACGTATGAGTTGCAATTGGCAAGGTAAAGATGGTGGGGGAAGGACCTTCCACCAGGAAGATTAGTTTGCAAGAGACATGGAGATATAAAAGGGTCTGATGTGGTTGAGGAAATGGTGAGAAAAAAGTCATGTGGCCAGAGTCTAGCAATCACCAAAATGAGGTTCATTGGCATGGACCGTGAAGCCCCTCAGATGATGAGCTAAGAAGTATGGGTCTCATTCTTTACTCTGTCAAACCAACAGATATTCTGAACTACAGAAGTGACTTGATCTGAATTATGTTCTAGAATGTTAACTCCAGCAGTAGTTGAAAGATAGACTGGTGGGAAGAAAAACTAGGTCTAGGAGGGAGGAAACAGAGATAGTTATCACAATTCTCCAAGGAGGAAATAAGTGCTTAAATATAAAGGTAGTGAGGATGGAAAAGAGAAACCAGATTCAAATGTATTTCTTAAATACAATTCATGGGATTTGTGTCTAGTTGGATATGGGAGGTGAGGGAGAAGAGGTAATTGAGACTGGTTTGGAAGAATTCATCCTGAGAAATGGATTCAATGATGATATAAATGAAGATTAATAATTCCAGGTGGGTGGCAGAGAACATTCTGGATTAGCTGTGCTAGATCACTTCTTCTATAGGAAAACATTTTTATCCAACTGGCATCCAAACAGGGATTAACACTGTCAGGGTATTGCTTGGTAAGCCAGACTTAAACGTGAAATAGAAATCACACATAAGAGATATGTTCAACTACTTATGCTTTGGCACGAGTGGCAAGCAAATTTCTTATGCAGTGGTATGAGCAATGGCAGCATCTCTTGTTTCCATATTTTTCCTCTAATGTTTTCCCATGCATGGCAAGTTTTCCATATGCTCTGCTGGGTAGATTCTTGTTGCCATATGGCAGCATGTAATATGAGAAAAAAATCATAAAGAAGATCCTTCTAAATGTCTAAAGAGATTGCTCCTGGAAACTCATAATTCCATGCTGGGTTGCAGATCTATTCTTATTAAGCAGAATGTCTA
Organism: Lipotes vexillifer; assembly: GCF_000442215.2. Classification (NCBI taxonomy): domain Eukaryota; kingdom Metazoa; phylum Chordata; class Mammalia; order Artiodactyla; family Lipotidae; genus Lipotes; species Lipotes vexillifer. The sequence goes on along the minus strand of NW_006785593.1, from coordinate 2,016,618 downwards.
GGTTAAGAGGTAGGCCAATGCAGGAGCCATTCATGTATGGATGCTGAAGATCTAGTAAGTTTCCTATATTTCTTACCAAAAAATATAGACAAATTGAACACAAAATCAAAACAAAATTGGTCACAGCTTGACACTCTCGGGGATAATCTTACTCTTGCATAGGAGAAAATTAGACAAAGAGATACAGTGGCTGCTTTTGCTGAATTATCCCTTGTAGAACTGAATATCTATTTCTTCTCAGTTCAACTCAGCAAACATTTTTATGAGTATCTAGGTATCTGGACTATTAGAAGATGAAGACACTGTGTGAGTAGCACCGTGGTTACAGTATCAGACAAATCTTTTGTCTGAAGCCTGCTTTAGTGGCTGTGTGCTCTCAGGCAGATTGCTTCACTTCCTTGAGCTTCAGTATCCTCATCTCTAAGATGGAGGTAATAGTGCCTACCCTGCAGAGGTATCAAGAACATTAGAAATAATATCTGTACATGTTTTATGATACTACCTGTCACAGTAAATGGAAGTCATTGTTATTTTGGCTTTCGCCTCTATACATACACCAAGCCTGGTAATTACCTTCAATGATAAACAACTTCCAACTATATTTGGATTTTATTCTTTTGTTTTGTATGTATTGACCAAATACATTTAATGTGAATTTAGAAAGATTCAAACTGCTGTTTACACTAAATTTGGGGCTCTATGTGACGCTTTACTCACTGGTGATAAAACTAAGTAGTTTAAAAGATGGACATTGTGTGATCATTCAAAATGTTTCTTATTCTTCAAAATGATATGGTTTTGAATAATTGTACAGTGGAGAGGAAGTTTATTAACAGGGAGATATTGACTTGCTTTTTAAAATCAATGTGCAGATTCTTAAAAATTTAATTCACTGAAATTAAAGATAAATGTTCAGCTATTTAACATTTCTGGTAGCACTGAAAGGATGCATGGATGTTTTACTTATTACTAATAATTTTGAAACACAAATTGGCATTACTCCATTTTGTATTGTTTTGCTTTGTTTTCACTGAGGTAATGCTGGTAACAAGCAACCACAAGGATCTCAACAGGTTCCAACAATAAACATTTAGTTTTCTCTCTCATGCGTCTCCGGGTCAACTGCTGTTTGGCTGATCTTGGCTGGGGTCCTCTGCTTGAGCTAGTGTAGGCTAAACTCCCAGCTTTGGTTTGGATTCAATTCTACTCCACGTGCTCTATTCCAGGATTCAGGGGGGAAAGGGCTACATTGGGCACATTTTTCTGGCAGAGTCTGAAAATTCTAGGAGGCCAAGTCAAGTGACACAATCACCTTAACAGCCCTCCATGGTATGTGGTGTGTATATCTTCACTTATACCCCATCTGCAAAGGCAGGCAAAATACCTAGACCAAATGTTATTGGGGTGGGGACATATGTACCATGTCAAAGGAAGGTACCACAAAATCAAATGCCGAAGGGTATGGATGTGTCTCTGTTAGAGGGCAGTAATGAAGAATTTGGAACAAAGACCCAATATACCACATTATACAATAAAAGCTATGTTGACTCAACCACACAATGAATCGAATAAGCTTTATGTTATTCTCTTTAAAAAAAGCTAACATGAATACATTTAATAATTTCTTTCCATTTGTACAATGACTATATAGTTTTTATTTCACGTAATAGATATTTACTGAAAACCTACTTCCAGGACTGCTTCATAATGTAGGGCCAGCTGTGCTCTAGGTTGCTATATGAATGGAGCCCCCTGAGACTATGCCACACAGTTGCCCTGCCTCATGATGTTAGAGTACAAAGAACTGAGGAAAGACAGTTCTAGAATCCTACAGCTGCAACTCCTGGTCCACACTGTGCTGATGTTAGCATCTAGGGGGTCACAGATCAAATGTCTGTAAGAGGACACCAGACAGTAACATAAATGGGAAAGCAGATTGGTTATTGTGCAACAGGTATAATAAACTGCTTGTATTATGATTAAGAACAACATTTATATTTGCCTAGTACATGCCTTTTAAAACATTGACTTGAACAAAACTTTATCATCAAGGATGAGTTTGTCAAACTAGGAAGATAGGCAGACATTAATCAAAGTAATTATGCAAACTGAGATGTAATTAACTGTAATGTGTACTACCAAAAAAACTGTGAAAAGCAAAAGTGAATAATGGATTCTTCTCTAGCCTGGAAAAACTTATCCATATGGAAGCAAAACATAAGCAAACCCTCTGGGTCAGAGAGGAACTTGGAGCTGAAGTAAGATGGAACTGAAGTAAGAACAGTGGCAAGGGTCATTTTGGTTTCCTTATAGTGAACCATGTTTTCAGTTTAAAAGCAGCACCTAGAATTGGTACCAATTGTCATTACATATTTTAATGTATGGATAGTATATAAAACATTCTGTACATATATTGCCTATAGGGAAAGGAATTAGGTGGCAGGGGCATGAATGGGAGGAAAACTATGAGACTTTATTTTTTAGAGAAGTTTTAGGTTTACAGAAAAAATTGAGCAGAAAGTATACAGAGTTCCCATATGGCATGTCCCCCACTTCCCATCAACAGTTTCCCTTATTATTAACAACTGGCATTAGTGTGGTACAATTGTTACAATTGATGAGCCAATATTTATATATTACTACTAACTAAAGTCCATAGTTTACATTAGGGTTCAACCTTTGCATTGTACATTCTATGGGTTTTGACAAATGTATGACATGTATCTACCATTCAGTTTCCCACAAGTAGTTTCACTGCCCTAGAAATCCTTTCTGCTCCACCTCTTCATCCCTCCCTCTCTCTGAATGGAATGTTACTTTTTACAGTATATGTTTTTGGTCCATTTTAACCTTTGTGGCCTGGGTATATATAACTTAATTAACAATAATAATTAAAATGTTTAATTCCTAAGGCTTATAACAATAATTGCATGGAAACTTCACAAACTGGTACCAGAGAATTGTACCACAGATCAAGACTGTGTTGGCAGAGGCAAGCATGCTCTCAAACAACAAGCACAAGCAGGCCATTGGTCAGACTCAGAGATAGTGGGTGAGAAGTCATAATGCACAGGGAGGGCATCAATTTTAAACAAGGGTGGATGATAGAGAGTTAAAAATGCGGGCCCATAGTACACACATATGAACCATGCAGTGCAATGATTAAGGCTGTTGAACCCATGAGTGTTGGAAAAGCTGCATCGTAACTGATAGGACCCATGATTTCTGCACTGGCAGTAGACCGCGTTAACCCAGCCCTGTCATGGCCTATGCAAATGTGTGTTAGAGTTTTGCTTGGAGTTCTGTGGGAACACAGAGGAGGGCACAGTGTTAAATCAAAAAAAAAAAAAAAAAGTGTCCCAGCAACAGAACGTGATGAAGCACTGGACTCCATTACAGTCACAAATACCTATTGAACAGAGATGCTGAGTTCTGCAGCATTATCACTAGAAGACAATGAAGGGACTTTCAACTATTAGAATATTTTGCTTATTTTTACTAGACAGTATGAATAAGTAATTTCTGTCTTCTTTCATTACTAATAATTGGATTTTATTGTTTAGCGACACATCAAGTATCAAGCAAACTAAATCTCAACACTTCTATTTATCTAGCTTCTGAATTTCTTTTCTACATTTCTAGAACAAATTTATGCTTTCATTCCCTTTCAAAATGCATGAAAAAAGATTAAGTTGATATTGAAGAGATGACATAATGTTATAAACTACCAAAGAACATGAAATGCAGAAGAACTGAATTTAATCATTTTAGGTTAAGAGAATGGGGAAAGAAATCTCAGCCGCGTGTGTTAACTATGTGCTTCTACTCACTATATTTGGTTTAGTAGGACATATGCAAATCAGCCCAGCCAGAGAATGCACATATGTTGGAATTACTCCATGTGTTATCTGCTTTTGTTGAACAAGTAACAGGCTGTTGTGCAAGTAAAATGTTCCACTCTTACACATCTGACCTCTTGCCAAAGCCTATTTATTTTACTTCATAGAATTTCAAAAATCCAACTTCTTGTCTGCATTTCCACAGCCGTAGTCTTTATCTAGCTGCAATAATTTCTGGCATAAAGTCTCTGATCACTGAGTGACCTTTAAAAATGCAAATTTTATCATGTCTCCTGCCTGCTTAAAGCTCTTTACTGATTCTCATTGCTCTTAGAATAAAGTAAAGAATCCCTCTCCTGGCCTCAGTGCCCTGTGTCAGCGGTTGCTGTCCACTGCACTAGCCTTCTCTGTCACATCCTCCCTCCCAGCAACTCAGACGGTTCACATTCACTCTCGCCTCCACCAGGGAGCTCTTCTTCATTCTCTCCCACTCCTTTGCTGGGTTGTAACCCACAAAACCCAACTCTGACTAATTTAAGAAGGGAAAACGATATTAAAAGATGTTTGGAGGCTCACAGAATTATTGGGAGGGCTCTAGAGAGCAAAGCTTGTGGCCATGCTGCCAGAACCATATCCCAGATCACTCCAGACCTGGTGCAGTGCAGACATCACGGTCCTCAACGCCAAGCCCCATATGTGGCTATTTACTCTGCCAAGTCTGTTGCCCAAGCAACTCATTATTGCTGCATCAGCTGATACCTACAGAAAACATCCCTTCCATTTCCCATTCATCTTGTGTCACTCGTTCTCAATTCAGTCTTTCATATATGTATATGAATGTGGCTGCACTTTAACCACAAAGGATGCTGCAAAAATGAGTGTCTGGCATTTTTAACTTCTTTTCACTGGCATGGACTCTGCCCCTACAAAAACTCATTAAATGATAAATTTTCAAATAAAGGGATTTAGATGCTGTCTGGCCAAATAACAATATTAGTTAATTCCTACTCATTCTTCAGCACTCAGCTGAAGTATAACTCTCTTGAGGATGTTCCTATGGGTCACCCCCTCCTCCCATTCCAGGTCAGATCTCTTAGTAGTTACACTTTCACAAAACCCTCCACTTACTTTCCATAGCATTAACACTGTTGCTATTAAATGATTAATTGCATAATTCTTTGCTTAATTCCTAGCTCTCCCTGCTAGAATATAAGATCCATGAAGATAATCACTATGTCTATCTTAGTCAAACCTTTATATCTATATATAGATATATAGTGGATGCCTAATAAATATGTTTTCAATGAATGAATGATGCAATGAATGACATAGTCCTCTTTAGAATGCTTTCCAAACAATATGGTCTACAGTTTAAGGGATTCTCTACTTGATGGCAGCTTATAAACTACCCATTTCTTTTGTTGAAAAATTAGAGATGGGAGGTGTACGGTTGGGAAAAAAAACTTTTGCTCTGCCTTCTTAGGTTCAGTAGCTGGAGTCTGCAAATTAAAATGGCAACTGATAGATTAGCAGAAAAAGGTTTATTATGCATTCACATGGAGCCTCCAAAAAGAAAAAAAAAACAGTGAAAAGTTGTGGTTAGGCTTGAGAGCTTATATATCATTTTAACAAAGTCAATAATTTGTGGAGAGGTGACAAGATAGAGAGAAAGGGGTTTGGGCTTCTAAGGGCAGTAAACTGTGGGAAGGTAAATATACGAAGAAAGCCAGTGGAAGATGTGTTGTTTAGTAAGGTCTGTTACGCAGACTAGAGTTGGTGCCATCTCTGGTTGATGAGTTGAGCTGTCTACAGTGTTTAAGGGTCATTGTCCTCTCCCTTGTATGGAAGAGGGGAGGGGGAACACCTTTACTAAGATAAATTTACTTCCTACTTTTAGGCAGAAAGGCAGAGTGCAGAGATTTGCTCTTGTGTCTATTGTTTCTTAACTGTCCTCAGCTCAAAGTAATTCTTATGCTAAAGTGACATATTTTGAGGTAGCATGTTTGATCCATTTCAGAGGATAAGCCTTACATGTATTAAACAAATTTGCACTAGTGATTAAGGTTAAGAAGATGCCAATTCAGCATGCATATAAAAGAACTTAATACTTCCTTTGGATTAGTTTCTTAGTTTTATTTTTCTAAAGTTATTACACTTAAACTCATTTATAGAACTTTCTCAAAAAACTTTCATGTTTTTGAGCTATGTTACCCAAGTCTCACACCTCTCCCTTAATTTCCAAAATTATCTTTTCTACCTATCTTTTCCCTAGTTTAGGCTTCTGAAGGATTTTGCACTGTCTTATAGTGGTCATCTGCATTTCTTCCAATAGGCAAGTTCTTGCTATTCTTTTCAGAGTATACATGGATGCCACATTTTCATATAGATCACAGTTATGAAGATCACAGATCATGCTTTTCAGAGAAGCAATGTCATAATTTGGGGTTCTATTTTTAACTAAGGGCTAAACAACACATATAACAAGTAAACCCATTAACATACGGCAACTATAAACTTTATAATCATGCAAAGTAGGGAAATTATGTTCCAAGCCCTATAAATGAACTTAAGTAAATAAGCAAATAGGTAAAGGGACTCACTATTAAAATTTGCTAGATTTAAAACCAGTGTACTAGCTATTGAATGGACAGTTTTACATGTATGAGTGGGTGAATAAATCTGGTTTTCTTGTACATCTGTTTTAATTGTTCTTATCTCTTCTCCACACTTCCACTCTTCTCTCTACTTGAGAATTATTCTTGGAAAGGGCTCAATTATTCAATAAGTATTTATTGATCCACTCTGTGCAAGGTGCTAGATTACACTGTTGAGCAAAACATACCCTTCATTGTCCCTCATGGAACTTACAGTCAATGAAAACTCAGAAATTTTGTATGGAGGGTCTTCAAAAAACTAAAATTACAATTGTCATATGATCCAGCAATCCCACTCCTGGGCATATATCCAGACAAAACTATAATTGGGAAATATACATGCACTTTTATGTTCATAACAGCACTATTTACAACAGCCAAAACATGCAAGCAATTTAAATGTCCATCAACAGATGAATGGATAAAGAATGAAATAGTGCCATTTTCAGCAATATGGATGGACCTCTCATATAGGTCCTATCATATCTCAGTAGTAGAGATTATCATACTAAGTGAAGTAAGTCAGACAGAGAAAGACAAATACCATGTAGCACTTAACATGTGGAATCTAAAATATGACATAAATGAATTTATCCAAGAAACAGAAACAGACTCACAGACATAGAGAAGAGACTTGTGGTTGCCAAGGGGGAAGAAGGTAGGGGAGGGATGGATTGGGAGTTTGGGATTAGCAGATACAAACTTATATATAAAATGGATAAACAACAAGGCCCTATTGTATAGCACAGGGAACTATATTCAATATCCTCTAATAAACCATAATGAAAAAGAATATGAAAAAGAATATATATATATATATGTTTATAACTGAATCCCTTTATCGTTCAGCAGAAACTAGCATGACATTGTAAATCAACTATACTTCAATTACTTAAATAAAATAAATTTTAAAAAACTCAGGAATTTTATTGAACTATGGCAGATATCTATTAAAGAATCACATTGACACACAATTACTATCTACAATTGCACAATTACATAATGACTATCTGCTGTGAGAGACAAATATGGGATGATGAAAGCATTTAGAAGGGTTTGTTATCTAGTCTGGAACGGTCAGGAAAAGCTCCCTTGAACCATCTTAAAAGAGGCAAAAGTGCATACAGCTATAGCAGTGGGATGGGGGATAGTGAACGTGACAAGATGGAGGCACTAGCACTTGATGACACTGGAAGGTGTCTGTGGACTGAATGAATAGAGGCTGTGTGTGTATGTAGGTTGACAAAGATTCTCTTCTTGACCAAACTCTAGTCAGGCTCCTCTGAACTCTCTTCTCAACTAGGCCCTGATTTTTGAGCTTCTGTGTTCATATCTGCATTGTCCAGTTTTAGCAAGAATCTTGCTAAGTCAGTTTAGCCAGAATCTCCTACCCTCAATATCTGATCAAGTTCCTCGTCCCCTACCACTCCCCAGGTGATGTCTGATCACCCTGACTTGCCTTCAGCAAGAGTCTAGTTGGGTTGTTATAGCCAGAATCCTCCCCAATCCTTGATATTTCCTTTTAGTAATTTTTCATCCACTGATACGCACCTCCTGCTTTTTGGTTATAAATTGCCATTTTCCCTTGTTCTCTTCAGAGTTAAGCCCAGTATCTCTCCCTTACTGCAAAACCCAAACGTGGTGGTCCATATGCCTATCATGATAGTCCCCCTGAATAAAGTCCACCTTACTATCTTTAACAAGTATTATGAATAATTCTTCTTTAACAGTTTAAATATTTCTTTTTGTGCTAGCTCCTCAGCTCTCTACCTTATGCATGGCTCATCACCAATAGCTTAGAACCATGAGGTAGAAATAACTAAATATATGGGTAAAGTTGGCCTTGAGTAGATGGTAGGCATGGCATAGACCAATGAATGAAGGAAAAAGTGAACTGCCAAGCAGCTCACTGTACTCTAGAGCTGCACATCAGAGAATAATGGTATCTCCTATTTGCCTGGCCATTATTTCTGTTTCTTTTAACAAGAGGGGTGCAGCTTCTGAGTAAACTAAACTCCTTGATCCATTAATCTCACATCTGCCTCTGTTCCATCTCCCACACCATGCTTTCTGCCTGGAATGCCCTTCTGGCCCGATTATCAATCTTTTACCTTGATATCAAATTTAAAATTTTTCAAATTCAAGTGGTTCTTTTTCTTTCTTTCTTTCTTTTTTTAACTTCAAAGATCATGATTTTTCAGCTATAGCAAGAGGTTGACTCTCCTGGTTATTGTCCTTTGTTACCATATGCTCTAAACTTCTTGGTCCCTTTATATAAATAAATAAATAACCACTTGTATTTCTATTTTAATTGTTTGGGGTCCACAATCCCTTTGTTATTCATACTGTTAAGTGCTTAGGATAAATTATAAGGATTTAATTTCCTTGTTATGAATTTGCTTGCCTCAGGCTGCTGCCAAACGTATCCAGGAACATTAGCAATTTGCAGCTGTTCCAAACCACCATCATTTATAAAACAAAAGCCAAACTGCACTATGATTATATAGAAATTAGAGCAATCAATAGACATAGTGTTTCCCTTCACAATACATATAACCCGGTAGATTATAAAATAGGCTGTTAGTGCACAGCTATATACTTGTATTATTCATTATTTTTTGTGCACAAATGTATGAGCTATGGCAGGCATAATGAGAATGGAACTGAGTAGCGAATCCAGTCCTCGTTCTATATAAGGGCAGTCTTATGACCTTGAGTAAGATACCCACCTCCTTTAAGTATAAGCTTTTCTATATGTAAAACTGGAATGATCAACCCTTCCCTGACAGGGTTGTTAAGCAGATGTGAAAACTCTTTGGAAATGCAAAATTTAAGGTGTGATAATGGTTATTGAACCCAATAAAATAACCATAGACTTGCATAGTAAAGTATGTTTAAAATGGTACTGATGTTACATATATTTCCTGCAATTGGATGAAATCATCTTTACAAGAGGGAAAAACTGAAGCTGGCTGTGTTGTTTTCTCCTTGGCAGATGTTGCTATGTGATATGCTTTGTTCCTTTGGGAAAGCCTCAGAAAACTGCACATTCGTTTTAGCACTAGCTGTATGCCTGTGTGAGATACCAGAAAAAAGATTAGCCTTCTGCAAGAAATATGCTGAACAGCGCATCAAACCCGTTAATGCACTGAATCTATCAGACCTAATTTCTGGACTGCTTGATTTGTAGTTGCTAAAATTTACATGTTATTGTAATAAAAATTAAAATAGGCATTTAAGTAAATTTGTTGTTTGTAGAAATTAGCATTGATTTAATCAAGCTGCATTCAAGATCTTCCTACAGAAGTTTTATCAATGAAAGAATAAATTTTAAAATATTATACAACCATTTGAAAAACAACAACTGATTATCAAAATGAGAAGGCTGGTTCTTGGCAGAATGTCAAAAAGACTTTTACAAAATGTATTTAATATGTATGAATAAATTAATTAATCCTCTCACCATTCTAGTGATGAACTCAAAGTAATAAAATATATGATACCAGTTTTCTGCAGAAGGATACTAAAGTAGAAAGGTTATTACATGCTGTAGGCCATTCTGAGAATCAATGTCTGAGCAGGAAAAAAAAAAAACTTTGGTATATGCTCTAGCTCCTAAGAAGGAAGTAATGTCATTTGGACTTTGTTTTTCTATTTGGGGCTTTTAGTGGTCTACCTCAGATTTACTACACTCGCATGTTATTTGTTTTGCTTATTTTATGCACTTTTTAAAAATTTAAATTTTTACTTTTTTATTGATGTATAATTGATTTATAATATTATGAGTTTCAGGTATACAACATAGTGATTCAGTATTTTTATAAATTATACTCCATTTAAAATTATTACAAAATAATGGCTATATTTCCATTGTGTTGTACAATATATTCTCATTGCTTATTTTATACACAGTAGTTGTATCTCTTAATGCACATGTTATATGTATTCTCCTCTCCTCAAGCCACTTAATTTTCTCTCAAATAATATTTAACAAGGAAAGCAAATATCCATATGTGGCATGATGCACATAGGTTGCTTAATACATAGTATTTGATTGAATTGCTTAGAGTATAATGAGAAGAGAAGAGGCGGCTACTTTAGTGAAACCAAAAAGAGGAAAATGTTCAGTTTGCTATATCTTTTTATTTGGTAGGCCTCTGGAAGACTGACTTCCTAAAGGGTACCTGATGGTCATTTCTATTTTGCTTGTTTAATAGTATTCTCTTCACCCAGGCTGCTATTTCATTTGGTTTTAAGTGATGCTGTCTGTGTTCCAGCATGGTGAGGGAGTCCTGCTGCATCTGTTTGATTATTGCCTGGTATGCCTGGTCCCAGAGTGGGCTTCATTCTGAAAAGGCAGGTGGGGAGTTGATCACACAGCTGCTCTACATGGATAACAGTAGAGGCTGCTACATTATTTTTATGCCATCTCACTCAGCTTTTTCAGGAATATTACATTTTTATATGATGTTGTATGTATCTATCAGAAAATAAGCTTCAGTGAATTGTGAAAATACATCTGTTACGTTTTTATATGACACTTGGTTCTTAATTGAACATAATTCATAGTAGTGCTCCCCACACCTACCTGAGTTATATACATATTTCTATCATTCAAACACTTAATTTTATCAATTAAGCAATAATACATAACATTAGGTAAATGTTTCCTACTGCTTTAATTATCTAAAAACATCTGTTAAGAGATGGAATAGATTAACAGGATGTGATACACCAGCTAGTCATAACCAGATTTGTATTATTACAAGCCAAAAAAAAAGAAGTGATACAAATAAGTAAAAGCTGAAAATGAAAGCTTACTTGTAGATCAAATGAGGTGAGGAGAAAATTTTTTATTATGTTTTGGTCCATTAGTGTATGGTGAACTGAGTTTGGGCCATCAAAAATAGCTTTAGAAAGAAACAGATTGATTCATACAGGAAGGATATAAGGGAGTTTTCATGACCACACTAACCAGTTCATTTATGCCCCAAGAGATGGCAGTTTCATATATGAGAAGAGATGTGGAGAGAATAAGGAAGAGCAGGAAAAAGAAACCAAACTACTAAAAGGACTGAAATGAAACCAAAAAAGAAAGCTTAGAGCAAATGGATTTAGACTTGAAGGAGAAAATTCAGTATAAACAGGGAATGCCTTTGGGTATTTCAAGCTCTGTTGGGACAAATATTGTCCACAGCTATTTGTGACCTCAGAGTCCAGATAATACATATGGTTGTAAACTTCACAGGTGATTTTGATCACATAAGAGTTAAATTCAGCATTGGACATCTCAGCATTCCTTAAAAAGAATCATTAAAAAGAGCTTAGTCCTTGGACTTAGTTGAGTACGTTATTTTAGTATCTTGAGTATGTATCTTGTCACATGTGGTTTTTTCAAACATTTTACTATGTTTATTATACAAGTTATATTTAATGTAAAAAATTATAATAAGCAGAGAAGCAAAGCAAAAAATTTTAACTTTCACTGTGAGATATGTAATGTGTCTGTTTTGTATTATATACTCCCCAAATTTCATATACATACACACACACCACACAATATTTTATATGATTTCATAACATTTTTTTTCAGTTTTCTTAAATATCTTTCCATAGCTGAACATATTCCTGTTTTAAATATTCATCTTAAGTAGGTATTTAACCTCTCTCCAGACTGATTTTGTCAACCTTATTCATTTTTCATGCAAAATTTACTTAGCACCTACTATGTTCCAGGTAATGAATAACAGAAAGTCTCTGTTCTCATGAAGCTTACATTGTAGACAGATAATAAACAAGTAAAAGACATCTCCAATGAAAAGATGATATCAACTCAGAGAGTTGAAATTGCTACGAAGACAACAAAAGGAGACAAGTATGGTAAAGGGTCACTAGTGGGAGAGGGGAGTTGTGAGGCAGCGGTCCCCAACCTTTTTGGCACCAAGGACCAGCTTCATGGAGGGGTTGAGGAGGGGTGGTTCAGGCGGTAATGCGAGTTATGGGGAGTGGCAGATAAAGCTTCACTGGCTCGCCCGCCGCTCACCTCCTGCTGTGTGGCCCGGTTCCTAACAGGCCTCGGACCGGTACCTGTCCGTGGCCCAGGGGTTGGGGACCCCTGTTGTAAGGTATCTTGTCTCGGGCTACTGTGGGAATTATGTATGTAAAAGGTTTTGTATGATGCCTGGTGTATGGTAAGTACTCAAATAGAAAAAATGATAATAATGATAGTGACAGAGTAATGCATTATGGTAGTGCCTACTGTTAAAAGATAAGCTGAAACATATTAAAATTTTTAAGAGTTTATTTTAATAAAAATTGATTTGAATCCGGCAGTGCCAAACTGCAGGTGTTTAGGAGCACTCCACCCACAGTAGGCAGAGGAAGGACTTTTATAGAGAAGAAGCGTTAGAAAACCTAGGAAACTATTTGATTGACTACAGCTTAGATGGCTCTATTGATTGGTAAGGCCTAGTTTCCTATTTGTGATTGGTCGTCCTTAGGTTTCAATTTCTTAACCTTGAGGCATTTCAGGCTTAGATTTTGGTTTGCTTCCATAGGCTACTAAGGCATTAGGCCATGTCAGTGTAATGGCCTTCTTGTTTAATTAATTTAACACTACATTTGAATATTATGTAATTGTTGTATTCATTCTTTGGCCTCTTGTTGCCCCTGCCCCAGTGAGCCATCTTCCAAATGATGCTTTCCCATTCCTGATAAACTCTTATTATGAAGCATTATAATTTTTAGTATCTTTTGTTTACAATTTTAAATTTCTTGAGGGTCAAAAATGATCTTGGAAGTAAGAAAAAATTAAGGCAACATTAAATACACCACTCATTTGTAAAGGCCTTAAAAATTTTTTTAAGTAAATAAAAAAAAATTGGACTTAACTGTTATAAAAAGTAAAATTAGTCTTCATAGCAGCCTACAGATTTACAAACTTGTTTTTTTTCAAATAAAGGAGGTACTTAGTTGAATTAAGCAATTCTCAGAGGTTTTTAGGGAAAAATTATGTCCTGTATTGCTTCTTATCACTCAATTTTGCTTCTCAGACACAGACACTTACAGCTCTTTTATGTGTTTTTGTTTCCCTAGGTATTCATCTTTTTGCTCTCTCCAAAGATTCTTATACTGCTCTAAATCAATTTTACATATGTATTAACACCCTCTGGTTACACAAAAATCAGCTCTCTGTTGCATAACTCTTCTCCATACACTTATGTCTTTTCTCATCTTCTTAATATGTCTATATCATAGTTTTGGTTACATCATTCATTACTGTTTACATTTAAAAACAAAGTAAGGACTTTCATGCAGAGTCAAGAAGTGGTTATATATCCTTTCTCATGCAACTTTTTGATTTTCTTAGAATTAATACCTTTCTTATTTGCCTGGTTATCTATGTATTTAAGTTTTGTCCCTATGCTTCACTGGAGCCGTTATAAACACATGGACAGTATTTTCCAAAATGTCAACATATCAAATCACTATCAGCTTGCTGTTTTCATGGTGGCCATCTTCCCAGAGAACTCAGTCCTTCACTGCCAACTGGACTGGTTAATCAGGAGGTTAGATGCACAGCTGCCTTTGGGAACCTCTTTGACCTCATCATGGAAATTCTCTCTTCCTCTTTCCTTTGTTAATTTCTCTCTTTCCTTTGTTAATTTCTCTCTTTCCTGGAGGGCACATCTTCTAGCAAGTTCCTAAGAAGGGGTAATGATGGAGAAATCATTCTTTTACACTTGATTGATAATTAGAGGCATCTGGATTTCTAGATTAAAAATTATTTTCTCTCAGCATACTGAAAGCTGTGCTACAATATCTTTCTAGTGTCATTCAAGCCCAATGAAAAACTTATTTTTATGCCTTCTTGAGTACCTGTCTTAACTTTTAAAGAGTTTTTAGTGTCTTTTTTTAATCCCTGATATTCTGAAATATTATAATGTTGCATTTTGGCATAGATAATTTTTATTATTTCTCTCCCTCTCTCTTTTTCTGCAGGATATTCTGTGAGTTCATTTAATTAGGAGATTCAGGTAGTTCTGGGTAAATTTATGTTAGTACTTTGGGCTTTTTTTATACGTTTTTTTTTGGCAGTAGGCGGGTCTCTCACTGTTGTGGCCTCTCCCGTTGTGGAGCATAGGCTCCAGACACACAGGCCCAGCGGACATGGCCCACAGGCCCAGCCACTCCGCGGCATGTGGGATCTTCCCGGACCCGGGCACGAACCCATGTCCCCTGCATCGGCAGGCAGACTCTCAACCACTGCACCACCAGGGAAGCCCTCTGATGTATCTTTTATCTAATGTTGAACCACTATGATCCTTTAATTTTCTTATCTTTTCTTCTATTTTCCTTCACTTTGCTTTTTGGGAAATATTCTTAGCATGATTTTCAAGCCATTGTCTTGATATTTTGAAATCTCAGGTAGACATATATACAAATACATATATAATTGGAGTTGTTTCCCATAATTTGTTTCTTCGTCTACCACCCTGCTGTTTCTTTAAGGATATTCTATTTTCTGTTATCTCTCTGAGAATATTAGGTTTTGTTTGGTAAATCATCTTCTGTTTTTTATATTGTCTCTACTCTTTCATGTTTTTCCTTGTGTTTATTTTGATTTTTTCTTTCAGACAACTGCTATTGAGACCCACATAACAACTCAGTTGTATAAAGCAAGGAGAAGCCCTATTTTGAGCAGTTTGACATCACCTTTTGTTGTATATTCAGCAGGTCAACTCTCTGGCAGAGACTTTTCTCCAGAAGACAGAAGCTCCACATATACCAGGCTCACTGATACTTACTTTCTATTTTAAACCCAGAAACTAGCCTGTAGTACTGAAGGCAAGACATACTGGCAAGGGGTTGCTAGACTTATAGAAGCACTATGATCAGACACACTGTCTGTCCACTAGAGAGTAGAAGGGTCAAAGGAGAGATAACAGAAATTTGCCTCCTACTTATGGAATGTGCTGGGATGCATTGATTCTTTTTTTTTACAAAGACAAACCTAATCTCTTACCATCCAGGAAAGAGGGAAACCTGCCATTTTGGTTATAGTTATAGGAACTAGGCACTTCCAGAAAAGCCAAACCATGCAATTGATCAGTGAAGGCATAATTTTTAACACATGCCGCAATAGAGTCAAGTAGGACCTGCTCTAGACAGCTGTGTTCTTTGCCTGCATGGTCATCGTGTTGTAGAACAAAGGAATCAGATCCATTTATCCTAAGAAATGAGAGGCAGTTTAGTGTAATCTAGCATGAGACTACATGGATACTAAGCCACTGGTCAATACCTGTAATAATTCTAAAACCCTCAGTTATTTCCATCTGTAAGATGAAAATAACAATATCTAGTTTATAGGATTGTCATGAAGGTTAAATGAGATAATCTATTTAAAGTCTCTTACATAATGCTTGGTTCATAGCAAAAGTGCAACAATGACTGAGTATTATTATATGTACTAGAGGCTAAGAATGAAGAAGAATGATTGTAAGTAGAGAATCTGCCACTTAACTTGTACCTCAGTTCAGTCCCAAAGGATTGAGGCTATTGTAAAGGTGGCTCTAGGTCAAGGAAGTGGTGTTTGGAGGTTATGGAGCTATAGGAGACTGACCTAGGGTTTCCCTCAGTGATTAGCAATGCTTTGAATAAGAAAAGATTTAGAGTTATTAGTTCTCTAGACATGGGGCATTGAGGGCCACTGTACAGGCCTCAGCAGGCAGCAGCAGTAGAGGTTTCTGCAGTCTTGACAGGGACAGGAGATGTCACCACAGCGGGTCAGAGTAGAAAGGAAGAAGAATATAAAATGCTTCAGGCTTGCTAAGAGGACTAGTCCATGGAGCATAGAAGAGCTATCCTGTGGGGATTCCAAGAATACATGGGAGGCATATTAATGCCAGTGGCAGTGGTGGTGATGGTGGTAGTAGTGGGTGAGTTATTAACAGTCCAAAAGGATAGGTATGGATGCAGGCAGGAAAATACTGTGTTTCTTTGTGACTATTATTGTGATCCTGTGGTGGTGTTGTTGTTTTTCCCTCCCATGATGAGGTGGTTTGGTTTATGAGGATTATAATTAAAATACATTGTTGCCGCTACCTGAAGTCAGTTTGGAGGAACTCAGTTGAATTTCTTTCTTTCTCTCAAGTACTCCACAGTCTCTGTAAGGCATTTCTGAAGTCCTCCTTGTTTCTTTGGTGTGAATTGCCTTATTTTCAAGAACCTCAGATCCCCACATCTTCATGCATTATTTCCATAGACCTTTGGAATTTGTTATGAGGTTAATATGGAGATTTGAAGGTCAAATATTATGTATGTTTAACCCAGGATTTGAGGAATATTTTTCATTTTGGTGTTCAACAATATCATGGGTTACAATGGCTTTTAGAGGCCTAACCACTAGGAGGAGAAACCTTATAATTTAGTTGGCATTTCACTTGGATAATTTCTTTAAAGCATTGTTAATATTTGAAGCCTCTTAGGGTGGGATTTCTTTCTCTCATGTGCTTGATTAAGATTTGATAATAACTCCATGGTATAAAGTTGCAGGAAGGTGTAACTTTGACTAAGGGGTCCAGGACCTTGGTTTCTGGCCCAATGGTTTGATAAGCTAAGCTTGAAATTACACTTATCCTGCCTTCCTGTAATTTTGCTCGACTTGTACCTCCTTACTGGCCAAGAAATTGTTGCATGTTCAGCAACCATTTTCTTTTCTTCTTTAGTGAAATGAAAAATAACTGTTTCGCTGGAAAGGGTGTGGAGAAAAAGGAACCCTTGTACACGGTTGGTGGGAATGTAAATTGGTGTAGCCATTAGGGAGAACAGGATGGAAGTTCCTTAAAAATCTAAAAATAGAGCTACCAGGGCTTCCCTGGTGGCGCAGTGGTTGAGGGTCCGCCTGCCGATGCAGGGGACGCGGGTTTGTGCCCCGGTCCGGGAGGATCCCACGTGCCGCGGAGTGGCTGGGCCCGTGAGTCATGGCCGCTGAGCCTGCACATCCGGAGCCTGTGCTCCGCAACGGGAGAGGCCACAACAGTGAGAGGCCCGCGCTCAGCAAAAAAAAAAAAAAAAAAAAAAAAAAAAAAAAAATAGAGCTACCATATGATCCTGCAGTCTCACTCCTGGGCATACATCTGAAGCAAACTCTAGTTAGAAAAGATAAATGCACCCCAATGTTCACTGCAGCACTGTTTACAATAGCTAAGACATGGAATCAACCTAAATGTCCATCCACAGAGCAATGGATAAACAAAATGTGGTACATATATACAATGGAATATTACTCAGCTGTAAAGATGAATGAAACAATGCCATTTGCAGCAACATGGATGGACCTAGAGATTATCATACTAAGTGAAGTCAGAGAGAGAAAGACAAATATCATATGATATCACTTATATGTGGAATCTAAAATATGGTACAAATGAACTTATTTAAAAACAGAAACTCACAGACATAGAAAACAAACTTATGGTTACCAAAGGGGAAGGTGGGGGGGAGGGATAAATTAGGAGTTTGGGATTAACACATACACGTTGCTATATATAAAATAGATAACCAATCAGGACCTACTGTATAGCACAGGGAACTATACTCAATATTATGTAATAACCTATAAGGGAAAAGGATCTGAAAAAGAATATATAGAGAGAATATATACATGTATGTTTAACAGAATCATCTTGCTGTACACCTGAAACTAACACAACATTGTAAATCAACTATATTTCAATAAAAAACTATTTCATAAGCGAATTCTGACAATATAATATGTCAGAAAAATATGAGTCAACTTAAAATTTCACTTTTTTAATTTTTATTTTTTGTCGAAGCATAGTTGATTTACAATGTTGTGTTAGTTTCTGGTGTCACTTTTATATTTCCTTCCTAACCAATTATTACCACTCACTACCAGTTAGTTGTCTATTACTACCAATTCTAATTTTTCAATAGAGTTCAGTTTTTTTCCTGCTACTACAATCTTTGCTGTAGTTCAAACTCTCTTTACCTCTTGTTTGTGTTTCTGCAGCAAACTCCTCAGGTATCTCCCTGCACCCAATGTCTCCCTTCTTCAGTCTCTAACACACAGTCATCAAGTGGTATTCCTACTAAAGATAACCAATGTTTAACATTTATATTTTCATACAGAATAGAGTCCAAATACCTCAGTGTCATTTAAAACTCTTAACAATTTGAACTCGATTGGACTTTTTAATATTGTTTCACACCTTCACCTCTCCATTTCTTGTCCCCCCAATGACTAACAGTTTTTCCCTTGCAGAACAGTGAAAATAATTTACTCTCTTGGACTACAGGATCTTTGCTACACATGTTAAAAATCTATGTATCTTTCAACAATGAGCTCAAATGATCTGCCTCATGAGCACTGCTCTCTCCTGTAGCTATGCTTTATCTCTTATACCACAGGATGCCATGTTTTAGATGCTCAAGGTTAGAACTGTGTAGGCTGGCTCTCTTATCTGTCTCACAGGACAGTGAATCCCGCGAGGGCAGGGCCAGTATTTTTTGTATGTGGTATACCCCCACCATGTCTAACAGAATACTTTAAATAGTTTCTCAGCAAATGCTTATTGAGTTAAATTAATTGTATTGATTTGAGTCACTTTTCCATTTTAGGTTTCCCCAAAGACATGGTAATATTTTTAACTTCATAAGTAATGCAATCTATGAAGGCATGTCTCATCACCCTTGCTTAAATTTCCACAGATGAAGCTCTGCAAAGCAAGCTACAATTCAAAAGTCACATAATGATCACTAAACAGAATTCATTCAGAAATTTTATAATCCAAAATTTGAAATAGCATAGACTTCATTATGCAACAAAAAATGTGTTGAGAGCCTAGTATGTTTCAGGCATTGAGACAAGTGCCAGAGACTCAAGAATGAATAATCCAGTTCCTTTGTACAATAGTTCCCAATGCAGTAGAACACTTATTTTAGTCTAATAAAAATGTGTTGAACACTTACTATTAGGTGACACGAAGATAAGGTCTCTGTCCTTAAAGCAACCTATACTCTATAAGGGCCAAGACGAATGTATAAAGAAATGGCTATAGTACAGAATGTGTTATAATAGAAAAAATCCATAAGGGGGTTTTGACAGATGGAAGACAGTAGATTGCCTAACGGATCTGGAATGTTAATGACAGCTTCCTATATAGATGTGTAAACTCGTAAAGAATTTAAAAATCATGAGATAAGTGTTATATGGTAGATTTATGAACAGTATGCATAGAGTCAGACAGGAGACAAGACAGAAGTTAAGCTGGGCCCTAAAAATGAGTAGATTCATCAAGAGAAGGGAAAATGGCATCTAAGAAGAGGGAACAGAAAGTACAAGTGCAACGGGGCGTGCATTATTTTAGGGACTGGTACCTAGAAGCCTGTGATTGTAGGATGGGGGAAAATGGCAGGCAACGAGGCTGGGAAACCAGAATGGAGAGCGGTGAGATTGAGAACAGCCTTGCCTTGCGTGCCAACCTAAACAATTTAGACAATGTTTTCGGGGCAGGGAACTCTTGAAAAATAGTTTTTCAATTTTAACATTTAATTAAAGTACAATATACTACAGTAAAGATCATACACAATAAGTGCATGGCTTGATGAATTTTTACAAGCTCAACACAACTATCAAAATCAAAAGAAAGAGCATTCAAGCACCCCATAAGCCCCTGCTTGCCCCCTATTCCAGTCAGTACTCCAAGGGTAACTACTATCATGACATCTAACATCATTGATTAATTTGATTATGTCTTTTAGATATGAAATCACCATATGTACTTTTTGAATGTCTGCCTTCTTTTGCTAATGTTTGAAAGACTCATTCACATTGCTGTAGATAACCTAACTCTGTAGGTTATTCTACTGTATACATATACCACATTTTATCAACTCTACTGTTATTGGACATTAAGCTTGTTTTCAGTTTGGGGCTGTTTTGAAGTATTTCTCTGAGCATTCTAGTACCTGTCGTCTGGTGAATATGTATGCATTTCTGTTGAGTGTGTATCTATGAATGGAATGGCTGATGTTTGTATCAATTTAGATTCCATAAGTACTCCTGTTGCTTTACACCCTCAATAATACACACTAAAGATGTTTAAGGAAGGGGAATTGCATTTATTAAACAATTATTATGATATTTTATGCCATTATTGGGGTAGTGGGGTAGGTATCAGTACATTGTTATTCTCATGTTACTAATAAGGAAACTCATTAAAACTAAGAGGGTAGCACAAAGTCTCATAATGTGGATAATAATTAACATTTCTTGGAACTAATTATGAACTAGGGTCTATAGTTGGCAGAATAATGCCCCTTAAGATGTACATGTCCTAATCCCTGAAACCTGTAAATGTTATCACATATGGCAAAGACTTTGTAGATGCAATTAAATTAAGGATCTTGAGATGGGGAGATTATCTTGCATAATATTATGGTGGCCCCTAAATGCATTCAATCACAAGTGCCCTTGTAACAAAGAGGCAGAGGGATATTTCAGACAGAAGAGAACATAATGTGACCAAGGAGGTAGAGATTGCAATGCTGCAGCCACAAGCCAAGAAATAGTAGCCACCAGGAGAGAAGGGCCTGGGAGCCAAGGAATGCAGCTCTAGAAGCTGGAAATGGTGGGAACATATTCTCCCCTAAGGCTTCTGAATAGAGCATGGTCCTGCTGAAACATTGATTTTGGCCCAGTGAAACTGACTTTGGACTTCTGGTCTCCAGATCTGTGAGAGAATAAATTTCTGTTGTTTTAAGCTATTAATTCTGTGGTCGTTTGTTATAGCAGCAATAGGAAATACAGATGCTAAGCAATGAGCTAAGACTTTTCATGCATTACATCAGTTAACACTATGAGGTATGTGTGATTAGCCCCATTTTACAAAGAAGGGAAGTGAGAGTTAGAGTGACTGAATAACTTCCCCAAGGGCACAGAGCTAGCAAGAATCAGAGACAGGATTTGAAAAACAGAGATTATATAACTCCAAAGATAATACTCATGACCAATATAGTAAGTAGAAGAATCAGGCTCCAATCCAGGTTTCTCGGACCCCCAAGGTCATAATATCCCTATAACATGCCATGTAATGGATTTGTGTTTCTAGAAGCTTTAAGAAACATAATGAAGGATAGATTAGAATGAAAGTCAGGAGATAGGGAGACCAATTAGGAAATTAATTGAATTATTTAGGCCAGAAATGTTAAGATCCTGGACCAAATATAAATGGGACCCTAGAGTAGTAATAGAATGGAAGATTCTTTCAGTCACAGAGTCATTACATTACAGACTGAAGGTGCATTATTTTACATCCATAAATGAATGATTGAATGAGTGAGTAAATGACTGAATGAATACCTTCTCAGGATGATTGTCCTTTAAATTGCTTCAGGTCACAGGGGAGATTACTTGCTTAATGGTAGAACCATACAAAGAATGCCTTCAGTCTATAAGAATCTTTGTTTTTGGTATCAGTTCAGAACCTTGGATAGGAAAAAAAAAAAAGCAGGATTGGAAAGAGGTTGCTTATTTTATTCTATATAAACTAGTGGTTTCCAGTTCCCTATGCAGAAAATGACTGGAAATTATGTAGGATGAAAGAACCAAAAATAATAATATGAGACTCTAAGGTCAAGGCATACGTTTCTTATGAGGGAATCTCCTTGCCACTCACATGTCTTTAGAAATTCTGGTTATAAAAGTAATGCATGCTCATTTTCAAAATTTTGGAAAACAAAGAAAAAGTATAAAAGAGGCAATACAAAACACTCATTAGCCCACCGCTCAGAAATATTTGCAGCTAACATTTTGAATTTCTTTGCTATGTATGTGTGTTAACCCATTTGGGATCAGAGAGTATCTGAATCCTGATTTTTTTCACCTATTATTTTACTAAAAGGAATTTTCTATTTCTTCCAATATTTTTCCAAATTAAAAAAGTAATTACTTGATTTATTCAACAAACATGGATTAAGCATCTATTATATGCCAGGTATTATATGTTTGATGCTGAAGCTTCATTGGTGAAAAGTACCTGAGGTCCCTGTTTTCAGAGGTATGTTCATCTAATGGAAGATCTTTAGATCTTTAGTCACAGGACCTCCTAAATAGCTCTTTTTGAGAGGTGACCTCAGGTGCTTATAAAAATATAGCTGTCACCGTTAATTCACTGGCAGTCTCTTAGCTTCTTTGCTTTTTATTCAAGTAAGCCTCTCATAGTTTTCCTAGAGTAGACACCTGAATCATGGCCTAGCTGAATTTTACAGACTAAAACATCTAGAAGCCATTTTACAGTTCTCTTTATAGCTCTTTCTTGGGTGTTTTTTTGAGTTGCTGAGGAGGCCATGCCACAGGAATTACTCCCTTTGTTCCTTAAAACAGTGTCTTGTATTTAAGTTCCGAGAGAGAGAGAGAGAGAGAGAGAGAGAGAGAGAGAGAGAGAGAGAGAAACTTCTCCTGCTTTACCATTATTTACCATCTAGTTATAAAAAAATTTACTCTACCTAGACCTGGCATGTAGTTGGTCTCCCGTAGATGTGACTTCTTCAAATACAAAAATGTTACTGCATTGCTGTGGCATGCACCAATAATAGACATGATTGCATTTCACTTTCTCTGCATAATCTTTAACTCACTGGGTATATGTATGGCTATAGGCCAGTCACATGCTATTTCTCTTATTTTTAATCTTTTGAGGAGTCATTAAATTTGTGCCATGTATACCTCTACCTCTGTGCTTTGAATTGGCACATAAGTACCTACATGCTTTGAATTAGTATTTGTCTAAGGCCCAAAGGATGTATACTCAAAAAGTATACAAAGTCAAATATCTACCCCTATATGGAAAATTAAAATGTCCAAAAGAGACCCTAGTTCTCCATGTTTAACTGAACTGAAAGAAAAATACCTCTTCCATTCTTTTACTACTGAAACCACTTTCCACCATCATAGTCTAATTTCCTGACATACTTTGCCATTATCTCCCAAAAAGGGATCCCAAAAGAAAGGAGTATGACTTCTCAAGTTGCCTGGCTTTGGCTCTCCTGCTTGTTCTTAAATGTGTAACAATCCAACAAGGGCCTTCATAAAAGTTGCAAGTTTTTCCTTCTGCAGCCTTGACTGTGTAGGCATTTTGAAGACCAGGGAGACGAACATGTGAAGACTCTGGTCTTTACCGTATTTCTTTTGGGGGGCACTCATGTTTTTCATTCCAGACTGAACTCTCCCCCAGGCTTCCTTTAGCATTATATAAGGTTTTCTTGTTTCAGTACTTTTCATTGGTATATAGTTTCCTATTGCTGCTACAACAAATTACCACAAATTTAGTGGCTTAAACAACACAGATTTAATGTCTTATAGTTCTGCAGGATAGAATTTCAATACTGATCTCACTGGGTGAAAATCAAGGTGTTTGCAGAGCTGTGTTCCTTTCCAGAGGCTCTAGGGGAATATCTGTTTCCTGGTCCTTTCCAGCTTCTAAAGGCCACCGAAATTCTTTGGATTGAGGCTTTCTTCTCCATCTTTGAATCTCTCCCTATCTTTCTTCTGTAGTCACTCTTTATGACTGGCTCTCTTTTTTGCCTTCCTCTCCCACTATCAAGGGCCCTTGTGATTACATTGGACCCATCTGGGTAATTCAGGATAATCTCCATACTTTAAGGTCAGTTTGTTAATTAGCAATCTTAATTCATTTGCAACCTTAATTCCTCTTTGCCATGTGACAATATATTCACAGGTTATGGGATTAGGACATGGATGGCTTTGGGGAGCCATTATTGTGTTACCACAATTGGGTATTATAATCATATATTTACTTGTCTGTATGTTTTATGAGACCATGAAGTCTTTGGAAGCATGGTGTGGGTTCTACTCATCTTCTCATCTCAGTCCCAAGCAAAATACCTGGCCATAGTATTTGTCAATAAGTTGTTGTTGAGTAACTATTTGAAGTGTTATCTTGTAAAGAAAAACAAAAGGTGTAAAATAAGTAAATGGCACTGTAAGACTTGCCAAATGAGGTGTTAGATATATGTAGTCTTGTAACAAGTGTGACTTTATTCTAGTTTCATTTCAAATGTCTTTTCAAAAAGTTTTTTTTAAGTTCAGATTTATAGAATAGATGAGTGGAAATTAAATGTTGCAAACTCTGGGAAGCATTCCATAACATCATTTTAGAAAGAAAATCAATATATGCTTAGGTTATTATAACTACTAAATAGGTAATCCAACAAAAGCAATTTCCTAACCTTTAAAGAGGGGAAAAATGATTAAGGAAATAGATTTTATATTTAAAAGTTACTTGTTGTGGTCTTTAAGGATCTTTTCCTCTGTCACTCTGCCAGGTTCAACACACTTACCCCTGTAGATCTTAGGGAAAGGGAAAAGATTTCTTCGTGTTTATTCGGGGATCTCAATATGTATGTGCTGAAGGAAATTACAGTAGTGACTTTAGCACTCAGATTAATTAAATCTTGAGTTTTTCAAATGTGTACCTATACTTTGGAAGACTCAAAGAGGAAAGATGAAAAAGAAGAAAACTCTAGGAATATCTAAACAATGTAAACCTGACAAAGCTCAAAATTATTTACAAGAAAAAGGAGGGATTCAAATGTCAATGTTTGCTTCTTCCTCAATAAAAGTTTCATAGAATCCATAATTTCAACATTTTTCCCATTATAAATGAAGGAGTCAGCCATATTAGGATATCAAATATGAGTTTCACCAATTACTAATCTCTGGGTTAGACCTCATTTGCTCAAGCAGAGGGGTTGAAAATGTGGTTCTGGAAAGAGACTGCCTGTCATCTACTTTTAATTCTGCCATTTCTTCTTTGTGTGACTTTGGGAAAACCTATTTTTATTTATTTGTTTCAACTTTCTTATCTATAAAATTAAGGCACTAACAACTTCCTGATAGGTTATTTGGAGGAGTAAATGTACTAATACATATAAAGTATAGAATAGTGTCTCTTCAAGACATGCTATCTGTTACTACCTGAAACACTAGCTACAGAGTCAAGGGAGAGGTATGAATGTGTCAGCTCTGTACCCTGCATGCAGACAAAGTATTACAATACCTCAACGTTATAGTTTAGGTTGCTGGCTAACAGTCCATAATGTAATAATATAGCACAGTAGGATCACTCAGTAACTTACCTTCACCATGTAAAGGGGTTTTATAGCACAGTAAAACAGTCTTTTATTTGCCCTAAAATATTCATTTTTATGGTACAATATATTGGCACCAAATAATTCTGTGCACACACAGACTAAACTCACCAATGCCAAATATGAACCTCAATTAAAATTTAATATGTTTGCCTTATTTGAAAATTTTCCTTAGATTTAAAACAGATGAAAAAGACTTGCTAGTTATATGACATTTGAAATGGCATCTGGCTAGAAGCCCCCAGTGCAACTTCTCCCCACCTCTCTATAAGAACTTATAAAGACAGAAATGAAAAATTAAAATTTTCTATAATACTGAAAACAAAAACCATAGCCAAATGACAATCCTTAGATATTCTGAGGTAGATGACGTAAGTTTAGCAAAAACTTTTAGTTTCACTTCTTGGCACACCTCGAAAAATGGGAAAAAGGATAACATGTACAAGTATTTCATGTACATATTTACTTGTAAAATGTACAAATATACACATATTATAACAGATGCATACAACAGGTGGTCTTTAAAGAACATTTTGGAAAGCCAGAACAATTTGTTTTGCTCAATCCCAAATAACATTTGAAAAATTCAATAGTGCATTTGCCATTCATAGTTTTGCATCTGAGAATGTTTAGTTGCAATTTCTAAATAGTTGCTTCCAATTATTCAGTGAGGGTGTTTAAATGTTTAACAATTAGCTTTCTAATCAACCAATCAAGCAATCCATTTGTGACCCTATAGCTTAGCATAGAGCTTGCCACAGTGTAGGTATTTAATTAATGTTTCTTAATTTCACTGCAAAGAAAAAGTTTTCTCAGTTAAAAAAAAAGGTAAATATAAGGAGTTTTATAATCTTATTCAAGAATTCCACGATAACTGAACTTTAAAATATAGAAAAATAAATAAATACATATAGAAAAATATTTCAGAACCAGCTTTCTTAATCATTATGTCACTATTGTGAATTAATTACCAGAGTCATATTGTTAGATTTGTAAAAACCACACTTTAACTTTTTGAAATGATATCAAAAGCAGACAATTTATACAAATTTAGTAAAATTTCTAAAAAATATCCAATGTAAAATTTAGGTTTTAATTAGTCCTATAATTTAGGACGAATTCAAGAAAGCACAATTGCCATGACTAACTAATTTGAACTCTGACAGCCTTGGGGTCCTCCTTCTTTCCTGCTCTTTTTTAGTTAATCACTTATGTCTTATTCACCTTTTTGTTGTTTCCTGCCTTAATTCCACCACTCCAATCCAGGCTCCTCAAACCTGAATTATAATATAATTTGATCAACACTTCAAGATCACAATATTCCATTTCTTCCTATTTATAGCTGACAAATTAATCCTTGTTATTCTGTTTCTTCATTTTATTCTTATATTTGAAAATCTTCCAGGGTTTCCTTTGTTTACAGGATAAATAAAGTCCAAAGTCCTTGGTCACCTTTAAGACCCACGTGATTTGGAACCAATGGATCTTTAAAACTAACTCTCACCAATCCTCCAGTCCATTAGGTTTGGTTTTCTCTTTGGTTTCCCAAATATGCCTCGCTTGTTCTGTCTCTTGCTTTCCTCTTCTTTTGTCGATTTGAAGCCTATTCATTTTTCAGCTGCATCGAGTTAAATAGCTAATTTACACTGTTACTTTTAACTCCTCTATTTTGTTAACATTTTTAGTACACACTGTTGGTACCCCACTCATGTCTCCTTTGAACTCATTATTTCAATGCATCCCTACTGCATCCTAGTGCAAGAACAATTGGTTCTCTCTCTCTCCGTTCACACAGGGTAGAAATCACATCCTGGAGGAGGTGGTGGTTAATATTCCCAGGACCCACCCTTAGCCAAGGTTGGATGGCAGTTAGAGGATAAACACTCCATTTTTCTCCCCTCTCAGGAGGAATAATTCTGAGTTATAGTCTAGTGTCTCTTAGAGTTCCCCAGTTGATCACAGTGGGCACTGGCTATGGGAACCCACTAGATAACATACCCCTTCTTGGCTTCCCTCTCTTCCCCATCTCATGTTTCTTCCTCCTTACAAGTGTTTCTTGTGATTACCTCCCCAAGGCACTATTTACTCTCAAATCCTTGTCTATGTGGGGGCACTCTACCCTAAGATGACACTCCAGGATAGTAGAATCCTCTTTTCTTCCAGACTGCTGCATTGTTTACCCTTTGTATCAATCATTTAGCATGTAATTCTTTTCATCAACAACATTTATCAACTATGTGTCTTTCACTGTTCTAAGCATTAGGGATACTATGTTGAGCAAGACTGGGGAAAGTTCTTCCCTCCTTATCTAGCGGACAGAGATGCAAACTAATAAATGACAATAAAATGTTAGCATATACTGTCATACATAGGCATATTTCATTATATGCTGCCTTGTATTGAGCTGATTTGTTATAACCCTGATCAAAGCACTGTATGGTAGAATAAACACTAGTCCATCTGGATTCTCCCTCACTGAGAGTCAATGACTCATACCATGCTTTCCTCAGTTTGAGAGGCCACTTGCCA
Organism: Lipotes vexillifer; assembly: GCF_000442215.2. Taxonomy (NCBI): domain Eukaryota; kingdom Metazoa; phylum Chordata; class Mammalia; order Artiodactyla; family Lipotidae; genus Lipotes; species Lipotes vexillifer. Next base: position 1,988,402 of record NW_006785593.1, on the reverse strand, counting down.
ATCAATTTTGTTTGTTTATTCTGCTAGGGTCTTTCTTTTTACAACTAATATCTTATTTTCTTTCAGACAAGCTTTTAATTCAAGCTGGGTTAATAAGGCTAGTACTCTAGGTCTAACGGGCTCTATCATTAGAACAACTCTAAAATATACTGAAAAGATAAAACCATAAGCCAGTAAAGGTGTAATTTGTTGATTGGAGGATAAATTCCAGTGTCAGGTATACAACTCCCTGGGGACTAGGAAATAATGACCCCATATAGATCTGATTGAATTACTGAGCTCATTTCCTGGAATATGGTGGACCTTTGGCTGATAGTTATATGTCTTTGGTGTTACTTAAATTTTAGATTGCCATCTCTTTGACTAGATTTTTAGTTTAAGGGATTGAATAGTACCTTTATAATTTTCCCACCACAGTATCTGGCACAATCTTCTTTAAATAGGCCTGTTGTAGGTACTCATTATTTTTGAAAGAATGGATTGATGAATAATATTAATATAAAGATCTGAGATGTATAACTGAATTACGTTAGGAAAATTTTAACTGATAGGTCACACTCCATCTGTATTTTATGTTAACGGAAGACATAATGGTTAATACAGCTCTTTAAAATGTATATTATTTGCTTTCTTATCTGAACCTCACCTACCTTCAAATGATTTAGACATGAAATATACAGTTTTAAATTATGTCAAATTCAATAACAGAATAAAAAAAGAAGAGAGACAAGCTTAGAGAAGCATAAGGAGTTTATGTCACCAGATTTCTCAGATGACCTCATTACTACTGCTGGGCACAAAATTTGGCTTAGTTTCCTGGCAGCTAAGGCAAAAAAGGAAACATTACTGGGCTAAGTAATATTCATGTCTGATAACAAAGGCATAAAAATTCCTCTGCAGGGGCAAATTATTTCTTGGACATAAATTTAGTGAAACGTATATCATGGAGATTTATGCATAATGGGCAGCCTGTAGATTTGATAATATCTTCGTTTTTGTTCGTATCAAAGGAATAAAAACACTGTCAGATAAAGAGTTTTTGTTTGACCTCTTATAAAGGTTTACAGGAGAGCATTAAGTCAGAGGAAGGAATAGCAAATAACTCAGGTAAGGCATTTCTATGGGACACTAAGCTATTATGGTTCAGGTACTTCATGTGACCCATGTCTAATTTATTACAGAGACAGGATTGACCAAGTCCAGATGAATGGTGACTTACCATCTCATGAAACTGTAATTCTCATATATCTACATTTTAAGATAGTCTTTAACAAGTGCTCTTGACAACTTTAACCATCAGATGTGAAGGGGCAAAGTTCTCATTCTTCTATGATTCTAAAACCTGAATTAATATTCTTACCTGAACAAAGGGCTAACTTACTTTGTTATGGATGTGGGTAGGAGGCACGTCTACAGAGGCCTATTTTCCTCTGCAAAAGAACTGCATATTCTCACTAACTCTCAAGAGTTCCTAATCTTATAACATGGAAGAAAATTTGGATGGGAAATGTTGAGGGAGTGTATATTGACCGAATTCATAGTTCCAAGAAATTAAGGGTGGCCTCTTTCGAACAATCTGATTTCAAAAGATTTGTCTCTTGACTCAAATCTGTCAACTTTCTAGCTGGCATAATCTATTGTTGGGTTATTGAATGAATTTTTACCTTTACTTATTTAATTCTGTACTCCTATGTTCCATTTCATTTTTTGTATAGAGATATCTTACCAATATGAGGACATATCAGTCAACTAGACAGTCCCAGCTGCTGTATTCACAGAGATACAATCAAACAGGGAAAATACATACTGAACAGTAACTATACTTCCTTTTCCAGTAACATAATACATCAGAAGCCTAGAGAAATCCTTTTCATATGCAACCTAAAATTTATAAATAAAATATTTAAAAAATATAAGCTAAATATAACCTAATATAAACTAAACCTAATATAAACCTAATATAACCTAAGCTAATATAACCTAAAATTTATAAATAAAATATTTAAAAAATATAAGCTTCGAAGTTTATTACATGAAGTTTATTTTTTTTATTTTTTATTTTTATTTTTTATTTTTGTGGTACGCGGGCCTCTCACTGTTGTGGCCTCTCCCGTTGTGGAGCACAGGCTCCGGACGCGCAGGCTCAGCGGCCATGGCTCACGGGCCCAGCCGCTCCGCGGCATGTGGGACCTTCCCGAACCAGGGCAGGAACCCGTGTCCCCTGCAGCGGCAGGCAGACTCTCAACCACTGCGCCACCAGGGAAGCCCTATACTGTATTTTATATTACCTATGTAGTTACCTTTAGTGGTGTTCTTTATTTCTTCACATGGATTTGAGTTACTGTCTATTGTCATTTGATTGTTTTTAACAAACGCCCTGAGGATAGGGCTCTTTCCACTGAGCAAGCTTAGGTAAAATACAGATGAGTCCTGTGAATGGGGCTTTTCCAAAGAGATGACAGACATGTCAAATAGTGACAATTCTCTGGGAATTAGACTTTTGAGGAAGCTTCAAAACAATTCTTCCCCCTTCAGTGTCTGCTAGTCTTTTGGCTTGCATACCTACCATGGTGTGAGTCTGCTAGTTTCAAGGCTATGGTGGAACTAAAAAGAGGGTCATGGGAATAAAGCAAGTTAAGAGGCCGTGAAACTCGCTGTTCTCACTGAGATTCAGCCCTTTTTCTTGAATACACGCTCCTTGGATTATTATAAGCCTTCTGTTTAATTTCAGGAGTTCTGAAATTTAGATTCTGACAATTTGTGATAGTGTTCTCATTGCCTTTATGGAGCAATGAATTTTGAAAGGTTTTTTTTCCTCTGACATTCTGAAAGAGCTTCTCCTGTGTTCATTTTTTAAATGCAACAATTAGAAACTAATATACTTCCCCAAAAGCAATTAGTAGCTTTTGAGAATGTGGAATGGAAGAATGGATGCTGGAAAGTCAGTTGGCAAATATTCACTACAGCAAGTGGTTCCTGAGGGTTTTGGAACATCTCTATTAAAACTTTCGTTTTATTGGGTATTGTTCCACCCCTATAGGGTGAGAACAAAGAATCTAACTAATATGCTTGTTGTCACGATATCTGTTTAATACAATGATTTATACATTAGAATCAGACAGAACTAGGTAGCAATCACAATCCCTTTACTTATTAAGTATGTGTTCTTGGGCAAGTTATTTAACCTTTATTAATTTTAGTTCCTTCATCTGAAAATTGGAGATTATCTGAGAAAATCATGATATATGATAGACACTGTAAAAATGTTGGCAATTTTAAGCAATCATTCAAGTTAAGAACATCTTTTGCTCACAGGTAACGTTAGCAAATGTTGTGATGTCTTTTTATAAAACTTGGCAAGTATATTAAAATAATTTCAGGTAATAATTGTTTCTAATTCAAAATAGGGATCATGACTTCATAAAAGATGTGTTTTTTCTAAATGGTGAATTTATTTATAAAAATATTTTTAAAGTATCAAAACATTTGGTAGCTAAATATCCTTTGTTTGAAAGAAACATAATTTAATGGAGGACTAAATTGGATTGTCTTGGACACCCTAGGACATAAAATATTTATTCAGAAATATAGGTCATGGTTTAGTGTCAAAAACTGATTAAAGAATCATAATAGCTAGTATGTTATTACTAACTCCTGGTCAATTTACTTATTCAAAACTGAACTTCCAAAAAGACACTCTTTTTGAATTCCAAAAAATACCCCAAAATTTTACTTGACATTTCATGTTATGCTTCTTTTTTTTATTGTTTGCTTTTTTTTACATATTTATTGGAGTATAATTGCTTTACAATTGTGTGTTAGTTTCCGCTTTATAACAAAGTGAATCAGTTATACATATACATATGTTCCCATATCTCTTCTCTCTTGCATCTCCCTCCCTCCCACCCTCCCTATTCCACCCCTCTAGGTGGTCACAAAGCACCGAGCTGATCTCCCTGTGCTATACGACTGCTTCCCACAAGCTATCTGTTTTACGTTTGGCAGTGTATATATGTCCATGCCACTCTCTCACTTTGTCACAGCTTACCCTTCCCCCTCCCCATATCCTTAAGTCCATTCTCTAGCATGTCTGTGTCTTTATTCCTGTCTTACCCCTAGGTTCTTCATGACATTTTCTTTCTAAATTTCCATATATATGTGTTAGCATACGGTATTTGCCTTTCTCTTTCTGACTTACTTCACTCTGTACAACAGACTCTAAGTCCATCCACCTCATTACAAATAGCTCAATTTCGTTTCATTTTATGGCTGAGTAATATTCCATTGTATATATGTGCAACATCTTCTTTATCCATTCATCCAATGATGGACACTTAGGTTGTTTCCATCTACTGGCTATTGTAAATAGAGCTGCAATGAACATTTTGGTACATGACTCTTTTTGAATTATGGTTTTCTCAGGGTATATGGCCAGCAGTGGGATTTCTGGGTCATATGGTAGTTCTATTTGTAGTTTTTTAAGGAACCTCCATACTGTTCTCCATAATGGCTGTACCAATTCACATTCCCACCAGCAGTGCAAGAGTGTTCCCTTTTCTCCATACCCTCTCCAGCATTTATTGTTTCTAGATTTTTTGACGATGGCCATTCTGACTGGTGTGAGATGATATCTCATTGTAGTTTTGATTTGCATTTCTCTAATGATTAGTGATGTTGAGCATTCTTTCAAGTGTTCATTGGCAGTCTGTATATCTTCTTTGGAGAAATGTCTATTTAAATCTTCTGCCCATTTTTGGATTGGGTTGTTTGTGTTTTTGTCATTGAGCTGCATGAGCTGCTCTATAATTTTGGAGATTAATCATTTGTCAGTTGCTTCATTTGCAAATATTTTCTCCCATTCTGAGGGTTGTCTTTTGGTCTTGTTTATGGTTTCCTTTGCTGTGCAAAAGCTCTGAAGGTTCATTAGGTCCCATTTGTTTATTTTTGTTTTTATTTCCACTTCTCTAGGACATGGGTCAAAAAGGATCTTGCTGTGATTTATGTCATAGACTGTTCTGCCTATATTTTCCTCTAAGAGTTTGATAGTTTCTGGCCTTACATTTAGGTCTTTAATCCATTTTGAGCTTATTTTTGTGTATGGTGTTAGGGAGTGATCTAATCTCATACATTTATATGTACCTGTCCAGTTTCCCCAGCACCACTTATTGAAGAGGCTGTCCTTTCTCCACTGTACATCCCTGCCTCCTTTATCAAAGGTAAGGTGACCATATGTGCGTGGGTTTTTATCTGGGCTTTCTATCCTGTTCCATTGATTTATATTTGTGTTTTTGTGCCAGTACCACACTGTCTTGATTACTGTAGCTTTGTAGTATAGTCTGAAGTCAGGGAGCCTGATTCCTCCAGCTCTGTTTTTCGTTCTCAAGATTGCTTTGGCTACTCGGGGTCTTTTGTGTTTCCATACAAATTGTGATATTTTTTGTTCTACTTCTGTGAAAAATGCCAGTGGTAGTTTGATAGGGATTGCATTGAATCTGTACATTGCTTTGGGTAGTAATTTTCACAATGTTGATTCTTCCAATCCAAGAACATGGTATATCTCTCCATCTATTTGTATCATCTTTACTTTCTTTCATCAGTGTCTTACAATTTTCTGCACACAGGTCTTTTGTCTCCTTAGGTACGTTTATTCCTAGATATTTTATTCTTTTTGTTGCAATGGTAAATGGGAGTGTTTTCTTGATTTCACTTTCAGATTTTTCATCCTTAGTGTATAAGAATGCCAGAGATTTCTGTGCATTAATTTTGTATCCTTTTACTTTACCAAATTCATTGATTAGCTCTAGTAGTTTTCTGGTAGCATCTTTAGGATTCTCTATGTATAGTATCATGTCATCTGCAAACAGTGACAGCTTTACTTCTTTTCTGATTTGGATTCCTTTTATTTCCTTTTCTTCTCTGATTGCTCTGGCTAAAACTTCCAAAACTACGTTGAATAATAGTGGTGAGATTGAGCAACCTTGTCTTGTTCCTGATCTTAGTGGAAATGCTTTCAGTTTTTCACCATTGAGGACGATGTTGGCCATAGGTTTGTCATATATGGCCTTAATTACGTTGAGGAAAGTTCCCTCTATGCCTACTTTCTGCAGGGTTTTTATCATAAATCGTTGTTGAATTTTGTCAAAAGCTTTCTCTGCATCTATTGAGATGACCATATGGTTTTTCTCTTTCCATTCGTTAATATGGTGAATCACATTGATTGATTTGTGTATATTGAAGATTCCTTGCATTCTTGGGATAAACCCCACTTGATCATGGTGTACGATCCTTTTAATATGCTGTTGGATTCTGTTTGCTGGTTTTTTGTTGAGGATTTTTGCATCTATGTTCATCAGTGATATTGGCCTGTAGTTTTCTTTCTTTGTGACATCCTTGTCTGGTTTTGGTATCAGGGTGATGGTGGCCTCGTAGAATGAGTTTGGGAGTGTTCCTCCCTCTGCTGTATTTTGGAAGAGTTTGAGGATAGGTGTTAGCTCTTCTCTAAATGTTTGATGGAATTTGCCTGTGAAGCCATCTGGTCCTGGGCTTTTGTTTGTTGGAAGATTTTTAATCACAGTTTCCATTTCAGTGCTTGTGATTGGTCTGTTCATAGTTTCTATTTCTTCCTGATTCAGTTTTGGCAGGCTGTGCATTTCTAAGAATTTGTCCATTTCTTCCAGGTTGTCCATTTTATGGGCATAGAGTTGCTTGTAGTAATCTCTCATGATCCTCTGTATTTCTGCAGTGTCAGTTGTTACTTCTTTTTCATTTCTAATTCTATTGATTTGATTCTTCTCCCTTTTTTTCTTGATGAGTCTGGCTAATGGTTTATCAATTTTGTTTATGTTCTCAAAGAACCAGCTTTTAGTTTTGTTGAACTTTGCTATTGTTTCCTTCATTTCTTTTTCATTTATTTCTGATCTGATTTTTATGATTTCTTTCCTTCTGCTAACTTTGGGGGTTTTTTTGTTCTTCTTTCTCTAATTGCTTTAGGTGCAAGGTTAGGTTGTTTATTCTAGATGTTTTCTGTTTCTTACGGTAGGATTGTATTGCTAGAAACTTCCCTCTCAGAGCTGCTTTTGCTGCATCCCATAGGTTTTGGGTCGTCGTTTCTCCATTGTCATTTGTTTCTAGGTATTTTTTGATTTCCTCTTTGATTTCTTCAGTGATCACTTTGTTACTAAGTAGTGTATTGTTTAGCCTCCATGTGTTTGTATTTTTTACAGATCTTTTCCTGTAATTGATATCTAGTCTCATAAGCATTGTGGTCAGAAAAGATACTTGATACAATTTCAATTTTCTTAAATTTACCAAGGCTTGAGTTTTGACGCAAGATATGATCTATCCTGGAGAATGTTCCATGAGCACTTGAGAAAAATGTGTATTCTGTTGTTTTTGGATGGAATGTCCTATAAATATCAATTAAGTCCATCTTGTTTATTGTATCATTTAAAGCTTGTGTTTCCTTATTTATTTTCATTTTGGATGATCTGTCCATTTGTGGAAGTGGGGTGCTAAAGTCCCCTACTATGAATGTGTTACTGTTGATTTCCCCTTTTATGGCTGTTAGTATTTGCCTTATGTATTGAGGTACTCCTATGTTGGGTGCATAAATATTTACAATTGTTATATCTTATTCTTCTTGGATCAATCCCTTGATCATTATGTAGTGCCCTTCTTTGTCTCTTCTAATAGTCTTTATTTTAAAGTCTATTTTGTCTGATATGAGAATTGCTACTCCAGCTTTCTTTTGGTTTCCATTTGCATGGAATATCTTTTTTCATCCCCTCACTTTCAGTCTGTATGTGTCTCTAGGTCTGAAGTGGGTCTCTTGTAAACAGCATATATATGGGTCTTGTTTTTGTATCTGTTCAGCCAGTCTGTGTCTTTTGGTGGGAGCATTTAATCCATTTACATTTAAGGTAATTATCGATATGTATGTTCCTATTCCCATTTTCTTAATTGTTTCGGGTTTGTTTTTATAGTCCTTTTCCTTCTCTTGTGTTTCTTGCTTAGAGAAGATCCTTTAGCATTTGTTGTAAAGCTGGTTTGGTGGTGCTGAACTCTCTCAGCTTTTGCTTGTGTGTAAAGGTTTTCTTCTGCCTCAGTTATTCTGCTATTGATCCCTTCTAGAGTATTTTTAATTTCATTTATTGTGTTGTTCATCATTGGTTGTTTCATCTTTAGTTCTTCTAGGTCCTTGTTAAATGTTTCTTTCATTTTGTCTATTCTATTTCCAAGATTTTGGATCATCTTTACTATCATTATTCTGAATTCTTGTTCAGGTAGACTGCCTATTTCCTCTTCATTTGTTAGGTCTGGTGGGTTTTTATCCTGCTCCTTCATCTGCTGTGTGTTTCTCTGTCTTCTCATTTTGCTTATCTTATTGTGTTTGGGGTCTCCTTTTTGCAGGCTGCAGGCTGCAGGTTGAATTCAATTGAATGGTAGTAGCAGTATGTTAAATTTACTATGAGTATCTGCCTTAGGGAGTTATTTATTTATTTATTTTGAAATTAATTTTTTTCTATTGGAGACCAACTTCCTTTTTTTTAGTAAAGCATATAATTAAGGTCTATCTAAATTTTAATTATTTAATAGAATAGGATACTGTTAATGTGTATCTGTATAAATTACCTAAATTACCTGAATTTAGGCCATTTATGTTTCCAAAGCACTCACTCTAGGAATTTGACCCCTGGAATAGATTGTTTTTGGTGTCTGTCTCCAGTGGTTAAAGTTGGTTCAGTGGGTTGTGTAGGCTTCCTGGTGGAGGGGACTAGTGCCTGTGTTCTGGTGCATGAAGCCGGATCTTGTCTTTCTGGTGGGCAAGTCCACGCCTGGTGGTGTGTTTTGGGGTGTCTGTGGCCTTATTATGATTTTAGGCATCCTCTCTGCTAATGGGTGGGGTTGTGTTCCTGTCTTGCTAGTTGTTTGGCATAGGGTGTCCAGCACTGTAGCTTGCTGGTCATTGAGTGAAGCTGGGTGTTGGTGTTGAGATGGAGAACTCTAGGAGAATTTCGCCGTTTGATATTACGTGGAGCTGGGAGGTCTCTTGTGGACCAGTGTCCTGAAGTTGGCCTTCCCACCTCAGAGGCACAGCACTGACTCCTGGCTGCAGCACCAAGAGCCTTTCATCCACATGACTCATAAAATATCTTCATGACACGTTCATGTTATGTTTATAATATCCTATCTTCTTTCAAGTGGCCAGTCTTTGAACCAAGATTTTCTTAGTGAATCTTGATGAATTTCATTAATAAATTTTTTTGGGGGGGGGGTACGCGGGCCTCTCACTGCTGTGGCCCCTCCCGTTGCTGAGCACAGGCTCCGACGCGCAGGCTCAGCGGCCATGGCTCACGGGCCCAGCCGCTCCGCGGCATGTGGGATCTTCCCGGACCGGGGCATGAACCCGTGTCCCCTGCAGCGGCAGGCGGACTCGCAACCACTGCGCCACCAGGGAAGCCCCATTAATAAATTTTGAGATTTATTTTCCAAAGGCCTGATATGCTTCTTCTTTTAAAAACAAAGAACTCAATAATTACTATCTATCAAACTTTTTTTTTTTTTTTTTGTGGTACTCTCACTGTTGTGGCCTCTCCCGTTGTGGAGCACAGGCTCCGGATGCGCAGGCTCAGCGACCATGGCTCATGGGCCTGGCCGCTCCGCGGCATGTGGGATCTTCCTGGACTGGGACACGAACCCGTGTCCACTGCATCAGCAGGCGAACTCTCAACCACTGCACCACCAGGAAAGCCCTGCTATTCTTTTACTATTAAGATCTCTTAGTGAAATATGTGTGTGTTTTATGGTGGGAGAGGCTTCTGTCTGTGGATGTAGTAAGGGTTAAGCAGGAGCTATTCAGAAAATGAATGTCCCCAGATAAAATTGTTGCAGTATTGCAATTCAGTCACACACACACATACACCACACACACACAAACACGTTTTGAACCAATTGTTGTCTTTTTGGTCAGTAATGGTTATCAATTACAATTATCACTATGGGTACTTAAGTATCCATCATTCAGTCATTCATATATTCACTCATTTAACAAAAATATATTGAGTGTATACTGTGTGTCAGGCACTAGAGGTGCTTAGTGCAGCTTTTAACATCCATACAGAGATATGAAGAAAAATATTAGTGTTCTGAACCTACCTACACATTAGAACTTCTAAGGGCTACACTATAGATGTAAGGATAAAGTTGAAGCAAAGAGGTCCTTGCTGGGAATTGCAGTTTAGCTTGAATGATGTTAATCTCTGAAATTCGGCTAAGGTGATCTGAGTGTGTCTGTGCCATTAGGAGACTAGAAACAGTATACCTTAATCCTCTCTAGAAGAAGGTAACATAATTTTAGTATCCAAATTGTTTCTACCAACAATTTCTCAAATACAGTGCCTGACATTAAAAGCCTAAACAAGAGGAACCAATGTGGAAAAGATAAAGCAGTAAAAACACTTGTAACAGTCAGGCCCTATGATGTTAAGGAAACTGTGTTGGGAAAAGATGTTCTGTTAAGTCTGTGGGAAGCCCCAGTTGGGGAATCACAAAAAACATTCTTGGAGTTCTGAAATAAGGTCGTACCATATACAGTGGATAATTATATTCCTTTTGAAAGGTAGTTTCTGAAATGCATTTGATCCCTGATAGAGTCTCTGACCATAAGACATCAAGTGACCATTTATCCAGAACTGTCCATTGTGAGACATATGAGATCTATCGAGTCATCAGATCAGGCAAGACCAGTACTAATCTTAGAAGAAGGAAGTGCTAAATCCAGATTGAACATGAGCAGAACCCCATAGCACAAGCAATCTGCATGAGCAGGCAGCACAGATCCCCACATCATCTCCCACTCTTGTCTGGTCTCCTTCCTCAGCTGATCCCTACAGCCATTAAGGGGATCCCTTATAAGCAGCTGATAGAGAAGAAAAATTCCTGAGTTGTGCTGGCTTGGCATCTGGGGGCAAGTAAAACATGGAGAGCAGCACAATAGTCTCATTTAGGGGTGGTCTTGAAAGGCATGGTAAGGGAAAATCTTCCCAGTAGGTGAACCTTTGCACAGTGAATGTGTGTGGCTCAAGATAAGAGTACATATAGACTCTTGGGCAGTGACAAATGGCCTGGCCTTTTGGTCAAGGGCCTGTAGAAGACAAGAAGCTCAGGAACAAAAAAGGACTGGGGTAGAGGGATATTCATAGATATATGGAAGTGGGAAAAAAGTGTGAAGATTTTTATATTGTTTATTATTCCTGCAAGAGAGCATCTACCATGGATGAGGCACTAAACAAGTAGACCAAGTAGACGAAATAACTCAGCCAGTTGGTATGAGCCAGCCCCTGATACTGGTTAACTTCAGTGCTATACCATGGGTGCATGAATAAAAAAAGTCACTTTGGCAATATTGTAGGCTTTTTTTTTTTTTTTTTTTTTGCGGTACGCGGGCCTCTCACTGTTGTGGCCTCTCCCGTCGCGGAGCACAGGCTCCGGACGCGCAGGCTCAGCGGCCATGGCTCACGGGCCCAGCCGCTCTGCGTCATGTGGGATCTTCCCGGACCGGGGCACAAACCCGTGTCCCCTGCATCGGCAGGCGGACTCTCAACCACTGCGCCACCAGGGAAGCCCTTGTAGGCTATTTTTGAGCCCAACAACATGAGGTCTGATTTAGCTAATGAATGTCCAAATTTACAGCAGCAGAGACCATTCTTGAGCCTCTTATATGATACCATTCTACATGAGGCTTCTTCTAGGAAAGGCCAGCCATTTGATCTGGCAGGAAAAATACCTTTTCTGAGTATGATTTGCCTTTCTTACCTGCAGAGCCTCAACCAATATCACTATCTGAGAGTTTATGGAGTATTTAATTTCTGGCCTAGGATCTCACATAACATTGCATCAAACCAGGGGACCTACTTTATTGCAAATGAGGACTGTGATCACGGGATCCACTAGCTGTATCACATACTTCACCATGCAGCACCTTTCTGAGAACTGGAATGTCCTGCTGGAGGCATATCTGAGGCACCAGCTTGCAGTTGATATCTTGCAATGATGGGACAGCATACTCCATGGCACAGTGCATGTCATGAATCAAAGACCTTTCTATGGCACCAGCCATGCTTACTCTAACTCCCAATGGCCCACTTGGGTATGTGTGCTGCCTGTACCAACAACTATGAGCTCTGCATGTTAGGGAACACTTTCACCAGGGGACACATGAGAGAAGCATTGAACTCTAAGCTATGACTGCCATGGCACTTCAAGATGTTTGTGTCCAGGGACCAGTAGGCAAGAGGAGGAGTTATCATCTTGCAGGGGTTATTTGCCCCAATTATCAGGAAGAGTTAGGGCTGCTGTTACTCAGTGGAAGTGGGGAGAACGTGTTTGGCACCCAGGCAATCTGCTTAGGTGCCTCTTTTTACTCTCCTGTCTGTTGTGAGGGTAAATAGCTAAGTTCAGCATCTCCAACCTGAGAAGATCTTGGTGACTAGGGGCTCAGCCCTCTTAGGATGAAGGTAAGGTCTGGGCTGTGCCACCATATAAACCAGCAAAGGTAGTAAGGGGAATCTAGAATGGATAGTGATGAGAGATAAGTTTCAGTTACCGTTTGGGACCAGCTGCAGTACAATTTGAATTCCAAATAAACAGCAAACCTTTTTTTTAGTATTATTACAGGCATGTTTTATGCAATACTTATACAAAAATTATTAGGTATTCTGTTTTTCACTTGCTAAAAATGGTAACCCTACCTCTGGTGGACATGGGGTATGCCTGTATGCCTCCCAGATGTCTCATCAAAAGACTTGTCCCCGGTGCTGAGAATGCTGTCAGCAGATGCCTTCAGCTGTTGGTCCTTTTAGAGATTGCCTCAGATACAGAGACTTCAGCTCAACTGAGCTCACACCCGTCCAGGAATGTCTCACATCCCATCACTCAATGGAGCAGATAGATAAAAGTCTGGCCACGTTTACCCAGTGGGCACAACTCTGATAGGACACTTCAGCTTGAGAGGTCCTGGTGGGGTCAGCTGGTGCTGTTGGGCCTCTGCTACATTCAAATACTTCTGCTGCTGAATCCTGCTTCCCCCTTCTCCTTTCCACAGGTGTCGATCCCAAAGGAACTCCCAAATAAACATCCTTCGCACACCAAACTCTGTCTCAGAATCTGCTTTCTGGTGGAAGTGAACTGCTACATTCTATTCCCCTGGACTCCCTTGTATAAGAGACAGAAAAAATATCTGTCTTTCCTTAAGTAATTTTTTATTGAGATATAATGTATGTGCATTAAAATTCAGAGATTGTACGTATAAAGTTCAATTAGTTTTGACAAACATACACTCATGTAACCCACACCGCCATCAAGATACAGAACATTTCCATCAACCAAGAAAGTTTCCTTTTGTATCTTCCCGATCGTTTCCCTGACCTCCACAAGAAACAACCACTGATTTGATTTCTATCACTGTAGATCAGCTTCATTGATTCTCAAATTTAATATAAATAGGGGCTTCCCTGGTGGCGCGGTGCTTGAGAGTCCGCCTGCCGATGCAGGAGACGCGGGTTCGTGCCCCGTTTCGGGAGGATCCCGCATGCCGCGGAGCGGCTGGGCCCGTGAGCCATGGCCGCTGAGCCTGCGCGTCCGGAGCCTGTGCTCCGCAAATGGGAGAGGCCACAGCAGTGAGAGGCCCGCATAACGCAAGGAAAAAAAAAAAAAATTAATATAAATAGTCATGAAATATGTATTATTTTGTATCTGGCTTCTTTTATTCAGATTAAGGCTTTTGAGATCCGTCCATGTTATTAAGAGTATCAATATTAGACTTGTTATTTCTGAGTTATTATTCCATTGAATCACAGCTAGTTAATCATTCTCCTCTTAATGGATGTTTCCCACTCGGGGCTCTCATGAGTAAAATTACTAGGAATACTTTTATCCACAGACTTATGTAGGTGTATGTTTTCATTCCCATTGGACAAATATGTAGTAATGGAAAAGTGCTGGCCCATAGGTTAAATATGTTTTATTTTTAAAGAAACTGTTAGTTTTCCAAAGTGGTTGTACTATTTTGTATTCCCACCAGCAAGGTTGGAGGTTCTGGTGGCTGTACGTCCTCTCCAACATTTGGTACTGTCAATATTTTTCATTTTAACTACACTGGTGGAAATATACTGATGTCTTGTTGTGGTTTTGATTTGTATATCCCTGATATCTAATAATGTTGAACACTTTTCATGTACTTATTGACCATTTGTATATGTTTTTTTGTGAAGTGTTTGCTCAAATCTTCTGCTTATTTTTGAAACAGGCAAAAGATAAACATATATGATGCATATAAGATATACATTATAAATATATGATATGTCATTTTTCATATACATGTGTTGTGTGTATTTTCTCCCAATCTGTAATTCACCTGTACATTTTCTTAATGATGGATTTTGATGAAGAGAAGTTTAAAAATTTTGTTGATGTCCAAATTATCAATTTTTCCTTTTATAATTGGTGCTCTCTGTGTCCTTTTAAAAGCCATATTTATTTTGAGTTCTCTTCGTAAGAAGCTAAAATTTGTCCTAGCTGATGTGCTTTTTCATAGTAACAAAATAAAATTAAAATATTTCAATTTTTAGTTTAAAACAAATATATATGTTCCTTAAATGTGAATTTCTTTAATTTTTCTTAACCATTTTAGGTCTCAGTTGATAACTGGTAGATGTGAATTCATATTTAGGCATATTTCATCATATCAGAAAAGAAAAACAGATTTTTAAACCTCATAAAATTTGTATAGCATATTTAATTAACTAAGCAATCTATTCTACTATTAGTGTAAATATTTGAGGACTGAGTATATAGTCAATATTTTGGAAATGCTTATGTTTGACATACTTATTATATTATTAGTCTTTCCC
>NW_006785593.1:1910303-1973481 GCF_000442215.2 Lipotes vexillifer | reverse complement strand
TTCCCTATATTATAAATGCTAAATAAATTTTCAACATTATAAATTTTCTGATAATGGTGTGTGTGTGTGTGTGTGTGTGTGTGTGAGTGTGTGCATGTATTTGAAGTGTGTGCATTTGAAGTGGAAAAATCCACTAAAGATTTTAAAATGAGTACCATATTTTTATACAATGGAAAAAAATAACTCAGTCTAAGAATATGTTCATTAGATAAGAAAAGAAAATGATAAGAAAGTTGTGCTCAGTAACATTATGCAGAAGAAATCTGCTTACATGCTAAAAATAGAAGACATGATATTGAGCAGGATAATATTTTCCATTGATTTATATACAACACTTGCATTTGTGCTGAAATGGGAGGCACTTACTTATAAAAGCACTAAGATACCTTTAAGTAAAGCACTGAAGGAGGTTGGTAGTAAGTTAATAAAATACATTTCAAAAGGAAACACTTAAAATTCTATCCTTTAAAAATTTATCTAACCACCAGTTTTTAATTTATAAGGTGACACCTATGGCTGATTTAAAAAATATACATAAAATATCTTTTCTCTATGTCTCAATTTCTACAATGCCTTTCTTTCAGTTTTAAAAAAATACATTTTATGGTGAATAGTTTATTTACACCCATTTTTTCCTGCTTTCTTCTTTTTTGCTATTATTAGTTTATCTTGAACTTATTTATTTATCTTGTACAAGTTCAAATCCTGGTGCCACTGAGCATCAGCTATGTGAATGTGAACAATTGATTAACATATGACACTGATATAATAATAATGCATAACTCACAAAATTGTGGTGGAAAGCAAATGAAATTATTCATGTAACTAGCTTAAAATAGCACCTGGGGCATTAAATAAATGTCAACCATTGTTACCAGTATTATATATGCATACATATATCTTAGTCTGCTTGAGGTGACATAACAAAATATTATTATAGACTGAGTGGTTTGAAAAATAGAAATTTATTTCTCACTCTTCTAGAGGCTAAGTAGTCCAAGATCAAGGTGCAACTGACTTGGTTTCTGGTGAAAGAGGTCTTTTCGGCTTACAGTTGGCTGACTCCTCACTGTGTCCTCACATAGTAGAGACAAAGAGAACTCTCTCTCTCTCTTTCTCTTCCTTTAAGGCCACAGTCTCATCTGATCAGGGCCCTACCCTTATGACTTCATTTAACCTTAATTACCTCCTAGAGACCTTGCTTCCAGATTCAGTTACATTGGGGGTTAGGGCTATGACATGTGAATTTTGGGGGAATACAGTTTAGTCCATAGGAACATATTTATAAAATATCTATCAATTATATTTATCTTATGGAAGGAGTCATATGCATATAATATGAATATATGTATATATATATAAAATATATACATATTCCTTATAGAAATAAACATATAATATACATTTGTATATAGTTTTGTTTATATTTGTATTTAATATATAAAGTAATAAACATTTCTTATAGAAATATAATTATTTCTACAATGAAAACTAGATTTTTTGCATCTATTTATCTACAGTGATATATATACATATAGCTGATTCACTTTGTTGCACAGCAGAAACTAACACAACATTGTAAAGCAATTATACTCCACGATATAAAAAAAAAAATCTACAATGACTGATTTTTAAAGGATGCCATAAAAGATGCTATTGGAATGCCTATAATGTTTATACAAGGCTAGATGACTCACACACCATTTCCTCTTCTTATTTTTTTCTCTTCTTTCCCCCACTTTTTTCACCAACATAGCAGATTGCTATAAATGACAACACACTGGTGAAGAATTGTTGTTCTATATGCTACTAATTTTTTCATAAAAAACCATATGTTCATATACTTCCAACTTCAAACATAATCTCAAATATAGATGGTCATTCTCTTCCTGGTGAATTCTGAGAAAGAAAATAAAAGCAGTTTGTGGTGGATGATGAAAGCAAATAATCACCCAGCATGTGTATTTGGGGTCAAATAAAGTAGTTTTTTCAAAATGATTTCAAAACTGTCCTAACACCTCTGTTTTATGTCTGGTAGGAATCCAAAGGGGTGCCAGTCAAGCTGAGCTGCTTGATGTGTTTAGAACATTTCTGGGTATGGATGCTGTTAACCCAACAGTGAATGTATCATAAAATTAACTTCCATTCCTAAATTTTTTTAAATAATATTTCTTATTCTTTGGGGTACTGGATTTTTTCTCCATGTGGTTTTTATGGTTAAAATCAGGAGATTAATATAAAGTAATTCCTCCCATGGGCAGAGTGGAAAAGTACAAAGTAAAGTATGCCATACATTAGAGAGAAGAAATATGGGTGATAGCTGGAGGTCTAAAGTCTAGAGTTTTTTATTTTTAAAATGTTTATTGAAATATAGTTCATTTACAATGTTGTGTTAGTTTCAGATATCTCTCTCTCTCTCTCTCTCTCTATCTATCTATATATATATATATATAGAAAGAGAGAGAGAGAGAGAGAGAGAGAGAGAGAGAGATTCTTTTTTAGATTCTTTTCCAATACAGGTTATTACAAGATGTTGGGTATAGTTCCCTGTACTATACAGTAGGTCCTTGTTGTTTATTTTATATATAGTACTGTGTATATTTTAATCCCAAGCTCCTCATTTATCCCTTTCCCTCACTTGCCTTTGGTACCCATAAGTTAGTTTTCTATGTCTGTGAATCTATTTCTGATTTGTAAATAAATTAATTTGTATCATCGTTTTAGATTCCACATATAAGTGGTATCATATGATATTTGTCTTTCTCTGTCCGACTTACTTCCCTTAGTATGATAATCTCTAGGACCATCCATGTTGCTGCAAGTGGCATCATTTCATTCTTTTTTATGGCTGAGTAATATTTCACTGTATATATGTACCACATCTTCTTTATTCATTCATCTGTTGATGGACCCTTAGGTTGCTTCCATGTCTTGGCTATTGTAAATATTGCTGCTATGAACATTGGGGTGCATGTATCTTTTCGAATTATAGTTTTCTCTGGATATATGCCCAGGAGTGGGATTCCTAGATCATATGGTAACTCTATTTTTAGTTTTTTAAGGAACCTCCATACTGTTCTCCACAGTAACTGCACCAACATTCCCACCAACAGTGTAGGAGGATTCCTTTTTCTCCACACCCTCCACAGCATTTATTATTCGTAGACTTTTTGTTGATGGCCATTCTGACTGGTGTGAGGTGATTCAGACAAAATGAGGTGGCAGAGGAATATGTTTCAGATGAGGGAACAAGATAAAATCCCAGAAGAACTAAGTGATGTGAAGATAGGCAATCTACTTGAGAAAGAGTTCGAGTAATGATCATAAAGATGATCCAAGAACTTGGGAGAAGAATGGATGCACAGAGAGAGAAATTAGAAGTTTTTACAAAGAGTTAGAAAATATAAAGAACAACCAAACATATCCAATGTATCATTGAAGACTACAATAACTGAAATGAAAAACACACTAGAAGAAATCAATAGTAAAATAAATGAAGCAGAAGAATGGATCAGTGGGCTGGAAGACAGAGTAGTGGAAATCACTACTGCAGAGCAGAAAAAGGAATGAAAAAAAAAGAAATGAGGACAGTTTAAGAGACCTCTGGAACAACATCAAGCACACTAACATTTGCATTGTAGGGGTCCCAGAAGGAGGAGAGAGAGAGAGAAAGTGCCTGAGAAAATGTTTGAAGAGATAATAGCTGAAAACTTCCCTAACCTGGGAAAGGAAAGTGTCACCCAAGTACAGGAAGTGCAGAGAGTCCCATACAGGATTAACCCACAGAGGAATATACCATGACACATTGTAGTCAAATGACAAAAATTAAAGATGAAGAGAAAATATTAAAAGCAACAAGGGAAAAGCAACAAATAACATACAGTGGAACTCCAGTACGGTTATCAGCTGATTTTTCAGCAGAATCTCTGCAGGCCAGAAAGCAGAGGCACAATGTATTTAAAGTGATAAAAGGGAAAAACCTACAACCAAGAATACTCTACCCAGCAAGGCTGTCGTTCAGATTTGACAGAGAAATCAAAAGGTTCACAGACAAGCAAAAGCTAAAAGAATTCAGCACCACCAAACCAGCTCTACAACAAATGCTAAAGGAATTTCCCTAGGCAGAAAAGAAAAGGCTACATTTAGAAACAAGAAAATTACAAAATGGAAAAGCTCACCAGTAAAGGTGAACATACAGTAAAGGCAGAGTTTTAGATTTTTCAGGAATCATTATTTTGGGACAAAGCAGTTTGTAGAAGGATCTAAATATATATATATATATATATATATATATATATATATATATATATATATATATATATTTTTTTTTTTCTCTTTTTGTGAGTGTGTCTGTATTATATATATATATATTTTTTTTTATCTGTCCACCATGTATATTTAATGATTGTACTGTAAGGTCAGACTACCTGAATTGTGTCTTGAATTTGCTCCTCCATTACTCTGTCACTTTCTCAGTCCTTCTGCCCTTGGTGTCCTCACCTGTAAAAGAGGAATAATAGTAGTACTTCTGTGTTAGGCTTATTATATTAATCAGTCCTTGAGATTATACCAAGCAGCATGCCTGACGCTAAATAAAACAGTAGCGTTACATATTATTGCTAGCTTATTAATCATGTTTTCTTTACTGACTTCTCTGTTAAATCTGGTAACAGAGGTGGGTCGGTAATTCTGACCCTGGAAAATCAGAATATTCCATTCTTCTTGTTGCACTCATGGGTTTGTTTGAAAATATGATCTGAAATGGACCAATCAGAGTCTCCTGTGGACTTACTTTATTTCTCGACTTTATTTTTCTTAAATTGAGATTCAAGCTTAGGGATTATACCACTAGTATCCATCTTCCAAGAACAGCAAGGAGAGAGGGTCTCAGGGGGGAGAGAGAGAACCTGGTAATATTTGAATATCTAAATCCATTTATGTCAGAAGGGAGCACAATTTACTCCTAGACCATTTAGTTAGTGGGCCATTAATTTTCTACCCTCCTGTCTTCCCCCCTTCCTTCCCTCCCTCTCTTTCTACCTCCCTTTCTCCCTTCTTCCTTTTACTTTTCTTTTTCCTCTCTTCTTTTATTTATGCTGGTTTAAATTGGTTTTCTATCACTTGCCATTTGACCAATACATAATGAAGAAATAATAATCATAATAATTTTAATATAGATTTAAAAGATTTGAATGGGGACTAATGCAGTGCAGACACAGCACTGGAATCTGAGGTAACTGGGTTGTTTTACATAATATTGAATCAGTCCTGTGAAACAGTAGGGCATATTGCTTAATAAAAATTATTTATAGGACAAAAATCACCCTAAACATTGCCTGCTTATATAATAAAATTTATCTTGCTTCTTGAACTTATTTCTGCTTATTATGAAGGAAATCATTATGTGATAAACATTTATTCAAGGAATTCACTCTTGTGTATTATACATATTGAAGTTTAATGTCATTAATTGAATTTCAGTAAATTGTAGCTTCTTGTTTAGATGAGAATCAATCACTGAAGAAAAAGTCATTGATTTTCCCCATAAGCATCAGATTAATATTTACAAAGGTAAAGTATACCAAGTTTGGAATCTTGTGGGCTTGGACTTATGATTAAAAATACATGACATACTTATAGACTCACAACAGCCAAATGGAGTGAGGTAATTATCTGATAACAGTTTTCAAAGAAGATATCTTGGCATTTACCAAGATTCGTGGAAAACCTATTAGGATGATTAGTATGGCAGTGAATGCAGAACATGACATTCAAAGTAACTGACAAAGTTCACTTTTCTTTGTGCACTTGCAAGAAAAAGGACTTAGAAGAAGAAGGCTTACAAGGGATCAGATTGAGTAGCTTAAAATGTTGCTAGCACATAATGCCATATTGGATCTCACTCAAGGTCTCTTCACTGCCACATTGTTTAATGGAATATGTCTGTATGTGCATGGATCTGGCATATGTTCAACACATCCTTGTTAAGCCATCAAGAAAAATAATGGTTTCGTATTACAGGGAAGCAAGGAACTTACATTTCAGGACTTAACATTTCTAGACTGTCAAAACCCCTCGGTTAGCTCATTGACTTTTCCATATCTCTTTTGTCTTTATTTTATTAAGAAGATACAGTTTCAGAAAATTTTTTGCTTATTTTACTTAGAAGAGATACTAAAAATGTTTATAACTCTAAGTCTCATTTATCTTTCAAATCTGAGGTTAAGTTCTACCTAATTCCCAAACCTTTGTCTGATTTACAGTAATCTTTCTTTGTTGAGATCCTCAGATAACTGTAAAGATCAATTATCTTTACTAATTGTTTAGTACTCATTGTTGAGGCCACTGGAGGTGGCAATAGAAATCACATCTCTACCCCACCCAAATTCTGAAGCAATTAAAAAACAAGACAAATGGGGCAGACAGGGGATAAAAAATATCGCCTTCATTACTGATAAACTTGATATAGGTAAATGTGTCTTATATCTTACAGGCAAACAAGTTTACTAACAGTGCTCACCAGAATATTATAAATCTACTGTAGCAGAGATATCAGCTGCTTACCAAATCTGCACATGCTTTCAATATTCCCTAGCTCCCTTGCAGTTAAACTGAATAATGTGATGAGTTCTAGACAATGCCCTATGACATATATGATATGTCACTTCCAGGTTAAAGCATCTAAAAGCTGCTGTTCAGGGCTTCCCTGGTGGCGCAGTGCTTGAGAGTCCGCCTGCCGATGCAGGGGACGCGGGTTCGTGCCCCGTTTCGGGAGGATCCCACATGCCGCGGAGCGGCTGGGCCCGTGGGCCATGGCCGCTGAGCCTGCGCGTCCGGAGCCTGTGCTCCGCAAATGGGAGGGGCCACAACAGTGAGAGGCCCGCATAACGCAAAAAAAAAAAAAAAAAAAAAAAAAAAAAAAAGCTGCTGTTCAATGTTTTGTCTTCACCTTAGCAACTTTACCAGAAATTCATATACTCAAGTGGTACAATGGCAAGACATAAGCCGACTGGATTTCTGACTCATTGCTTGGAAGTGAGTAGCTCTTGGAGAGCTACTGAAGTCACTGAGATTTTGTTACCTCAGCATTGCCTATTTCAACAAAACAAAAACTCATTCCCAGCTAGTTCTGTATACAAACTTGTAGAATGGGGCAGCAGAGTGGAACACATTTTTTCTGTAGGGAGAAAGGACAGCAAATGGCTGGGCTAAACATGCCCAATTTCTTTTCACCCACTCATAGATTGTTGGTGGGGTGGAATGAGTGAAGAGATGCAATGATAGTGGAGCTCCTGCTACATATAAATCAATATCAGGAGTGTGAAAAAGAGTTCAATTCCCCTAACATCCAGCTACTCTTGTTCTATTAGTCTACTGGGTTTATCTAATAAGTCTGTGGATTACCAGTGTTCCCTTTGGAGGGAAAACATATTCCCTTTGGAGGCCACAATAGTGAGAGGCCTGCATACTGCAAAAAAAAATAATAATAATAAAATAAATAACAAAACAAAACAAAACAAAACAAGATGGCTCAATTTGAGGCTTTAATTCATTTGGATTTTGATGTCTTGAATTTAATTTTTTGTCTCTTAATTTCTTCCTTGGAATATAAAATTGAGAGAAAATTTATTTCACATTTGGGAATCTCTACTGTCTACTATTATTGGAATATCCTAATTTGATATTTGATTCTATTTGTAGAATATTAGATAGTTTATGTTGGACAATACGAGTGGGTTTAATTTGAGATGGGAAATAGAAATGAGAGGGTCCTGTTGGATTTAAGTACAAAATGGCCTTGGAGTTAATTCCTAGTGGAACAGGAAATGAGCAATACTCCACTGCAATTAGTTGTACACAAGGAGAAAATCATCAAGTTCAACTTGTGCCTTCAGTTTGGACACTGTGCAGTTTTATACAGTTATATAATTTTACTTAGCACAGGAATGATTGGACTACTAAAAGTGTTTTGCACCATAGATCATTTCTCTGATTAAATAAAAAAGAGTAGTTGCCTGGCTAAGTGGGTCATTAGCTGAAATTTTGCGAGTAGTTTCTTCAAGTTTGATTTGCAAGTTCGGCTGTAAGACTTTTAGATAAATCTTCTGAGTTAAGTTTTTAAAAATTTCTGGGCCTAAGAATAAAGATTTTTCTTCCTCGTCATCAAAAGCAGTCTGTAAATATCCCTATTTCATAATAATTAGATTAGCCTTAAACTTTTCATTTTGGAGGGATTAGTCATAATTCTAAAATTTTTCTCAACCAACTTAATTAATTGGTATTTTAAATCATTTCAGAAATTTTGAGGAACAAAATCTACACTGTCCACCAATGATTCCAGGAAGGTACTAAAAGAAGTAAAGTTTGGTAAGGGGAGAAGTGGCCTCATGAAAGAGGAAAACTGTCAGGATCCTCCTGTAATCTCCATCAAAGGGGACAGGTAAATCCCCATTTAATCATAAGCTAAGGTTTAAACTCAATAGGTTAGGAGAATTAATGGCTAAAGAAGATTAGTAGGGGGATGCTTCTTCCCCACCCCTGATATTTCCTTCTATCTGGAGGGAGTTCCAAAAGTGTAACCTTCCTAGCCTCTCTCCTAATCCCCCTCACTCACTTCTTCCCACAAATGTGGAGTGAGTTATTTTACTGGAGAGCTTGGAAAAAGGTAGTGCGCATGTGTATCTTAGTTCCCTTCTCTCTCTCTCTCTCTCTCTCTCTAATGCAGGTGATTTTAAAATTACTTAAAGATGCTCTTTAAAAATTTCTGGTCCCCCTTTCCAGAGATTTAATTCAGTAGGTCTAAGGTGGGCCCATGATTTTGCATTTTTAACAAATTCCCAGGTGGTGCTGATGCTGCCAGTTCAGGAACAACACTTTGAGAACAACTGCTGAAATACAGCTCTGCCCAAAGAAAGCACACATTCTGCTCTGCTCCTCCACCACTAACAGTTATGCAAAGGCAGCTTCTGCCCCTGTGGTAGGCTCAGCACTAGGATTACCTCCAACAAGGTTGGTGTCTTTGTCACAAATGGAAGTGCTCTCCCTGATTTTGATTTTCTAGCTGTCTTAACTTTTTTTTTTTTTTTTTTTTTTTTTTTTTTTCAGTACGCGGGCCTCTCACTGCTGTGGCCTCTCCCGTTGTGGAGCACAGGCTCCGGACACGCAGGCTCAGCGGCCATGGCTCACGGGCCCAGCCGCTCCGCAGCCTGTGGGATCTTCCCGGACCAGGGCACGAACCCGTGTCCCCTGCATCGGCAGGTGGACTCTCAACCACTAGCGCCACCAGGGAAGCCCACGTCTTAACATTTTGTCTATATTTTAACTTGATCAGAATTTGAGTAGGAAAGAAGGGTGCTATTGCTGCCTCTCTTCAAAATCTCAAAATTAATATCTATGCCCTCATGTAGTCTACCTGCCTGGATTTTAGGAAATGTAGAAAGATGTTTGTTCTCTATCTTTGTAAAGTCAATATGCAATCCAGTAATGCCCTTTGTGCATTTGAATGCTGATTAAAGAAAATCTTACAGATAAATATTATTGTCACCTCCCAGACAATGAAATATTTCATTGTTAGCTAGAATTTTAGAAGTTATCTCAAACACATGAAATTCTTTTTCTGTAGAGTGAACTATTAGCAACCTGTTTTGAAGAGCTAATGCTGCTGAAATCATTAGAATGGGACTTTCGGGAATGATGTCTAGTGCTCAATAAGTAAGCCATCTTGATGTATGCTATCCCGGGAAGTTAATTTTTCAAGTTTGATTAATCATTGACTTTATTCCTTCAAGGTTTTCTATCTCATGCTGGGTGGATTACAGTCCAGTGACTACTCCTAGCAGCTAGCCAGCTGGTGATAATTGCTGTTAATTTCCTGGTATTTGGCAACCAATTATTCCTTGACAACTGGAGGGAGATAACATAAGAAAGTGTCAGAAGGGAACTGCAAAAATAACATTTATTGTTTTTGCTTGATTATAAAAAGTGATACATTCTTACAGTTGAAAGTTTTAAAAACATGGAAAATAAAAGGAAAAAGTAAGAATTTAAACACAATCCTTTTATTCAGAGAAAAGCATAATTTTTGCATAATTTTAGTGAATTTCTCATCTCTCCATCATCTTTCCTTCCACATCCTGATATGTACATACATACCACCACCATCACTACTACCACTTCTACTAAAAATTTAGCATCGTTCTGTTTTTCCAGCTCTGAATTCTACTTTTTTCTATTTAAAAATCAATCCTCAGCATTTTCCATCTTTAGTTTTCAGAAGAATTATTTTTCATGGCACTACAATATTCTATTATATGGTTGTGGAGTATATAACCAGGAGCAAAAAGGTAATCAAACTGGCAATTTATCCTGAAATTCTTTGTAGAATCCAGGAGGAGTGATTCTCAAAGCAGTCAGATAATGTTATTTCACTTGATATAGTTTAGCCTAATGAGGGCCTATGCAGCCAAAGAAACAAGTCTAGTGTTGTAGGACATATGTTTTTACTGTATATATTAATCAGTCAAAAACCCAGACTTGAGGAAATGAGAATTTCTTTATTTTTTAGCAACTAAATCTGAGTCTTACCTAGATCTATCTTTCTGAGTTATAAATAAATTCAGTCATTATTAGGAATTCCCTTTCTCCCAGGTATACAAGTGTTTCCATAGTCCAATGCAATATCAAGATATTTTCTACGTGTAAGTGCTAATTGAGGTAAAATGCTCGCTTGTCCAGCCTACAGGAGCTCCTCCGATGCTTAAAAATTACTCTGAAAGATTGGTACTTGTATTAGTCAGGGTTCCTCAGAGAAGTAGAACTAATAGAATCCATGGAGATAAACGTGAGGAGATTTATTATAGGAATTGGCTCATGTGGTTATGAAAGCTGAGAAGTCCCACAATATGTCATCTGCAAGCTGGAGAAACAAAAATGCTGTGGAATAATTCAGTCCTATCTAATGCCCGAGAGCCAGGAGCTTTGATATCTGAGGGAAGGAGAAGATGGATGTCCCAGCTCAATAAGAGCGTCAATTTGCCCTTCCTTTGTCTGTTTTCCATTAGGGTTCCCAGTGGACTGAACGATGACACCCACATTGGTGAGGGGGGATCTTCTTTACCCAGTTTACTGAATTAAATTCTAATCTCTCCTGGAAATACCCTCACAGAAACACCTGGAAATAATGTTTTACCAGCTATCTGGGCATCCCTTAGGCCTGTCAAGTCCACACATACAATTAACCATTACAGGACTCATTGGTGCTCCTGGGTGCCTATTCTTTGGGTGCATATCACAAGTATTTCTTTATAGTCTTACCAACCTCCCCAGCTACTGCCCTAAAGTACCTAGGGGTGGAACGTACCTTCTGCCCTCCAAATTTATTTTAGTCTGTGGGAAATATCTCCTTTTATTTTCATGCTCTTTGAAGATATAATATTTTTAATGAAATACATTGTTAATTAAAATAGGAAAAAGCACTGTTTTCCAATAGTTCCTGTTTTGGTGAGCAAAAATCTCTAAGACAAGGAAGTATCAAGGATTTGGACCGAAGTGAAAAGGACATTATATAAAGTTTAGTATATATTTTTGAATACAAGAATGGATGAATGAATGAATGAATGCTTACCAAACTATGAATAGCAAGGATTTCTATAGTGTGTTATTATTTAAAAAATCACATGTATTGTCTTATTTTACTTCACAACGACTCTGAGGTATAGAGATCATTATTCCCATTTTTTAGAGAAATCGGTGCTCAAAATAGTTTCGACTTGCCCAGGGCCATATTTGTAGAAAACATCAGGTCTGTGGAGTTTTGATCCTAGGATAAATGTTCATTTTGCCAAACATGATTCATACAATGGAGTAACCACTAGAGAAAGAAGAAATAGTATAAAAGTCTAAGGAAATTGAGTACATAAAAATCCATAGCAAGCATTCAGAGAATGGAGACTGATGACTCAGGAATGAAGAGAACAACTGTGTACATTTCTAACTAGTACATATGCTACTTGTTGCATCAAGGGAGACACTCAGGAGAAAATGTGCTTTGTGAAATAGGATGAGAAAATATTTAGAAATCAAAACAAAGCCACAGAGAGAAAGAATTTTAAAAAGTGATGTAAGTAGGAGAGTAGAGAAACAAACTGTTCTACTGGAGCTCTAAAATCAATAAGTATGTTCTATTATAGGAAATCTAGATTTCTGGGAAAAACAATGTAACAATGTAATAAATCCCCTGAGTGCCATTGATTCCAAGAATTCAGTATAGTTCCTGGAAAGTACCTACAGTTGATTATTGACTCTCGACTGAGGGTTGTAGACCTAACATGAGCCGCTGGGAGTTGTGCTCGTTGACAATAGGATGTAACAGACAGCCTGCCCCTCCTTAATCTAATCTGCTGCATGCTAGTTGTCCCTGCTAATTTACAAGGAGGTGAATGATATTTCCAGAGAAGGGCTCCCAAAATCTTAAAGAACTGTGCAAAGTGACTTTGAACAGAAAACTGAAGTGCTTCAAAGAACAGTGATGTTTTTAAGTGAATTCAGGTATTACAAGAGGTACTGAAAAAAGGCATTTGGAGTCTAAATCATAATGTCAGAATCCTTGGTGCAGAAATTAGCTCACCTCACAGGAGTCAGAGAATGTGTTTGTTTTTTGCCTGCAGACTCCATGGCTTGTCCAAGAATGCACTGAGCTGAATAGGGAGGAGAGATTCAAATTCTAAGATAAAGGAACAAAACTGTGGAGAATAGAAATACTGGCTATTAATAAACATAAATAATTATTTAGAAGAGGCTAAAAAATAAGCTTTATGGTCTCAGCTGTCTATAATATACCAATTTTTAGCATATGGATAATAAAAAAACTAAACATGAGATTATTGCTTAAGGCGTAATGTTTAACCTCAGTGATGTTATAAAGAGTTGTTGGAGTGGATTCACAAAGGAAATAAGTAACTGGAGCTAGTTAAAAAGCAAATACAGATCAGGAGAGGAGAACCAGCTGTAACCAACATCAGGAAGACATATGCTAATGTGTTGGATTGTAGAGTGGATTAGGGCTGTGAATGATACATAGATGTGAGTACATTCTCTTCAACAATATCAACTATAGAAAAATGAAACAAATTAAAAACCAAACAAGGCTTGACTTTTTCAGTACTTAGAGTGTCAGCTAGGTAAGCACTACTGGTGAATTGAGGCATCAGGAGGCATCAGAAGACAAACTGTAAAGGAGTAGGAGGCTGGGAGTGGAATGTTTGGCACCTGAGAAAGAATTCTTTTAAAGGAAAGAAAATTTCTGATCATCAAAAGACAGCAGTGGCTTAAATATAATTGGGAACTGGAAGAAAAGTGAATCTGTAACTCACTTCCTCCCATTTCCCCCAAGGCAGGCAATTTTGACTGGACCAGATCTCCTTGTGAATATTCTGGTGAAATTTGCCAGCTGGAAGATAAATGAAGGTCTTCCAGGAGCTGCTGTATACTGACCAGGTATCCTTTTAGCAGATAATTTGTTTTTTTAGGACTGTTTATTATAAATAAACCTACAATGGATTTATGAGACATGACTGTATTGGAGAACAGAAGTTACTCACATAATCTTTGTAGTTACATGATTAATAGTATATAAAGCCTGAGAGAACCCCAAGCTAAGTAGCTTCTCTGTAAAAATTGTAACAGTCTTTGTCAGTGCTGGTTACTCTAACCTAAAACACACTTCAGAGTGAAAGCAATTTTAGGAAGGTGAATCTGATGGGGTTAGGGCATCCCAAATTTTGATTTGGCATTGATTGTGGCTCCTCTCTTGTGACCTTTGTGAACTAGGAGTAAAGCTCAGTGCTGGATAAGACTTATTCTGTGTGAGTCTGATTGAGAATTGTGCCCTTTGGAGGAGGGCAGTGCTATTACTTGAACTAAAGATGAACTGAGGCCCCATAGCCAGGTATGTGGGATAAATGAGCTAGCAAAATCTAAGTCTCTATGATTTAATGTTAAAGTGACTTCAAACTAGGGAGCATTTGTGAGAAGGTAAAAGGAGAGAAGTGCTGAAGAAATATCATTATCATTTCAGAGCCAAGTACATAAATGCTGCTTCTCTACAATCCTTACATTTGAAGGTGACAGACTAACAGATGGAAGGAAGGGATGATGCATTCCTGACACAAACTACAGAACTGGCACAGAGGCAAACTGAGGGACTTTCTGAACATCTGCTGGAAGTCTCAGTTGGCTAAAATCAGAGTATCTGACAAGTTCTCGACCTGCTTTACTGGTGACTTCATTTCCCAAAGGGTAAAGAGAGCAAGAACAGAAATGGCTCTTCCAATTTTGACCCTCTCTTCAAAAGAATTGGTGGAATAGAAGAGATGGAAAGCCTTGAGGAAAAGAAACAATATTATTTGGTAAGTTACTGTGCCATGAAGGGAAGACTGGGCCTAAACTGACCTATGATCTAGATATTGTGAAGGCCAACTCCATAAAAGTCAGGGGAAAATAGGCTCACTTCCATGAGATAGAGCTCTACAAGGGAAGAGAGTTGTGAGTGTATTGGTTTTCTATTGCCGCTATAACAAAATTACTACATAATTGATGGCTTAAAGCAATGTCCATTTACTACCTCACAGGTCTGTGGGTTAGAGGTCTGGGCACAGTGTGGCTAAACTGGACTCTCTGCTCAAGGCACTGGAAGGTCAAAATTAACATGTTGCTTGGGCTGAAGTCTTACCTGAAGGCTCTGGTGAAAATTTCACTTCCCAGCTCATTCAGGTTGTTGACCAAATTCATTTCTTTGAGGTTATAGGATGAAGGTTTCTATTTCCTTGCTGGCTGTCAGCCAAGGGCTAGTCTTTGCTTTTAGAGGTTGCCTGTGTTCCTTCTCCTGCTTTTTATGTGGCTCCTTTCAGTAACAGCAGATTGAGTTCCCTGACTTCTGCTGCATCTTTCTGACTCCATCTGGAGAAAATTCTCTGCTTTTAAGGGCTCATGTGATTAGATTGGGTACACATGGATCACCCAGGGTAATCACCCTTTCTTCAGGTCTGTAACTTCAACTATGTCTGCAAAGTCCCTTTTTTCATGTAAAAGGGGAGGGATTAGTGCATGGATATCTTCAGGGGCCAGCCATTCTGCACATTAAATTCTTGATAAGATTTAAACAGTACATAAGATCAAAGTAAGGCATGGAAAGTGCAGATAAAATTTCCCTTGAGCTAAAAATTTTAAAGAATATGTGTACAAAGTTTTTAGAAACTTACATTTTAAGAATAGTGTCAGGAAGACTAATATCCTAAATGAGCTATGCATCTGAAAATGTTTAAAAAATACCAAAAGGACAATTACATTTATATTTTCATTAAGAAGATAGAGAATTTTAGGCTTGGAGCCAGCTGAAAGAAGAGAATTAATGAATATCCAAGAGATGAGGGAACTCTTCCTTTAAAATAAATTATCTTCACACTGGAAAACAATTCATTCAGGAAATATATGAAATAATTGTTTTAGCTGCTCAAATGAGTTGCATCTTGACCTACTCTAGCTGAATTGTATGCTAGGGCAGTGAGAGGATTTAAGAAATAAAACACCAAACATAATCTTTGAGAAATCATATTGAATGGGAGAGATTCAAGAAATACAAAGCATGAAAACACTGACTCTGTCTTGTTCTGTTTAGTATGTTAGACAAGGACTTACACAAGAATACAGAAAGGTTTGCTTAGAATTATCTTGTTCTTTAATTAGGAAGGGGAAAGTTAACACACATTAAACCTTCCCAAAACCCTGATTTGAATGTTTATTATTGGAAACTAACAATGAATACTCATTCAGATGTTATAAAGTGATGTGGACACAAATGGTGGCCAGATAATATTCTTAAAAAGATAAGAGAGTACTGACAGTGACTGCAGACTTGTTTTGTGTGTGTGTGAAACAGAAATATAAAGATGATGTATAACAAGTTCTTATATCAATTTTTTTGTGCTAGTTTTTCCACATTAAGGAACCAAAAACTTTTAACCAGAATGGAGAAAATAAATTTTCTCTGGTCTGACCTGTAGTTTTTTTTCCAGAATTTGGTAATTAAAAAAAGATTGTGTCATGTTCCTCTTGTCCTGAACAATTTGTACTTAGTAACCATATTTTATGTCAAATTGTAAATTAAAATAATGTGTTCATTTTTTAGCAAGTGAGTTTTGAGTACCTGTTATAGATCAGAGCTGGCTCCAGGCAGAGTTGTACTCTTTCTTGAATCTCTGCTTGTTTGTGGGATCAGTTTTCTTATTCCTGAAATGCATTACTAGGATAATTTCCCCCAGTGAGGGTCTGTTGAAGGTAAACTTCCTTAATTCTTATATGTCTGAAAACGCCTCTATTTCACAAGCATACTTAGATGATAGTTTAGCTAGGTATAAAACAATATAATTTTATTATAGATAAAATTGTCTTAATTTATTTCAGATATTGAAAGGTATAATTCCATTGTCATGAATTTTTTTGTTGCTGTTGAGATTTCTGTCATCTATTAATTGTTATTGTTTTCTTGATAATCTGTTTTCTCTCCTTGGTTGCTTCTCCTTGTCTTTAGCATTCTGCAATTTCATTTTGAAGTATCAAAGTATGGATTTGGTTTTGTTTCATTTTTCCTAAATTGTTTTTATACTTCTTGATTGCTGATTTTTGATATCCTTTATCAATTCTATACATTTGTTAGCTATTTTTTTCCTTGAAAATTTGCCTCTTCCACACTCTCTCTACTTTTTACATTGTATACCTTTACAATTTGTCTTTTAGAGTCCTTAATCTTTTTATAG
The DNA here is from genome assembly GCF_000442215.2 of Lipotes vexillifer. NCBI lineage: Eukaryota > Metazoa > Chordata > Mammalia > Artiodactyla > Lipotidae > Lipotes > Lipotes vexillifer. Next base: position 1,956,670 of record NW_006785593.1, on the reverse strand, counting down.
AAAACTTTTTTCTTCATCTCTGCCCGCTACATTTCAGATAATTTCTCCAGTTCTATCTTCCATTTTACTAATTATCTCTTTTATTTCTTCCAGTTTTATTGAAATATAGTTGACACACAGCACTGTATAAGTTTAAGGTATACAGCATAATGATTTGATTTACATACATCATGAAGTGATTATCACAATAAGTTTAGTTAACATCCATTCTCTCACATAGATACAAAATTAAAGACATGGAAAAATGTGTTTTTTCTTGTGATGGGAACTCAGGATTTACTCTCTTAACAACTATCATATATAATGTACGGCAGCATTAATTATATTTATCATGTTGTACATTACATCTTAGTACTTATTTATCTTATAACTGGAAGTTTATACCTTTTAACTACCTTCATCCAATTCTCCTTCTTTCCCATCCCTCACCTCTGCTGATGAAAAACCTGATCTCTTTTTCTATGAGTTTGTTTGCTTGTTTGTTTGTTTTTGAGTTACAATTGACCTACAACACTATGTTAGCTCCTTTTATACAACATAGTGATTCGTTATTTCTATACAACTAATTATCTCTTAAGCAATTGGTCTACTATTTGACCAAGTCATTAAAGTTTATTTTTATTTCAATGACTACATTTTCAATTTTTATAAGTCCTTTGGCTTCTTTTCCAAAGTTGCCTGGTTTTGTTTTCTATAGGTTTCTTTCTCATATTTTCAATTTTATCTGTATAATTATTTAAAACATCCATTTGATAATATTTAAACTAAAAATTACATAATCTGAAATTCATGAGAGTAATTACCATATGTGTTTCTTCCACTGACTCTCACTCACAATGTTTGTTTCCTCCTATATTATGGAAATTTGCATATTTATGCTTATTTTCATGAGAGCTTTATCTATGGGAATCCTACAGGACTCAATTGAATATTTGCTTCTGTTAGGCACCTATGGAATTTTACATATTTATGAAATTCATACCCTGAAATTATATGATGGCAGGACTGGGAATTTTTAGGGGGAAACTTATTTGTTACTACCAGGATTCTAGACTGGACAATGTTTTTGTTTTTGTTTTTTTGTTTTTTTTCTTGCGTTATGCGGGCCTCTCACTGTTGTGGCCTCTCCCATTTGCGGAGCACAGGCTCCGGACGCGCAGGCTCAGTGGCCATGGCTCACGGGCCCAGCCGCTCCGCGGCATGTGGGATCTTCCCGAAACGGGGCACAAACCCGCGTCTCCTGCATCGGCAGGCGGACTCTCAAGCACTGCGCCACCAGGGAAGCCCCTGGACAATGTTTTATTTGTTAGGAATTAGTGATCTTTTGGATATGAATGTAAGAACCCAAGCTGGCTTATGCAGGAAAGTGGGGTTTAGTGGGGACAGATGAGTTACAGAAAATCCATAGAGTTAGTTACTGGTGGATAGATAAAACCCAGCTCACCTGTCTGTCTGTCTGTCTCCCTCTTTTCTCTCATTATGAATTATTGGAAAAGGGCACATTGGGTCAATTCGTATGGTCTGAAAGCATGTTCACATCATATGAAATGGATTTTAGAGGACCTGTTCTTTAGGTAGGTAGAAAATTAAGGAAGGAATAATAATAATTTTGAGAGACTGGAAACTATTTTTTGGTGTAATGTAAGCCGACTATTAGCTCTCAGTTCCCAAATACTAGGTTTATTTAGAAAATCATATTTGACAATTGATGGTATCAGCACATGAACAAATGTACCCAGTGAACATAAAAATTAGAGAGCAGAAATATCATGAAAAATCTAAATTATGATACCTAAGAAAAGAATGGAGATGGATTAAGTGTGACTATCCCAGATGACCCCCTCATACATGGCATAGAGCCTATGGAGGGGGTAGTGATTCTCTTGGTTCCAGTAGTGAGCAACATACAGAGGAAAGTGTGCCTGTCATCACCCTCAGATGCTGCAGCACAGTGGCCAGAACACAGATGTATGAGATATGACACATGATTCCAACATAAATCCAACACATGAGCTCAAGCCAAAGGGTTGGTCAGCAGTAGGCTGTTGGTAGCTCAAAGCCCTGAACTCACCATGTGCCCCATGTCAGTGAGCATCACACACAATCAGCTTGTCAAGGCCATTCTGGAAGCTCAATCTTATATAAATAATCCTGTGAAAGAAATAATACACTGGCTTGCAGGGAGCAATTGTCTTTTTAGGCCACCCTCTAGGAAATAAGGCCCAGCCCAGTGGGCCCTGAAATGACCTCATAGGCATGAGTCCTGGAGCTCCTTGGGGCCTCTGGTTGAACCCATGCATAGGATTGAAATTTGGAAAGTGCCTGGAAAGGAGACACGGAGACCAGGGGCTATACAGGTCCTAATCTAGGCCTGAGACTTTCTACCTGTATATCACTGCAGACTTCAGCTGGCACAGGCACAGGAGGAGGACTTTGACAATTTTGAGAAAGATCCTTTAATGTCTAGGGTCCCTTGAAGAGCAGAGCCTGAGACAGGGGCCCCACTTGCCTGGATCTAAAGGAGTTACTGGTCTCCATTATGAACTCTAAGAGGGCAAGAAAGAGAGTGTTTTCTTCACTGTTTCCTCAGTACCAAACACTTGATAAATATTCAAAGAAGGAATTGACTGGAACTTGATTGCCACACACATGAAAGATTAATTAATCATGACAAAATTTTAACTTAGGGTCCTAGCCCTTAAATGTAAAGTATATATCATAATACCTTTCTCATAAGATTTAAAAAATATTACTGTGATAATTCATGTAAAGTACTTAGAAGAGTTACTGGCAGAAATGTATAATTAATACATATTAGTTGACCATATAAATTAATTAATCCATGAATGAAAAAGAAAGTTTTTTAGATTTTCTGCTTGTAGAGATTTAATTCATCATTTAATTCATGATTTCTGACTCTACTGTGACTTAAGACATTAATTTCAGAAATGGTAGGTCCTGGCCCTGATTAACCCTGGTTGGGTAAAGGCCCAACCTTTACCTGGAGAGAATGTAGACTTTGCTGGAGAATATGTAGACTTTGTCTCCTGTCCTTTTTAATTTTTTTCTTTATCAAAGAAAGGAACCTCTGGGGTGCCAGGCACCAGTATTTAGCTTAGTGTTTATATACAGTAGGGGCTTAATAAGATTTTGTAGATCTTAGTTGATTTTACTGAAATAAAATTGATTGGTTATATTGATGTTGCTCTGGCCTTAGAACCTGCCAGGGTCTGTATAGAAGTTCCTAGGCTTTTCTTATCTGCCCTATTTTTGTAGAGGCCTTGAAGATTCTGAGAAAAATCTGGGTTTAGGTTTAGAGACTTCCCACTAGAAAAGCTAGAAGTGAACTTAGAAGGGTTAATTTCCTTGGAGTATTTCCATTTTTTTCATATTAAAAATAGCACTCTCAAAGGCTCAAAGATTACAGGAAACATAACTTAAATATTTGAAGCATGTAGAATAATGCTAATTTTTCTTTTATTCTTAAGTTACGTACATTGTATAGCAAACAGAAAAATGTTGGATATTTAATTTATCTGTAGGACTCTAACTCGTATTAATAAAAAATATGCTGAGAGTTGTTCATATCATACCTTTCCTTGGAAAGTCTTTGAGGGCTAAGATTATTCTTTTATACATACATAAAACCCTCATTTTCTGGTGTATTTTATCTTAAAATAACAACCACTGTCTGAAAAAAAATGTATAATTCCTTTGTAGCTAAAAGCTAGATATATCTCTGCAGAGGTTTGGCATATTCCAGAGGAGAATAAAAGAAAGTCTGTAATTTTATTTGAATTTGAGATTAAAATAACCAAAATATGTACTCCTTTAAATTAAACAATCTTTTTAATGTTTTTGTATTTAAAATGTCATTAGTATATAATGACACACAACTAGTATCTTAAAACTTTGGCCACATGTTTCTCACCTTACATTGGACTGCATTAGGATAACAGCTGTCAGTATGATCTGACATAAATTGAGGAGTCTGCTCTTTTCCACTGTAGTCCCAACTACCCATAAAGTCCCAGATACCCATGAAGATGGTGTCAACTTCAATAATAAGTACAAAACTGTCTTCCCCAGAGCGTGTCATGATCCTCTTTATCACAAATATTCAACCTGAACATTAACATCATGCTAACTGGCAACGTGTAGTTGATATTAGAGAGTTTACTTTGTTTCCTTTTCTAAGGAATAAAGGAAAATAAATAGATGAGTTGCACCATGAAGAATGCATAGCTGGACAACAGCTATTGTTCCCTTGATTGCTGGTGACTAATAGGCGTAGGAATTTCCCATCAACTAATTTAAAATCACTGTTTGAACAGTATAGCTTAAAATAATTCCCTAAATACTTTCTTATTTAGAAATGCTGAAACAGTGGCAATGGTCTCTATGCTTTTGATTGTTATAATGATCATCACTTTTAGGTTTAATTAATCTGAAATGGAGAGCACTTTTTGGCAAATGGGATTTGTTTCTATTGAGTCTCACCATCAGACCCGTGAAATATATCAGTACACCATGCATTGAATCACCTGTAAAGGTGGAATATGCTCAAAAATTGAGGGAGGGTGTCTTTTAGCTGCTTTTCTTGTTGTAACTGAATTTTGATAACTGAAAGTCTCTACATTCAAAATGTCTTCAAATGCCAGTTGCTCCACACTGTATGCTTTTTATTCTTTCTTGAAATTGTAACTGGTTATAACATCAATAACTGACTTTTAGTTCAATTGTGTTCATTTGAGCTATTTTGATGTGTGCATGCAATATGAATTATATATGAAGAATGCAAAGCAATGATCTCACTAACTAACCAAGTAGATCTTGCTTTTTAAATTCTATTGCTATTAAATGCAGTAGGTGTGTGTATGTGTGGGGTCAAATAGGAAAGAAAGTTACTATTATTGATACCATTCTTCTGGAACAATGTCATCAATTCAACCCAATGCATATTACCCACATCTAGACATGCCTAACATTAAAGATATATGGATATTTACAAAAAAGTAATAACATCTAAGTGTACAGCAGAAAAATTAGTGTCTATTTAAAGCAGATTAATAGATGAAAAGGAAGTTCTAAGCAGGTATTTGCTCCCTACATGTCTTACAGATTTCTGGATCTTATTTTTAGAAAAATGTCACCATTATTTCGGGCCATTCATCACTGAAATAAGCAAGATTACAGATAAAATGCAGCTGTAGTAACCTAGTTTAGGCTTAATATATATTGGAAATTTAGGCTTAAAATTAATTTGGAAAAATTTAGAATTAAGATTCCTCCATCCCCAAGCTCCTTCAATATCCTTAGCAGAGGATATTCAAGAAGCTTTAAAGCAGCAGCTTGGCATCTAACTACTTTTGCTATTAGTCATGCTCTAATCTTTGCCTCAAAGCTTACATACATCCGAGCCCTTGCCTGAAGTCCATCTCTCCTAGGTGGGTCCCTGCCACAGTTTTGTGCCAATCTCTTTCATGTTGAATTTAACACTGACCTGTTTTCTGGTTATCTTGTGTTTCCCACCTTTTGGTCCCTGTATTAGCTTGCTGGGGCTGCCATAACAAAGCACCACAGACTGGGTGGCCTAAACAACTGAAATTTATTTTCTCACAGTTCTGGAGGCTGTAAGTCTAAGATTAAAGTGTCAGCAGGGTTGGTTTCTTCTGAGGCCTCTCTCCTTCACTTATAGATGGCTGTCACTTCCCTGTGTCTTCACATGGCCCTTCCTCTGTATTGTGTTCTGTACATGTCTGTGTTGAAATTTTCCCCTCTTATAAGGATACCAGTCATATTGGATTAGAGATCACCCTAGCGACTTCATTTTAACTTAATTACCTCTTTAAAGACCCTATCTCCAGATACAGTTACATTCTGAGGTACTGGGGTTAGGATTTCAACATACAAATTTGGAGGAGGGCTATAATTCAACCTATAAAAGTTCCCATCCTTTCTTCTCCTTTTACAACAGCAACAACAGTTATTATGATTTTCATAGCTAACATTCATTGAGCGCTTATTAGAGAGCAGACACTATTCTAACTGCTTCACTTCTACTGTGCCATAAAGACTAGAGCTCTGATCCCACACTTTAGATTGCCAACCTTGCAACATGAGTCTTGCTACCCTCTGCCAGAGTCTCTGATGTTAGCTGGTTGATACCTTACTTTGTAGAGACAGGATTGCCTAGTAGTTATAAGTGTGGGCTTTAGAGCTGGACAACATGGATTTTAATTATAGATCTGCCCTTTATTGGTTGATTGATCTTGGGAAAGTTACTAACCTCATTTTATTTCAGTTTCCTCATCTGTGTGAAAGAGGAAATAATATTAGCTATAGAGTTGTTGTTGATGGTTAAATGAGTTAGTACAGGTAAAGTTCTTAGTTTTTCTGGGTGTGTGGTAGGCACAGAGAAACACTGAGATTAGTGCATCCTACAGTAATGCAATTTTGGATAAAATGTGATCGGCAATCAGTTCCCATCCTCTGCAGCAGCCTTAGCCAAGTCATTTCATTAACTTCAAATATTTTAACTTCACATTGTACAGGTTATATTTTTTGGATCTCACATATGGTATTATGATGGAGTTTCACTGTACTTGCTATATTTTAACTCTTATTATGGTTTCATTTTTTCCTGACACTGGGATTCCTGCTTCTGTTTCTATACTTGCCTTGATAACATCTGTTATTACCTTTTATGTAGGTATCACCTTCCTGAATTGCCACCTAACTGTTACTCTGTGAATACTATACCAGCCTGCTTTTGCTTCTGACTGCTGCCTGTAATAGGTTTGCCCTACTCCATTGAATATGTCTAATTCCTCACCTGGTTTTGTCATTCTAGTGCTGACATCCCATACTGGAATAAGGCATGAGCCCTTAAGATTCACCATCGGCTGCAAAGAATTTTGCTCTCTCTGTGTAAACACAAATAACCAGTAGGTGATCATGTTTACTGGACTGATAAAATTAGTTTACTCCAATTACTCAACACTGTATGTCTTCAAGGCTGTATCATCTCTCAGTGTCTCATCCAATAGTTAGCTGTCAATAAAACTCTTTGTTGCCCTGTGCTCGAAGTTGTGGGCATGGTAATAATATGTTTAGAAGGTGTTATAGTACATGAGTTAAGTCTATCACCTCTGGCGTCATATTGATGGGGCTGAGTATCAGCTCCACCACTTACTAGCCTAATGATTTTAGCCTTGGTTTCCTCATCTGTAAAACTGGCATATTTGGACCTATGGAGAAGATGCAGTGAAATAATTTACTGATCAGTTACATGTGCCAAGTGCTCTACAAACATTATCTGATAACCATAACAACTCTCTGTGTTAGTTATTATTATTCTTGTTTCATTTACAGAAGTGTTGTGATCCAACCAGAGTAGACCCTGCCATTCTTTCTACACTTTGCTACTCTTTTCTTGTAAAATATCTTCTATAATTTGGATGTTCAGATATTATTTATGAGCTTCCTGGACAATGAAAATATGTTATGTTTTGCATCATGCTAAAACCAGCTCTTACTCCTGATAATTACATACTATATATTTTTTGAATAAGTAAATTAATAAATCTCCTGAAAGTGATTTTATAACAAAGTTTTATCACATGGGGATCTGTCATGGCAAATAAAGAGAATTGTATTTTTTCACTTTTCTAACAGAACAGTCATATTTGAGAAGGTGTAGAAAGCCCATGAATGAGAAGGATGAAAGCAAAAGACACTGACCAGAAAAGATCATTGTTTTCAGTAGAGGTCATATTGGGACTATCTTATTTTCCAGAAAAAAGTTGCATAGCTTTTAAAAAAAGGTCATTCATGGGATGGCACATCTCAAATTTAATTTTGTCTTATTTTAAAAATTGACAGTAGAAATCTTTTAAGAAAAACAACTATAGTAGAAATGCCACCTATTAGAAAAAGGTGATACTATAACTGGCATCAGAACCATAGTCTATTTGGGCTGAGAATGGACTTGAGTGAAGATCCAATCAAAGCTCTCAAGATAAAATGAGGAAACTGAGCTCTGACTATGCCATGTGCCTTGCTCAAAATCACACATATAGCATCAAAGCTAGGTTTAGGATCTTGGTCCTATGTCCTTAAAAAATATAATATTAATGGATGTTGAGAAAAATGGTCCTTAAAACTTTGTGTACTTTGTACAGATTTATTCTACTATAACAAATATGTTAGACTTGCCTCATTCAGGTTCACTTGCCATTAATGTAATTAATTCACCTACTGATATGTGTATTTGTATCACAGTCATTCTCAGTTCTGCACTGTAGCTTCTTTGTCAAAACCCTCATTTATGCTATGTGCAGTCATTCAGTTTGCTCTTGATTGTATTTTCTTTTTTTGCTCTATAGAGGTTACCTTCCTTTTATTTATTTATTTATTTTAAACATCTTTATTGGAGTATAATTGCTTTACAGTGATGTATTAGTTTCTGCTTTATAACAAAGTGAATCATCTATATGTATGCATATATCCCCATATCCCCTCCCTCTTGCACCTCCCTCCCACCCTCCCTATCCCACCTCTCTAGGTGGTCACAAAGCACTGAGCTGATCTCCCTGCACTATGTGGCTTCTTCCCACTAGCTATCTATTTTGCATTTGGTAGTGTATATATGTCAATGCCACCCTCTCATTTCGTCCCAGCTTATCCTTCCCCCTCCCCGTGTCCTCAAGTCCATTGATTGTATTTTTGAATACATGAATGATGTTATGTAAACATAATTTCAATTTGAATTCCTTTAGAATAAAACTTAAAGCTAATCGAAGGGAAGCTGCCATGACATATGGAACCTGGAACACCTGTCTATCTTTCTTCTAGAGAAGATGGTGATCATCTATCCTAGAATCGGTAGAAGGGGTCATTGTTAGGTTGACCACATTTCCTGCTCTTGTTCCCGTTCTTATTCTCCTCAGTATCACCACATATGGACATTTCAGTGTATTAGACTTTTCTGAAAATGTGGGATTTAATACTATACCAATGAAAATACCTTATAATTGAATAGTAAATACCTTAAGATTGAATATTAAATTTGTTCTAAAACATTCCCTTTAGCCACAAGAAAGTTCTCCTCTGGTTACTCTGTTGCATTCTCATTCTCTCTCACTCTCATCTCTTCCCTCCCCTCTCTGCACCATTCCCCCCACCAATCCCCCGTCTCATTCTCCTCCTCCCCCACCTTATCTTTCTCCTCCTTCTCACCCTGGTCCTCCCCCTTTCTTCTTTCTTCTCTGATCTTTTACCTTGAAATTCTCATCGATTTATTATGAAGTTCAGTTTAGCTATGGCTTTTGTCTATTTCATTATTGTATAACCTAGATTCAGCTTCCTCCCTAATGAGGTTACATCGCTCTAGCAAATTTGGAAACAAGGAGTTTTGCTTCACATCTGCTGCTGAATCAGTTCCATGCTGCAGCTGCTAATCTTACTGCCTAGCCCTCTTCCTCCAAGTGATGTTTCAGGTAGATATTGTCCTACACAAAGATGCCCCCCCCCTTTTTTTACAAGCATCTAGGGCATCCATGTTGCAATAAAAATGTTTTTCCATCTTGAATTTTAAAAATCTTGCTTCACTTTCTCTTTGTATGTGTCATTACTTGACCTTGATATTATCTAATCCACTGCTTGCTCCTCTGTTTACTGAGTCAGGATATTTCTAATTCTTATTCTACTTGATTTCCACACCACTACAGCAGGTGGTATTTGATAGGCATTTATGTTTCCTGTTAGAGGAAAACACAGATAACTTATTATATGCTTCTGGTCTCTTAATTTTATCTCCTAACCTTTGGCTTTGGCAAATAGCATGAAGATTTAGTGATTATGGAGCAAGAACTTAAATACAAAACAGAAATGGGTCCTTTGCTAATAATTAGTAAATGTTATATCTAATTTTATAGAATTACATAACATCTTCTGAAATGGAAAGACCCTGAGAACTCAAACAACTTCAAGGTTATAACCTGTAGACATGTCAAACTCATATCCAAAAACCAACTCATCATTCCTACTACAAGTTGCTTTTCCTCCTTGGTTTCTATGGTACTACCATACATGTTCCCTTGACCAACTGTAACACATGGGTTCATACTTGACTTTGGTCTCTCCTTCACTTCTTAAATCCAAATCTTCTCCAGTGTCTGCCTATTCTAACTGTTGAGTATCTCTTGAATCTTTTATTGTCAGTCTATCCCTACTGATAACACCTTGCAACAACCTGCTAACTGGCTTCCCTGTTTCTAGTCTTGATTTTGTTCATTCTGTTCTTCACATCGAAAGAGGGATATTTTTAACATGAAAATCTAAGTGGCTTCTTCCTTTACTCACTTCAATGGCTCTTAGTTGCTTTTATGATAAAATCTAATGTTACATGGTGAATACAACAGCTCACCTGCCCATGCATTCAATTTTCCTTTTCCCATATCCCAAAACCCTTGGTTCTATTGGTTCCCTATGTTTTTAGGGATATTGATTCCATCCAGGCTCCAAGCATTGAGCAGGAGACATGGGTGAGACAAATCTGTCCCTTCTAATACCTAACTTTCATATGACCTAAATTGACCCAACCAAAGTGAATTTCAGGATTTTTCTGTAAGTAGGGCTCCCCTTCCCTTTTTTTTTTTTTTTTTTTTTTTAATGCTGGCCGTGAAGAGGAAGCAAGTAGATTTGGAGAGCTGCTTACAGTTACTTTAAGACTATCAGTACAGGTATTGGGTTGCCAAAAGTGAATCAGTAGCAAGGTATTGGATCTGAGGAGAGGAAAGAATAAAATGGGTCCTACTTTAATTGCCTGCCCACCCAGCTGAGGATTTAGAGGTGATTTTTCTGTTACTTGGTGCTGAAAGCAACTTAACTGATACCTCTTACCCTTAATTTAATCTCTACAATAGAATTGTATAGAATTTCATTCAGGTCACTCCTTCTCTCCTTTCTGGGTCATTGCACATATAGCTCACCGCTGTTGAACAGTTTTCTCTCTTTTATGTTCACCTTTTAAAAACTTGGCTAATCTCAAACATTTTTAGGTCTGAGTTTTGATTTCAGAAAGCCTTCCTCCAATTTCAGAGTTGGTACCGCTGTTTTGTTCTCCTCTCCCACAATATTTGTGATATTCGTTCCTGTAATTATATACTTGTCTGTACCTTCAGTAAAATTAAGTGCTTTCATGATAGGGATCATGTCTATATGGTTCATTACTGCATCTTTGGCACCTGGTTCAGTGCATGGCACGTGATAAACAATTATTCTTTCACTCAGTAAATATTTATAAAGTACCTAATATAAACCTGGGACTCTTCTAAGATCTGGGTTTAGAACTGTGTATATTACAGATCTTATATTAAGATCTGGGTTTAGAAGTTAGTGAGTTAGTGAGGTTAATGACTCCTCCTCTCATACAGTTCATATTCTAGTGGGTCGATATGAAAAATACACCAAGAAAACAATAAATATATAATAGGTTAGGTGGTGATAATTGCTATGCACATGAATAAATCAGAGCAAATGAATGAATAAACTTCAAGAAGTTGGGCTTTTGTTTTATGTTTATTACGGCATATGTTTATTATGCTAATTTAAGAAACTTGATTGTTCTGATCACTGTTGACCTAAAATAGATTGCCAGATATTTCTCCAGCAAAGATGGGTTTATTTGGGATCAGCAGAAAACTGCAGTTTATGGTATGCAACCATGGCCAGCTATGTGCAAGTAACCCCACGGCAAAGGGAGGAGAGCACTTTGATAGAGCGGAAAAGGAAGCTGGGAGGGCTGCAGCAAACAGAATCCATGGCTTTTCATTGGCTGGAAAGAAGAGTCTTTCTTCTCGCTGTTAGGCTCTGCTATTGTTAAAGGGCGTGAGAGCTCCCCCATCTGGTCTCCTGACTATTTATTTGAGGTTTCTGATTATTAATGTTTTACACATTTAAACTGTCCCTAACAACTATTTTCTAAAGAAAATGCTTTACTTTTTAAAATAAATGTTCAGTAGTTGGAAGAGCAGTTTTTAATCATCACCTCCCAACATTTCTCTTAAACCTCCCTCCAAGTCTACATTTTTAAAGTAATAATATTATGAAGTAATATTTCTAAGAATCTGTTAGCCATCTTCTTAGCCTTTGATTCATTGTGTTTGAATAGTTCAGATTATTATTAAAGTATAGGTTATTATAACTTAAAATAATAAATCCTAGAGATTATTTATGAATATTTAAATTCCTCAATCATAACTTTGAACAGGTTGTCACTTTAAAATTGCCTTTAAAATGATATCTCAAAGTGACTCTTTCATTTTCTTTCCAGAATCATGAATTATAAATTATAGTATAGAATTATCTATGAGACAAGACTGAAAAAGAGGTAGTTCATAACATCTTTGAAGTGGTTTTAAATTACCGTAATTTCAGCTTTTGAGTCCTGATATAATTTTCATTGAAACTAGATACATATGCTATCATAAAGGAAAGAGGTTTCTGTTGTTATTTTTATGAATGTTGACCTTTCAAAAAGATACAAAAAACTTCCATTTCTTTAAATTATAGGTATTTGGAAATATAAGTTTTTAGTTTGACAGCAATATTTGCTCTTGTGTATGTGCTTCTTTTAAAATTTACGTACATATTTACTGATGTATAGTTTTTTTTTTAGAAAGTCCACTTTCCTTTGCAATATTAACCAAAATATCTAACTTATCACCATATTTTCTTTTGTTATTTTATATAAAAAGCAGTAGAAGGGTATATTTATTTAATCAATAAATATTTAGGATGCCTAATATGTGCCAATTACTGTGTGCTCTTTACTCTCAATTATTAAAATCAGAATATAACTATAACATTATTTAAAAATATCAGCTAGAGTCTCATCAAGCTATCTCATTGAAAAAAAATTCTAAGATTGTTTGGAAATCCTTCTGTACAACTGAGATGGATTCTGTAGCTCAGAGATTTAAAGAGCAGAGAGGAAAAGGATGTTTCTTCCAGAGGATAAATATGACTAAACTGGAGAACCCCCAAGAGTATCTACAATTAAATGGACATGAGACAGTATAAAAAGTTTCCTTTAATATTTACTTACTTGGTAACAACTGAGAGGCGTAGTGCTAAATTGACATTTTGTGCTATTCTACTCTTTCAACTTTGCAACAGTGAAGCTTTCAGATATCTCTGATGGTTTTGCATTATACTCTTAGGTTAGAATAAAACTTATGCCTCTGTCTGTCTTACAGCAGCACAGCGCAGGGAGATCAGCTCGGTGCTTTGCCATGACCTAGAGGGGTGGGATAGGGAAGATGGGAGGGAGGCTCACGAGGGAGGGGATATGGGACATGTGTATACATATGGCTGATTCACTTTGTTGTACAACACAAAGTAACACAGTATTGTGAAGCAATTATACCTCAATAAAGATCTATTTAAAAAAACCAAAACCTATGCCTCTAAAATTTCCTGCTTGCTCAGCACACCTTGTCTGGGCCATTGGGACAAGTAGGGCTCAGCTTACAAGGTGCATCATAGCAGTTTGGTAGCCAGCCTCTAAGATGGTGCCCAATGATTTCTGCCTTTTTGTATCTATACTTTTATGATTGCACCAGGGTTGTCTCTGTGATCAATAGCAATTAGAAGAAGTTATGGTATGTCACAAGGTTAGGTGTAAAGGACTGGAGCTTCTGTCTTTTTCTCTCAATCACCACTTGCTTTAGGGAAAGTCATAATGTTGTGTGAGCAGGAGAGGCCTCTGCAGAGAGGTCCATGTGGTAAAGAATTGAAACCTCCATCAGAGGTCACATGAGTGAACTTGGAAATGGATTTTCAGCCCCTTAAGAGGATAGCAGCTTTGGTTGACTTGACTGCAATATCATAAGAGATTCTGAGCCAGAACCATGCAGCTAATCCCTGCCTGAATTCCTGACCCTCTTAAATAGAATTGAGATAATACATGTTTGTCAACGTAAGCTGATAATTTGGGGGGTATTTTGTTACACTGTAATAGATAACTAAAACACCTGTAAATTATTTTTGTCTTTTGGTTTTATAAACTAGGCTATGGGTTCAGCACAATGAATTTTCAATAATTGAAATCTAAGGAAAACTCAGGAAAATTTATAGAGACTTGCCATTTTTTCCGTGAAGTAGAAATGCTTGTCATTTTATTTTTTCAGGCTTCCTTTTCTTAAACCCATGGACATGTCTTTAAGGAAGGAAAAGAAGGAGAGAGGACATGAAAGAGGGACAGTGGGGCAGCATCTTGAGCGCTTGCTATATTTCAGGACTCTGCTAGGCAACCTATCTAATCTTGTCAACAATGTCAACAAATCTTGCCAACACCCTTTTTACTTAGAAAAGTTAGATGACATCATGCAGCTAAAACACTTCACAACCAGAATTCAAACATGGCTATGCTTGAGTCCAATGACTGATTTTACATTATACAAAGCTACTAAATAAAAACATCAAAGACTTAAGTCCATAATGGGTGAATGCTATTCTGTCCAGTTCAGTTAAAATATTTGGGGAATCCACTCTAAATATCTGTATCGAGAAAAATATCTGTATTGACAGATTTGTTGTAAGGATAAAATGATAAAGCAAGTGCAAACAAAACTTTCACCACTGCAAAGCACAAGGCAATATAAGACCTGGTATGATTTTTATAGGTCTTGTGATGGATGATCTGTTCATAGATAAAGCTGCTGAACAGAAGTAGATTTTATTTGTATGCAAAATGAGTTTTTAATACACATTAGCTTGATAATCTGCATGTTTCTACAAGACTGCATAGATTTAAATTTTTTTCTATACATGTACCCAATATATATTTATTTCTTGCATTCAGATTCTATTTTTGAAATATTTCTATGTATATAAAATTTGTGAGAGAAAAATCATCTCCAAGTTGAGTGTATAGAATGTTACCACTCTACATTGTCTGAAGTGCAAGAGTGTAGATGGAATAGTTTTAAATTGCTGAAAATATATGTGTTAATGTCAGTTTTGGTTACTTTATCTTATATTTGCCAATTGGTTTTAGATATGTATATCATTTTGTGACTGCTTAATGTTAGCTGAGGCATTACCAATGAGCATTTCTAGGAATGATCTGTTTTGATTAATACCAAAATAGATTTGCAATTGTTCCTTTCAACTTAATGTGTTGGTGGCATGTTTATACTTTTGTTTTACTGCTTTACTAATGTCAATTCTAAAAGCAGCCATATTTACTAACAAAGGTTACTAACTTATGGTTATAGCTATTTAAATAAGGGAACAACTGGATAATTCTATGTGCAAGCTATTGGTTTCACATAGGGAAATGAAGAATCAAGTGAAAAAAACCTGAAAATGGAGGTTTGGCTGGCCCTCAATGATTGCTTTGTAATACTGATGAGCCACAGATTAGATCTCAGTATCCTTATATGTTACAGAAATGTTTGTTAAATTCTTTTTGAAATTATTTTGAGTTCCATGACATAGAAGACCAGAAATTTATTTTGTATCTACACATAATGAGTTAAAACTAGAGCCCACGCAGCTGACTGGTTAAGGCTTCTAACATGGGATCTGGGGCAAGGTATATACTTTGGGCCAAAGAATGGGAAATTGTGATTAAAAAGGAAACTACATAGTGATTGGCTTGTGTTGGCCCCTTATTTATTAGATCCTTAAATATATATATATATATATATGATAAATTTAAAGTAATATAAAATTTTTTAGATTTTTTAATCTAAAAATAAAATAATTAATAAAAAATAAATGAATTAATGAAACTGGAGAAGCAATCATGTGCCAGTATTTCAGGTTATGACAAGGTTTTGAATTTTATCCTAATAGAACTGGGGAACCACTGAAGGGTCTTACAGAGGAGGTGAACAGATTTTAGATTATAGAAAGATCATCTGATGGCAAATGGATTAAACTAGAGGCAATAAGTCTGATCATATGGCTGATCCGGGCAAGAGATGCCGGTTTGTTAATAAGAATCATTAGAGTGGGATGCAATTCTGAACAGTTAGTATATTAACTAGAAAGTAATATAAATAAAGTAATATGCCAACGTTTGGCTGCAAGTAGTAGAAAACCTATCTTGCAGTGGTAAATATCTAGTTTATTTTTTTTAACAGACTCCTAAAAGTAGATGGTGGCTAATGTTGGCTCAGGATCTCAGTGATCTCAGTGATATAAGGACCAGTGTCTTTGTAGTTCTTTGGAAAATCTCATGTTTGTTTTCTCTTGAATACAAAAGTGATGTGGGATAATGGCTGAAGAGAAAAGTGTTCTGCTAGGTACATATATCCCTTTTTATCATGAAAGGAAAAGCTTTCCCAGAAACTCCTTCAGCAGACTTCCTTTTAAATCTTTTTGGCCAGAGCTAGATCCCATAGCCATCCTAGCTTGAGGGGAGGTTGGGAAATCAGGGGAAAATATGGTCATGATTTATTATCATGATCCATCACTAGGATGACATATTGCTTCCCTAATTAAAATCATGATGTTAGTAAAGAAGAAGGGAGAATTAACAGTGTCTTCCACAGTTAGCCATTTTGACCACAGTGGCACAGTGAAATAGGTTTCTGTGACTCTCTCTGTATTTAGGTGTAAATGTGCTGCTTCATTGGCTGATTCATGTCCATGATTGTTTGTGATAGCCTTAATTAGTGAATATACAACCTAAATGGATGTGAAAATTCAATTAAAAAATAAGGTTTCTCAAACAATTTAATCTTCCTTATCTCCCATTTTTATTTATATCATCCATACACACAACCGGTACCAACTAAATCATCTCTCTCTTTAGCCAGACTGCCATAGACATTTTTGGTTCCATGACGATAAAATGTATGATTTTCATTTCAATGAGAAGGAACTGAAATACAGGCTTCAGAACTAGAATGTCAAAGGATACCATACTACTGACCTGCATTTAAAATTTTTCATTATTCTGAATTCTATTATTTTAAACTTTTTTCATCAAGGCAGTTGATTTTTCTTGTGTCAGTAGTTCCTCAATAGGAGAAAAATCATATAATTACGCAGCCTCCACAATCTGCTTCAGTTCTTTGGCAACAACGGCTGAAAGGATATTAACTCCAGGGAGCCTTCATCAGGCTTGAAGAACTGTGGCATCTGGCGTGTTAATCAGGGATTTTTGTAAAGTCAGTAAAAACAAAATATCTCCCATGTATTTTTAATTCATTTAAAAAAATTAAATGCCTTGGACCTTTAAATGTTATCAATTTAGTAACTGAATAACAGTAATCAAGCTCTTTGTCTGTTGAAGTGAAGGTATTATGTGATTCCCTAAGAGGTAGTGAAAAGAGCTTGCTTCTTAATTTATCTTTAAGGGAGACTTGAATATCTTAAGCAGTTTTGTTACAGAGTAAATTTTTGGATAGAAACTAAAAACTATGCGACTAAAATATATAATCAGAAAGAAAGAAAGCTAATAATCTTGGCCAATGAAATTAAATGTATGTCATGTCTTGTACTATTTTCTATTATGTTTTCTATTTTCATATTTTATATTTACATGATACATTTTTATTGTTATGTACTATAAATAAAAACTAAGATGCAAATAAATATGTCCTATTCCACAAATGTGCTTACATGTTAGAATATAGGCTAAATAAAAATATCTTACTCATCAGAAAAACAAAACAATTGACAATGTAATTCTTAGAGTCATTGAATTTTAGATTACAGAGATGGTTTGAGAGATCAATTGCTTAAACCTATTCATTTCTCAGATAAAGAAATACATAGCTCAGGTTGTTGAGTTACCTGTTCAAGATCTCACAGCTTATTAGGAACAGTCAGTACTAGGGTCACAGGCTCCCAATATTCAGTGTTTTCTCATGATCCCAAATGCATATTACTAAATGTACAGATATAGTCATTGCTCAAAACAGGAAATCCTTCAACTGTACACTTACATCAGATAGATGGTGTTGGTCTATTATGCACCAAAGAGCCCCTTACGTAGTTACTCTTTGAACCTCAATTTGTAGAAAGGTGGAATCTGTGGCAGGGTGGGAGATAGTTGACTGGAAATCATTTGAGGTTTGCCTCATTCATTCATTCATATAACAGATATACATGAGTATTTGTCAAGTGCCATGTATTGTTTGAGGTGCTGGGGTTATAATAATGTACAAGACATAAAATTCTTCTCTTAGTATTTGCATGTAGAGAAGATAAGTAAGGATTAAGCAGACAAAGGAATAAACAAGAAATGTATTTACCTGGATATGTTCATTCTTAAAACCTTTAATTTCCCAACTCTGAGAGATCTTACTCATTCTTTGAAGTACACGCAAAATCCCCTATTCTTCAATATTTTTAAAGTTTGTAGAAATTTCTTTAGTAAGGGAATTATCGAGCCTTCTTCCAGCATTGCACGTTAGAAAACTGTGGGCTTTGGCATAAAAAACACCTGGGTTCCTATCTGCACTCAAGCACACATTGTATTTGTGACTTAACTTTCATAAGCTTATCTCCTCACCTGCAAAATACACCTAACACTATGCCCAGCACATATTATTAAATAGGTACTCAATAGATGCTATTTCCATTTACTCCCATTATTCTTAGGGTTCACTCTACATTGAGAAATATAGATTCAGTGTCTGAGTTAAGCCTGAATAAATCTCCTATCTAAGGAACCTCTATCCAGAATCTAATTCTGTTAGAAGTATAGAGTGAGTAATTACTAAGAGTTGTGGATAGCAATGTCTTGATATTATGTCCTCTAGCTGAGGACATAATCAAGTCTTCACTAGGGCTTTCTACCATTTTACGGGTGATAAGGCCAATAAATCCCATGGACATTAGCCCTTTGTCTATGTCTTTTGTCATTTGTCTGGTGATTAGAAATAGTGTTGTGTGGGACAAAATGTTGATGCATTAGTAAGTACACAGATAGTGGCTCAGATAGAAGCATGATAGGTAAGGAAAGCAAATTCAAAAGCATAATGTGTCTATTTCCACAAAGATTTTTTACTGCTTCTTTCATGATGGAAGAGATCCAGTGTAGTCAATCTGTCATCTTCTAGCTGGCTGATTTTATTAAGTCTTGATAGCATGATGAGGTTCTAGATTTAGTCACCACTTCTAAAAAACTAGGTGACAGTGGTGGAAGAGAGATAAGTCTTCATGAAGAGAACTCCATAGTGCTATGTCCATGTGTGTTCTATATCCATGCCAGTATGGCCACCCATCTTGTTATGAGTCCACTGAGAAAGCTCTAGTTTGTTGGGAAGGAGGCTAACCTACTTCCAGAGTAGGTGAACATGTGCATCAGATTATTAATGGTCTGCTTCACTGTGAAAGTGTTTTGTTGAGTATTTCTTCCCTAATGTTCTAGTCACAAGTCTTTAATCTTGTTTCTTACAAGTCCCTAATCATTAGCCACAGCCCAATAATAATTGGTACAGCTCCTTCTCTCAAGCCATCTATCTTTGCAGACAAAGTGGACAATGAGATATATGGCTAATATTCCACCGGCTGAGAGAATTTTCTTTAGTTTCTGACCTTCAGTCTTTCAGAATGTGGCTAAAATAGTCCACTTTTGGATCTGTGTCTGGGCTTTAGACATCTTCCATCTATTGGTCTATGTCATGTGGTTTTGATTATATTTACTTCATGGCAATTTTAATAAATGTTACTATATACTTCCTTTCAGCATTTTTCTTTAAAGATATTACTGCCAATACTTGCATATTTCTTCTTCTATGTGATCTTTTATATTAATATAGTAAAACTAGGTAGTTCTATTGTTTAACTCAGTTACTCAGGGCCTATTTTAAGACTTTTATTAGAACTGAGTATATATTTTGCCTGGTTTTGAAGGTCCTCCATAATAGAACCTCACTCAATCTATTTAACTTTGCCTCAATGATCAATCAGACTCTTTTCCTTAGAGTAACTCGCACAGCTATTTAAATTAATAACAGCAATAAAATATTTTGAACGTACTATATGCTAGTTGCCAAGAAGTTCGCAGAGTTGGTCAAATATGCTCCCTTTCTTCTAAAAATTTGCAATGTAGTAGAGAATATTTGTTATTCATAAGTAACAATGGCACAAGCTAATCTGTAATATATGTTCCATAGTAAAAGTGTGAATGAATTATGGACCCAGCCTGCCCATCCTGTCTCCATCACTTTCTCAGTGTTACCCATCTTCAAAGCCCAGATGAAAATAATTTCCTACATGAGGTCTTCTATCATGACTATACTTCACAGTGATCTCATTCATTCCACTATATTTCATAATATTAACTATATAACTAACACTGAATGCATTCCCACTTTGTGCTAGATATTGTAGTAGTGCTTTAGAAGTTTATTCTCCAAATCTTATATGGGAGGATGCATTACTATCATTCTCATTTTATTTATGAAAGAATTGAGGCTCGAAGAATTTTCATACTCCAAAGTCATTCAATTAAAAACTGGTAGAGTTAGAATTTGATCCTATAGTTGTTTGGCTTCAAGTTTCAGACATTTGCCAACTTATTTCCTCTTTACTCAGATTAATATTAATTTAATAGTCGTATGTTTGTCATTTTTTTTTACCTTCCCATTGAGCCATGTATATTATTTTATTCTCTCAAGGGCCATTTGTCACTAAAATTCTATCAACATGTTGGCTAAGATTATTCAGCATTATAAACAATTCTTTTATACATTCAACAAATTTTGAGGTCCATTTCTCCCTTAAAAAAACTCCTCTTTTTTTCCTCATTTATTTATCTATTTATTTATTAACATTTTTACTGGAGTATAATTGCTTTACAATGTTGTGTTAGTTTCGGCTGTATAACAAAGTGAATCAGCTATACGTATACATATATCCCCATATCCCCTCCCTCTTGCATCTCCCTCCCATCCATCCTATCCCACCCATCCAGGATGTCATAAAGCACCGAGCTGATCTCCTTGTGTGATGCAGCTGCTTCTCGCTGGCTATCTATTTTACATTTGGTAGCGTATATATGTCAGTGCTACTTTCTAACTTCGTCCTACCTTACCCTTCCCCATCCCTGTGTCCTCAAGTCCATTCTCTACGTCTGCAACTTTATTCCTATCATGCCCCTAGGTTCATCAGAACCTTTTTTTTTTTTTTAGACTCCATATATATGTGTTAGCATACGGTATTTGTTTTTCTCTTTCTGACTTACTTCACTCTGTATGAAAGACTCTAGGTCCATCCACCTCACTACAAATAACTCAATTTTGTTTCATTTTATGGTTGAGTAATATTCCATTGTATATATGTGCCACATCTTCTTTATCCATTCATCTGTCAATGGATGCTTAGGTTGCTTCCATGTCCAGGCTATTGTAAATAGAGCTGCAATGAACATTGTGGTACAGGACTCTTTTTGAATTATGGTTTTCTCAGGGTATATGCCCAGTAGTGGGATTTCTGGGTCATATGGCAGTTCTAATTTTAGTTTTTTAAGGAACCTCCATACTGTTCTCCATAGTGGTTGTATCACTTTACATTCCCACCAACAGTGCAAGAGGGTTCCTTTTTCTCCACAACCACTCCAGCATTTATTGCTTGTAGATTTTTTGATGCTGTCCATTCTGACTGGGTGAGGTGATACTTCATGGTAGTTTTGATTTGCATTTCTCTAGTGATTAGTGATGTTGAGCATCCTTTCATGTGTTTGTTGGCAATCTGTATATTTCTTTGGAGAAATGTCTATTTAGGTTTTCTGCCCATTTTTCATTGGGTTATTTGTTTTTTTGGATATTGAGCTGCATGAGCTGCGTGTATATTTTGGAGATTAATCATTCGTCAGTTGCTTCATTGGCAAATATTTTCTCCCATTCTGAGGGTTGTCTGTTCATCTTCTTTATGGTTTCCTTTGCTGTGCAAAAGCTTTGAAGTTTCATTAGGTCCCCTTTGTTTATTTTTGTTTTTATTTCCATTTCTCTAGGAGGTGGGTCAAAAAGGATCTTGCTATGATTTATGTCATAGAGTGTTCTGCCTATCTTTTCCTCTAAGAGTTTTATTGTGTCCAGCCTTACATTAAGGTCTTTAAGCCATTTTGAGTTTATTTTTGTATATGGTGTTAGGGAGTGTTCTAATTTCATTCTTTTACATGTAGCTATCCAGTTTTCCCAGCATCACTTATTGAAGAGGCTCTCTTTTCTCCATTGTATATTCTTGGCTCCTTTATCAAAGATAAGGTAACATATATGCATGGGTTTACCTCTGGGCTGTCTATCCTGTTCCATTGATCTATACTTCTATTTTTGTGCCAGTACCATACTGTCTTAATTACTATTGTTTTGTAGTATAGTCTGAAGTCAGAGAGCCTGATTCCTCCAGCTCCATTTTTCTTTCTCAAGATTGCTTTGGCTATTCGGGGTCTTTTGTGTTTACATACAAATTGTGAAATTTTATGTTCTAGTTCTGTGAAAAATGCCATTGGTAGTATCATAGGGATTGCATTGAACCTGTAGATTGCTTTGGGTGGTATAGTCATTTTCACAATGTTGATTCTTCTAATCCAAGAAAATAGTATATCTCTCCATCTGTTTGTATCATCTTTAATTTCTTTCATCAGTGTCTTACAGTTTTCTACATACACATCTTTTGTCTCCTTAGGTAGATTTATTCCTAGGTATTTTATTCTTTTTGTTGCAATGGTAAATGAGAGTGTTTCCTTAATTTCTCTTTCAGATATTTCATCATTAGTGTATAGAAATACAAGAGATTTCTGTGCATTAATTTTGTATCCTGCTGCTTTACCAGATTCACTGATTAGCTCTAGTAGTTTTCTTGTGGCATCTTTAGGACTCTCTATGTATAGTATCATGTCATCTGCAAACAGTGATATGTTTACTTCTTTTCCAATTTGGATTCCTTTTATTTCTTTTTCTTCTCTGATTGCTGTGGCTAAAACTTTCAAAACTATGTTGAATAATAGCGGTGAGAGTGAGCAACCTTGTCTTCTTCCTGATCTTAGTGGAAATAGTTTCAGTTTTTCACCATTGAGAATGATGTTGGCTGTGGGTTTGTCATATATGGCCTTTATTATGTTGATGTAGGTTCCCTCTGTGCCCACTTTCTGGAGAGTTTTTATCATAAATGGGTGTTGAAGTTTGTTGAAAGCTCTTTCTGCATTTATTGAGATGATCATATGGTTTTCACCCTTCAATTTGTTAATATGGTGTATCACATTTATTGATTTGCGAATATTGAAGAATCCTTGCGTTCTTGGGATAAACCCCACTTGATCATGGTGTATGATCCTTTTAATATGCTGTTGGATTCAGTTTGTTAGTTTTTTGCTGAGGACCTTTGCCTTTATTTCTTCAGTGATATTGGCCGTAGTTTTCTTTTTTTGTGATAGCTTTGTCTGGTTTTGGTATCAGGGTGATGGTGGCCTCATAGAATGAGTTCGGGTGTGTTCCTCCCTCTGCTAAATTTTGGAAGAGTTTGAGAAGGATAGGTGTTAGCTCTTCTCTAAATGTTTGATAGAATTTACCTGTGAAGCCATCTGGTCCTGGGCTTTTGTTTGTGGAAGATTTTAAATCACAGTCTCAATTTCAGAGCTTGTGATTGGTCTGTTTATATTCTCTATTTCTTCCTGGTTCAGTCACAGAAGGTTCTGCTTTTCTAAGAACTTGTCCATTTCTTCCAGGTTGTCCATCTTATTGGCATATACTTGCTTGTAGTAATCTCTCGTGATCCTTTGTATGTCTGCAGTGTCAGTTGTTACTTCTCCTTTTTCATTTCTAATTCTATTGATTTGAGTCTTCTCCCTTTTTTTCTTGATGAGTCTGGCTAATGGTTTTTAAATTTTCTTTATCTTCTCAAAGAACCAGCTTTTAGTTTTATTGATCTTTGCTATTGTTTCCTTCATTTCTTTTTCATTTATTTCTGATCTGATCTTTATGATTTCTTTCCTTCTGCTAACTTTGGTTTTTCTTTGTTCTTCTTTCTCTATTTGCTTTAGGTGTAAGGTTAGGTTGTTTATTTGAGATGTTTCTTATTTCTTGAGGAAGGACTGTATTGCTATAAACCTCTCTCTTAGAACTGCTTTTGCTGCATCCCATATGTTTTGGGTTGTCGTGTTTTCATTGTCATTTGTTTCTAGGTATTGTTTGATTTCCTCTTTGATTTCTTCACTGATCTCTTGGTTATTTAGTAGCTTATTGTTTAGCCTCCATGTGTTTGTATTTTTTACAGTTTTATTTCTCCTGTAATGGATATCGAGTCTCATAGCATTGTGGTCAGAAAAGATATTTCATACGATTTAAACTTTCTTAAATTTACCAAGCCTTGCTTTGTGACCCAAGATATGATCTATCCTGGAGAATGCTCCATGAGCACTTGAGAAGAAAGTGTATCCTGTTGTTTTTGGATGGAATGTCCTATAAATATCAATTAAGTCTATCTGGTCTAATGTGTCTTTTTTTTTTTTTTGCAGTACACGGGCCTCTCACTCTTGTGGCCTCTCCCATTGCAGAGCACAGGTTCTGGACGCGCAGGCTCCGCGGCCATGGCTTACGGGCCCAGCCGCTCTGTGGCATGTGGGATCTTCCCGGACCGGGGCACGAACCCGTGTCCCCTGCATCGGCAGGCGGACTCCCAACCACTGCGCCACCAGGGAAGCCCTAATGTGTCTTTTAAAGGTTGTGTTTCCTTATTTATTTTCATTTTGGATGATCTGTCCATTGGTGAAAGTGGGGTGTTAATGTCCCCTACTATTATTGTGTTACTGTCAATTTCCCCTTTTATGGCTGTTAGCATTTGCCTTATGTACTGAGGTGCTCCTATGTTGGGTGCATAAATATTTACAATTGTTATATCCTTTTGGTTTGATCCCTTGATCATTATGTAGTGTCCTTCTTTGTCTCTTGTAATAGTCTTTATTTTAAAGTCTACTTTGTCTGATATGAGAATTGCTACTCCAGCTTTCTTTTGATTTCTATTTGCATAGAATATCATTTTCCATCCCCTCACTTTCAGTCTGTATGTGTCCCTAGGTCTGAAGTGGGTCTCTTGTAGACAGCATATATACAGGTCTTGTTTTTGTATCCATTCAGCCAGTCTGTGTCTTCTGGTTGGAGCTTTTAATCCATTTACATTTAAAGATACGTAGGTTCCTATTACCATTTTCTTAATTGTTTTGGGTTTGTTGTAGGTCTTTTCCTTCTCTTGTGTTTCCTGCCTAGAGAACTTCCTTTAGCATTTGTTGTAAAGCTGGTTTGGTGGTGCTGAATTATCTTAACTTTTGCTTGTCTGTAAAGGTTTTAATTCCTCCATTGAATCTGAATAAGATCCTTGCTGGGTAGAGTTATCTTAATTGTAGGTTTTTCCCTTTCATCACTTTAAATATGTTCCACCACTCCCTTCTGGCTTGCAGAGTTTCTGCTGAAAGATCAGCTGTTAACCTTATAGGGAATCCCTTGTATGCTATTTGTTGCTTTTCCTTTGCTGCTTTTAATATTTTTTCTTTGTATTTAATTTTTGACAGTTTGATTAATATGTGTTTTGGCATGTTTTTCCTTGGATTTATCCCGTATGGGACTCTGTGCTTCCTAGACTTGATTGACTATTTCCTTTCCCATGTTAGGGAAGTTTTCGACTATAATCACTTCAAATATTTTTTCAGACCCTTTCTTTTTCTCTTCTTCTTCTGGGACCCCTATAATTCGAATGTTGGTGTGTTTTATGTTGTCCCAGAGGTGTCTGAAACTGTCCTCAATTCTTTTCATTCTATTTTCTTTATTCTGCTCTGTGGTAGTTATTTCTACTATTTTATCTTTCAGGTCACTTATCCTTTCTTCTTCCTCAGTTATTCTGCTATTGATTCCTTCTAGAGAATTTGTAATTTTATTAATTGTGTTTTTCATCATTGTTTGTTTGCTCTTTAGTTCTTCTAGGTCCTTGTTAAACGTTTCTTGTATTTTCTCCATTCTATTTCCAAGATTTTGTATCCTCTTTACTATCACTACTCTGAATTCTTTTCCAGGTAGACTGCCTATTTTCTCTTCTTTTGTTTGGTCTGGTGGGTTTTTACCTTGCTCCTTTGTCTGCTGCATAGTTCTCTGTCTTCTCATTTTGTTTAATGTACTGTGTTTGAGGTCTCCTTTTGCAGGCTGCAGGTTCATAGTTCCTGTTGTTTTTGGTGTCTGCCCCCATTGGGTGAGGTTGGTTCATTGGCTTGTGTAGGCTTCCTTGTGGAGGGGACTGGTGCCTGTGTTCTGGTGGGTGGGGCTGGATCTTCTCTTCCTGGTGGGCAGGGCCACATCTGGTGGCATGTTTTGGGGTGTCTATATACTTAGTGATGTTAGGCACCCTCTCTGCTAATGGATGTGGTTGTGTTCATGTCTTGCTAGTTGTTTGACATGGGGCATCCAGCACTGGAGCTTTCTGGCCATTGGGTGGAGCTGGGTCTTAGCATTGAGACGGAGATCTCTCGCTGACTGACATTACGTGGGGCTGGGCAGTCTGTGGTGGTCCAATGTCCTGAACCTGGCTCTCCCACCTCGGAGTCTTAGGTCTGACACCCTGCCAGAGCACCAAGACCCTGTCAGCCACATGGCTCAGAAGAAAAGCGAGAAAAAAAAAAGAAAGAAAAAAATAATAATAAATAAAAATATTATTAAAATTTAAAAAAATAATTAAAAAAAAGAAGAGAGCAACCAAACCAATAAAAAATCCAGCAATAACAAGCACTAAAAACTATACTAAGATAAACACAAAAATCAAAAACAAATCAGTGGCAGACAGCAAACCCCAAGTCTACAGTTGCTCCTAAAGTCTACTGCCTCAATTTGGAGATAATTCATTGTCTATTCAGGTATTCCACAGATGCAGGGTACATCAAGTTGACTGTGGGGATTTAATCCACTGCTCCTGAGCTTGCACAAAGATACTTCCCTTTCTCTTCTTTGTTCACACAGCTCTTGGTGTTCAGCTTTGGTTTTGGCCTCACCTCTGTGTGTAGGTCACCCTCAGGCTTCTGTTCCCACCCAGACAGAATGGGGTTAAAGCAGCAGCTGATTAGCAGGCTCTTGCGCACTCAAGCCGGGGAGAGGCAGGGGTATGGTATTTATAATTGGAATGTGGGGTGAGTCTGCGGCGGCAGAAGCTGGCGTGATGTTGCAACAGCCTTATTGTCTTGTCTATTCAGGTATTCCACAGATGCAGGGTACATCAAGTTGACTGTGGGGATTTAATCCACTGCTCCTGAGCTTGCACAAAGATACTTCCCTTTCTCTTCTTTGTTCACACAGCTCTTGGTGTTCAGCTTTGGTTTTGGCCTCACCTCTGTGTGTAGGTCACCCTCAGGCTTCTGTTCCCACCCAGACAGAATGGGGTTAAAGCAGCAGCTGATTAGCAGGCTCTTGCGCACTCAAGCCGGGGAGAGGCAGGGGTATGGTATTTATAATTGGAATGTGGGGTGAGTCTGCGGCGGCAGAAGCTGGCGTGATGTTGCAACAGCCTGAGGTGCACCGTGTATTCTCCCAGGGAACTTTTCCCTGGATCACAGGACCCTGGCAGTGGCGGGCTGCACAGACTCCTGGGGGAAGGTGGGGGTATAGATAGTGACCTGTGTTTGCACACAGGATTTTTGGTGGCTGTAGCAGCAGCATTAGCGTTTCATGCCCATCTCTGGAGTCCAAGCTGATAGCTGTGGCTTCTGCCCATCTCTGGAGCTATTTTAGGCCGTGCTCTGCCTTCTGTGGGCAGACAGGGAAGGAATCCCCTCTCCTCGCGCAACAATGGTCTCTTGCCTGTTTGGTAGTTCCAGACTTTTTCCCAGACTCCCTTGCAGCTAGCTGTGGTGCAGTAGCCCCCTTCAGGCTATGTTCACGCAGCCAACCCCAGTCCTCTCCCTGGGATCTGACCTCCGAAGCCTTAGTCTCAGTTCCCAGCACCCACCTGCCCCCGTGGGTGAGCAAACAAGCTGCTCAGGCTGGTGAGTGCTGGTCGGCAGCGATCCTCTGTGTGGGAATCTCTCCACTTTGCCCTCTGCACCCCTGATGCTGCACTCTCTTTCGTGGCTCCGAAGCTTCCCCCCACCCACCCCCTGTCTCCACCAGTGAAGGGTCTTCCTAGTGCGTGGAAACTTTTCCTCCTTCACAGCTCCCTCCCAGAGGTGCAGGTCCCATCCCTATTCTTCTGTCTCTGTTTTTTCTTTTTTCTTTTGCCCTACCTAGGTATGTGAGGATTTTCTTGCCTTTTGGGAAGTCTGAGGTCTTCTGCTATTGTTCAGTAGGTGTTCTTTAGGAGTTATTCCATATGTAGACATATTTATTATGTATTTGTGGGGAGGAAGGTGATCTCTACTTCTTACTCCTCTGCAATCTTGAAGGTCACCCCTCAAAATCTCTGCTTTTACCTTGAGAATTTTTCAGTACACACCTTTCTATTTTATCACTAAGTGATCCTATAAAATAGTGAGTTTAGAAAGTGATTCATAAATATTCTAGTTTAAAATGTAATGAGAGTCACATTTTGATTGACTATACATGACAGTTTTGTCTGAAATATTCATTTCCTTCATTGTTCATTTTCTCAGTGTCTTTTTGTTAAATGCCTAATTTATTATCTTTTTTCTAGACTGGGGATATGGTGGCAACTAAGTGAGGGTAAGATGAGGGCACACAGGCAGGAAACCCATTCTAGTTTGCAGTATTCCCAGAGAATGTGACACCTAACCTGAGATCTGATGGATGAGGATTAGCTAGACAAAACTGAGGAAGAGCATTTTAAACAATGGAAAAAGTATGTGTAGAAGTTCAGTGGTTTAGGAGAGCATGGAGAATTATTGAAGCGGAATACACGCATTGGTGTGGAGTGGGACGTGGGAGTGTGTGATAGGAAATGGGTAGAGAAAAGACCTGAGTTGTTGGAGGAGAATTGTTATCCAGCTTTTGAAAAGACTGGACTCAGTTGTGAAGTTAGTGAACTGCTAGGATACTTCAAGAGAAGTATGATACTCAGAACATGGTAGGAGAAAGATTATTTTACTCTGGCTGAACTTTGGAGGATGAATTGGGTTGCAGAAGGTGTTAAGATTAAAAGCAGATAGCCCAGTCAAGTGGACAAGTTAAAAAGATACTGGAGGTGGAACCGGCAGGACTTTGTGATTGAATGAATGCAGAGATTCAGGAATACCGCACACTAAAAACAATAGACCAGCCATATGCAACCTGAAGCTACAATTTTGAACAAAATATTAAAGCATAATAAAGGCAAACATGATTATAATTATAGGTGTTATTTCCTGATAAGTTACATAGTGGAAATGAAATATTTTATAAACAGTATTTAAAAATAATTTCTAGGCAACACATCAAATGTTAAAATGGCCTTCAGATGTGATCAACATGTAAAGTCGGTTTGAGATTTTTGAAGTGCCATAATTTGTTCCATTCCTGGTTTTATTTACAAACAATATTTACTTAGCCAAAGATACTCAGGAAGACAGTGATTCTTTCTTATACACAGTGGATTTGGCTAGTTCAAACCTAACTAACTGCTATATTAACATTTTTCTGACAATGTAGAATGTGATGTGGTGTTTTTAAATGTATGTATTTCATTGCTATTATATGTTCTTGTTGCTATGAGACATTAGTACTACCCAGAAATCCTTCTTTCTCATTTGCTATTCATTTCCTCATTGCTATCAAACCTCAAATCTTTACAAATTATTGCATTAACATTTTGGTTTTTTCCCTCAGATTATTCCATTATCCCTATAGGTGAAATGTACAAGATGAAAATTAAACTAAAATTAAACATAATCAAACATGATTTCATCAAACCTCAGCACATATTCTTCAATGAATGGAAATATTTTGTCTTGTTATACACTAATGTCCTAAGAATGAAAGTAAATTACATAGAAAAATTGCCAATAAAGAAAAGGGGAAATGAATAAACTAATTGCAATGAGAGGACAAATGATTATGAATATTGTTATGTTATTTAATTTTGGTGTACTCTTTTGGTGCCAGTATTACTCAGTTATTTAATCCAAGTTACTGTCATTTGAAGTAATGCTTATTCCAGGGTAGAATAGAAGGCAAACACCAGTGGTATAGTAACACTATTTAGAATTTTTTCATCATATTGGTGAGTTAAATTTGTTTTATTTATATTCTATCTACCTTTGAAAGTATTTTGATATCTCATTTGATAAACACTTTCATATTCTTTACCTTTTTTGATCCTACTAATAATACTGTTAGAAAATTATTTTTATCATCATTTTTTGTAAGAGAAAAATTGAGACTTGGTGAGGTTTAGTGACTTTTCTGACAACACCAAGCTGGTAAATATCAGAACTGGCACTTGAACTTAGATGTTCTGACTCTAAATCCTTTTTTTTTTCCTATATCATCATTATGCTTAAAAAAATGATGAAATGTAGTGGCTCATTTTCAATTCCACTGACATTCATTAAACACCTAATTAGATGCTGAATGTTAGTTACGTGCTACACCACTCCAGTTGAGGAGGCTAACAGCAGATCTGGTCTCAGATACAGGTAACTTCAATACATTTTGATATATGCCTTTTATTTTACATTTTTGTTGAGTTAGTATATTCTTTGAAAATGCAAAAGAAATGCCATCCACTGTGAAAAATGTGAAGAATCAAATTATAATTCAGATTGTTTTCATTAGATTCCAGTGGTAAGATAGGAGGTGATAGTCTATATTGGCAACTCAACTGTGAACAAAGGTTCCCCCACCCTGCCTCGCTGTGGTACTAAAGAAAAGGGTTCAGTGAATCCAATAAGCATAAGAACCCAAGTATGGTCCTCTGCCGTTTGTCAGATTTTGCACAGCTTTATTCAGCCAAACAACATGGCACACCTCATCGCCCTAGATCACATGAACTAGTGGACTATTCCAAGTGCCACATTTAAAGTAATCTCTTTTTAAACAAAGAGGGCCTATCTTTTTCAGTGGTTTGAGAGATGAACTCTAAGTAGCTTTTCACAAATAAAAAGAAACAAATACATACTTCTAACAGGCTTCCATATAGTTTGGGGAGAAGCTTATTTTTGAACTAGAAATGGGACTTATTGTTTTTGTCCTTCAAAAGTAGTCTTAAAAGGAAGAATAATGTTAGGACTACTTTCTTTTATTGGAATTCAACATTAAATCTAAATTTATTGCATTAAAAAATTTCCCCCATTGGGGGCTTCCCTGGTGGTGCAGTGGTTGAGAGTCTGCCTGCCGATGCAGGGGACACGGGTTCGTGCCCCGGTCCGGGAAGATCCCACATGCCGCGGAGCGGCTGGGCCCGTGAGCCATGGCCACTGAGCCTGCGCGTCCGGAGCCTGTGCTCCGCAACGGGAGAGGCCACGGCAGGGAGAGGCCCACGTACCGCAAAACCCCCCCCCCCCAAAAAAAAAAATTTCCCCCATTGGGACTTCCCTGGTGGTCCAGTGGTTAAGAATCTGCCTTACAATGCAGGGGACAGGGGTTTGATCCCTGCTCGGGGAACTAAGATCCCACATGCCACGGGGCAACTAAGCCTGCGAGCCGCAACTAGACAGCCCAAGCACTCTGGAGCCCACAACTAGACGGAGCCTGTGCTCCGCAACGGGCGAGGCCACAACAGTGGGGGACCCCGTACCGCAAAAAAACCAAACAAAACAAAAAGCAAAAAAAAAAAAAAAAAAAAAAAAAAAAAAAAATATATATATATATATATATATATATATATATATATATATATATTTCCTCCGTTATATCAGCTTGAGTCTTGGGTGAGTTTAGATAATGTTTTCAATTACAAATATTGATTTATTAGGAATTTACTAAAAAGGAAATGATTGCTGATAGAGCAAGCATTACTCCCAGTTTGCAGCAAGTTTATTATTAGGTTAATAGACTTTAAGTAGAAATCCTCATAGGTAAATAGTCAAATACAAATTATAATGCTCTGAATGAAATTATCTTGGGGAATATGAACATTTTAATATGCTTGAAATTTTTATTCATAGCATTTTTTTTCCAGTTTACTTCTTTTCATAGCCAGAGAGAGAGGAAAAAACTGCTTGTTGATCTTTGGAAGCCTAGTTTCTAGTTATTGCTATTTGCTGTTGAAATTCCACCGGAACCGATTTAAAGCTTAAAGGATATTGAAAACCTTTCTTTCTGTCTGAGCATGAGGTCTCTGAAGCATAAACAAGCTTCAAGAAACTACCATACAAATCCCAAATTATTGAACTAAGGTAAAGAGCTCCAGTTTTATAACCTGAGCAGATTCTCTGTACTTATTAAAGAATTTTTAAAGAATGTAGCCCTGGAAAGTACCAGTGAATTTACCCTATCTTTAAATGCTTATAAATGCCCTGTATTGGGCTGATGGAAGATTTGAAAGCATTTGCGAGTGGGGAAAATGTTATCTAGTGCTGCTGATGGCAGCTGAGGAGACTGCCTGCGTTTGGTTTGTAAGGGTGCTATGTCTGAGGGAATACTGATAGCGCTGCCAAACAGGTTTTTCTGCCAGACACTCAGCAAGCCAAACTGAGATGCCGAGGTTTGCAGCAAAGAGTTTATTCACCAGGCAACCTAGTGAGGAAATGGGAGAACAAGTCTCAAATTTGCCTCCCCAAAGGAAAGGGGCTCAAGATTATATATGAGTTTAAAGAAGTGGGTGGTCTGAGGCATGGGGAAAGATGATTGGAGATAAGAAAAAGGTGAGGTAATCGTCATTCTGCACAGGGTCAATTAAGCTACAGGCTTCTTCATGGGATGCATGTTTAGAAAATTTCTTAGGTCACTTGATTCATCCAATTTTTCCTTTGAAACCCAACTCCTTCACTAAAGCAACTCCCTCCTCCATTTCCTCCTTCCTCAGATTTTTGAGTATGTTCAACATATTCTGCTGTCTGAACATGATGCTTGAAGGCATTCTATGCTAATTGTGGCCATTGATACACAGCACACAATGTTCCCTAGTTACTGCAAAAAGATTATATTGTACCCTGGTATCATGGTAAAGCTTTCTAGAATCAAATATATTTCTACAATTTTTGCTAACTTTCTTACTCATATGTAGGTCCAAGTTTACCACTTTCATGTGCTTTCCTCTATCTTTATAACTTTCAACTTTAAATTAACTTTCGAATATAAGTTTTTATTCTAGCACATGAGCTTTTCTAGGGCTCTTAATTCAGTTAGTTTCCTTAAAGCCTTTTACCTGTTTTTGAAGACTTTTTTTTTTTTTTTTTTCTTGCGTTATGCGGGCCTCTCACCGCTGTGGCCTCTCCCATTTGCGGAGCACAGGCTCCGGACGCCCAGGCCCAGCGGCCACGGCCCACGGGCCCAGCCGCCCCGCGGCATGCGGGACCCTCCCGAAACGGGGCACGAACCCGCGTCTCCTGCATCGGCAGGCGGACTCTCAAGCACTGCGCCACCAGGGAAGCCCTGAAGACTTTTTTTAACTTAATAATGTGGAGGAGATTATAGCCAAAATACAAAATACACTTAAATGACAGAAGTACAAAACATGATCCTGTTGGAAGAAAAGCTGAGATATGATGACAAGTTAATCTTACATTTTCTTTTCAGACTCACAGGCAATTTATGTTTTTGTTAACACATGCATATTAGATTCACTGTAAAGCTTTTTGATTTGGATACAGAAAATTGAATCTACATGACAGTACTCCATGGAAGCATATATTCAGATAGAGAAACTTCAGCTACAGAGAATGTAGCTAACTGGATTTTTGTTCTAGCTCTTCACTCTCTCTCCAGTAACAGGATTATACATCCATACCCTTTACCATGCAACTTTACAGTGCTCTCCCACTCTGGGAAGGCTGTCCTCCTCTGTCCCTTATCTGGGTTCAGCAAGTGACTTGCTTTGGCCAGATATTGGCAGATATAATTAAAAGAGGCATGAAAAACATATGTGTGATTGTGCCTTCTTTCCACTGTCATGGGAAGAACATGCCAGGTCAGCACTCTGGTCCCAGGAGGAGGATGACAGATACATGGAGCAGAGCCAACCAAACCAGGTTGACCCCAGATCAGCCAACCCCCATCCTTTCCAGTGAATGAGCCCAGCTGACACCAGCAGAGGCACTCAGTGAAGCCTAGACTAGAACAGACAAACTCTAGCCAACCCACAACTTGTGGGCTAAAAAAGAATTTATTGTATGCTGCTGAAATTTAGTTGCTTTTTTTTAAATGTAGAATTATTGTGGCCATAGTTAACAGATATAGAGGAATACTTACATAAATAACTGAAACATAAGTTTCACATAACAACTCTTTTTGTATGCTAGCTAAACGTTATTAAATACTATGCACTCTGATTTTTTCTATAATTATATTTTTATTTTCCCCTCTTTTTGTTTCTATTTAATTATTTAAAAGTGATCGTTATAATCAACTAGAATATATTACATGGCTACTACAGGATCTCCATCCAAAATATATTTATCATTTTGTTGTTTCAGTTCTCCTGGACTCCTTCCATATTCCTCATGACATCTCATGTTCTGTCCTTAAATGTGACATAGTCAATTTGGAGATCTTGTTACTGGCAAGCTAACACATAAGATTGGCAAGGCCAAGCCCAAGGCTTGATTGATCCAACTGGTAAAGATACAATGAGCCACTTACAGATTTAGACCATTTATTATTTACATAGACAATGGAAAGAAGAATAAACCAAAGGTCCCAGTTCCCTGTGATTCTTGTTCCACACACTAAGAAGGATAATATTGAACCAAAAGGGGCTGGATGATGGTAATGAGATCTGTTGGAGACACCATTGCTGAGGAACCAAAGACAGACTGTAGCTATGTGGGTTTATATTCTGACACTATACTGAGGGGGATGCAGTAGAAAGCCCGATACTTCATCAAAACCCAGAGACCATGAGAAACTGTTTTGTAGATTGACTCCCAGGGGAAAAAAGGTGAGTAGGAAATGGCCTCATAACAGCTCCTTAGAGGCATCCTATCCTCCTGTACTCCAAGAGAATCATAAGGCATCCTGCCAAGACTCAGATGAGCTGTGATTCAAACCTCTGCCTATTTGGATATGTGCAAGGTAGCCAGGACTTCATGGCAGTTATTCCCCTAGAGTTAACACTGTATCTGATTTTGTTACAGCAAATGCTCAAAGTTCACAGACTTTGCAGAAGTGTGACATGCTCCAGGAGTCTATGTAAAAATAGTAATGGCCTGTTTTACTTGTTATCACAAATGGCTATACAATAAATATATTAGCATCAAAAAATATATATATATATGTTAGCATCTTTCTTATAAGTGCACTTAGTAACTGATTTTGACCTCTGACCTAATAATTGTTTTCTCCTGCATAATTAGCATTATTCATGTGCTGGTAATTAAAGGGTTACTTAAACCTCTTTTGGAAGGAAGAGTAATTTTCTGCTTCAAGTCTGAATTAAATATGGATTTAGGCTGCACAGTGCCATGAGGTTTCTTGTGTAACACCAATAATCTTCCTCCAGAAGCAATTTGTTCAAAGGCTTTAATATTTAATCCTTTCTTTTGATATTATTATATTATTACTATGCTATAGTAGTTTCTTGATGGCATCATTAGGATTTTCTATGTATAGTATGTCATCTGCAAACAGTGATAGTTTTATCAATGAATTCCATAAAGTTACAGGATACACAACTAATATACAGAAATTTGTGGCATTTCTATAAGCGAAAAACAAAATATCAGAAAGAAATTAAGGAAACAATCCCATTTATCATCACATCAAAATTAATAAAATACCTAGGAATAAACCTACCTAAGGAGGCAAAAGACCCATACTCCAAAACTGTAAGACACTGGTGAAAGAAATTGAAGATGACACAGAAAGATGGAAAGATATACCTTGTTTGGATCAGAAGAATCAATATTGTTAAAATGACCATACTACCCAAAGCAATCTACAGATTCAATGCAATTCCTGTCAAATTACCAGTGGCATTTTTCACATAACTAGAACAAAACAGTTTTTAATTTGTAAGGGAACAGAAAAGAGCCAAAACAATCTTAAGAAAGAAGAACAGAGCTGGAGGAATCATGCTCCCTGACTTCAGACTATACTACAAAGCTACAGTAATCAAAACAATATGGTACTGGGGCTTCCCCGGTGGCACAGTGGTTGAGAGTCCGCCTGCCGATGCAGGGGACGTGGGTTCGTGCCCCGGTCCAGGAAGATCTCACATGCCGTGGAGTGGCTGGGCCCGGGAGCCATGGCTGCTGAGCCTGCACGTCCAGAGCCTGCGCTCCGCAACAGGAGAGGCCACAACAGTGAGAGGCCCGTGTACCGCAAAAAAACAAAAAACAAAAAAAACCCAATATGGTACTGACACGAAGACATACAGATGGATGGAAGAGGATAGAAAGCCTAGAAATAAGCCCACACACTTACGGTCAGTTAATCTACAACAAAGGAGGCAAGAATATACAATGAAAAGAAGACAGCCTTTTCAATAAGTGGTGCTGGGAAAACTGGACAGCTACATGTAAAAGAATGAAATTAGAAGATTCTCTAACATCATATATAAAAATAAACTCAAAATGGATTAAAGGATGAAATGTAAGACTGGATACTATAAAACTCCTAGAGAAAAACATAGGCAGAACATTCTTTGACATAAATCATGGCAATATTTTTTTGGATCTGTTTCCAAGAGTAATGGAAATAAAAGCAAAAATAAACAAATAGGACCTAATTAAACTTAAAAGCTTTTGCACAGCAAAGGAAACCATAAACAAAATGAAAATACAACCTATGGAGTGAGAGAAAATATCTGCAAATGATACGACTGACAACGGCTTGATTTCCAAAAGATACAAACAGCTCATACAGCTCAATATCCAAAAAAACAAACAATACAATCAAAAAATGGGCAGAAGACCTAAATAGACATTTCTCCAAAGAAGACATACAGATGACCAACAGGCACATGAAAAGATGCTCAACATCTCTAATTATTGGAGAAATGCTAATCAAAACCACAATGAGGTATCACCTCATACCAGTAAGAATGGCCATCATCAACTAATAAATAATAAGTGCTGGAAAGGGTGTGGAGAAAAGAGAACCCTCCTACACTGTTGGTGGGAATGTAAATTGGTGCAGCTACTATGGAGAACAGTATGGAAGTTCCTTAAAAAACTATAAATAGATTTTCCATATGATTCAGCAATTTCACTCCTGGGCATATATCTGGAAAAGATAAAAACTCTAATTTGAAAAGATACATGCACCCCAATGTTCACAGCAGCATTATTTACAATAGCCAAGACATGGAAGCACCTAAGTATCCATAAACAGATGAATGGCTAAAGAAGATGCAGTATATATACACAATGGAATACTACTCAGACATAAAAAAGAATGAAATAATGCCATTTGCAGCAACATGGATGGAACTAGAGATTATCACACTAAGTGAAGTAAGTCAGACAGAGAAAGACAAATAGCATCTGATAACTTACCTGTGTGGAATCTAAAATTGATACAAATGAACTTATTTACAAAACAGAAATAGACTCACAGACACAGAAAACAAATTTATGGTTACCAAAGGAGAAAGAGGAGTGGGGAGGGACAGATTAGGAGTTTAGGATTAACAGATACACACTACTATATATAAAGCAGATAAACAACAAGGACCTACTGTACAGGGAATTATACTCAACCTATATATTACTATGCTAGAGAACAATACTAATTAGATAAATAATAGTTTGGAATTTGTATTTCAAATAGTATTGTCAGATGTAAGTTTTTTTGTGACTAAACTTTTCAGAGGATGCAAAATATTATTACATTAGGGCAGTGAAAATACATTGTATGATGGATACATGTCATTAAATATTTGTCCAAACTCATAGAATGAAACCTAAGGCAAACTATGAACTTTGGGTGACTATGATGTGTCACTGTAGGTTCATCAATTGTAACAAATTCATTACTCTAGTGGGGGATGTTGATAATGGGAGGGGCTATGTATGTGTGGAGGCAGGGGTATACAGGAAATCTCTGTACACTCTCAATTTTGCTATAAACCTAAAAATGCTCTAAAAAAACAGTATTTTAAAAAAGACAAAAGTTTATTACAGTTCAACCATTAAGTTGTACTTACTAAAATGTAGTTTATTTCACAGTAAATTCCATTTCCTTATAAATACAGAAAAATATGAATTAGATCACTGAAATTTCTATACAGTCAGAAAATGTCTTTTTCCATAATTGATTATAAAATTACTAAAATAACTTCATTAGGTTTTTCATGAACATATATGGCTTGATTGTTCTGAGAGAGATAAAGCAATTAATTCTGCACATGGTTTCCACAAATGTTTTGGCTAATGAATCCAACAAAATAGCAATTTGTATCTCTTAAGATACTTTTTATAGGACATAGGTAAAAGTAAAAATACCCCCAAATATTAGGGTTAACTCTAATGATTTAAAAGAGCTATCCTTGAAGAAATTTTGCATGACAAGTTTAAAATTAGATAATGGTTGATGCAAAGATGTTAAAAATAAAAGATGGAAAAGAAGTGTTCCTTTAATATACACAGTCAACAGTTTCAACACTATAAAAAGAAGACCATTTCACAACTTTCCTAGAAATTGCCTTGAAAAAACAAAGTTATAACATCAAGCTTCCGGTCTCATACAGATCCATCTGGAAATTTACTTCTTGTCTCTCAGCATTGTGTGCCTCAGCTCAGTGACATTTGGATAGCTATTGGGCTCTTCTTCCTGGCTTCTCTCCTACCTTCCCATCAAAATCAAGAATCTTTTAGTGGTATGCTAACTCTTCTGGGACCAAACCTTCCTTTAAAAGAGTAATCATGATTTTACTAAAAAGTCTTCATCAGTGTTGTGGAAGTGTTGACCCACATTATCTTCCCCAATAGCAACGTTTTGCTAACTGTGTGTGAGTACAGCTGTGCTTGACCAAAATACTTCTATATACAGTTTCCAGGTGTCCTTACATAGCAGAAGCTAAACAATGTTGCTGAAAAGAAAATTAACTAAGATTTTGAAAGTTTTTTGGAAGATCTCAGCTTCTTTTTGAAATCAAACCCTCAGGTTATGTCTAATAAGGAATTAAGAGTCACCTGAAAGAAAAAGAAAAGAAAAGAAAAGGGAGGGGTGCCACAGGAAGATGTTCTTAAAATCATTCTAAGAATATTGGTCTAGAAGCCTGATTTAGTCCTTCTCACCTGACTGGGGAGATCCTATATACGGTATTTTACATTCAATTTTATGCAAGGGGCAATTTTAATCACTTGATAATGATGAGCTAGAGGGGTAGGACTACTTGGTGTCAATTTCTAGATTTTTCAGAGGGTGCAAGTCATAAGATAGTATTATAGATTTGTTAGGAACTAGAGATTTTACCTGCTTAGTTGAAGTACGTCTTTCCCTTTCTCAAAGATATATATATATATATATATATATATATATATATACACACACACACACACACATATATGTATATATATATATATATATATATATATATATATATATATATATATATATATATATATATATATATATATATATATATATATATATATATATATATATATATATATATATATATATATATATATATATATATATATATATATATACACACACACACACACACATATATGTATATATATATATATACATATATATACACACATATACACACACTATATATGTATATATAAGTATATTAATTTTTGAGAAAATTTGTTATTTAGCTGGAATATTTTATTATAATTTTGTTGTGGTCATTAGGGCTATTCACAAATCTTTCGTTTCTCTGCCTTTGTTGCTTTGATTGAGAAATTGTGAGCAGATACTGTATGCATAACTTCCATGTGTTAACATACCAGTGTGGGATGCAGACTCTATCAGCGTAGGTCCGTTAAGTGACCTCCATGAACAGCCTCTCTTTTGATCTGCATTGGACATGTAGCATGAGGGAGAAACAGACCTTTATTGTCTCAAACCAGAGAGATTTGGGGATTGTTTGTTACTGCAGCGTAACTTAGCCGGCCTCGCTTATCCTAATACTCATGATTTTTCTCTTCCAAATATATCCCCATGGTTGCTGAATGATTTCTAATTTGTTAAAATTTCTATCAAAATATCTCATTGGAACACATTAGTTTTGTTATTCCAATCGTCATATGGTGTTACAGCATTAAATTACATTCCACAAAATTCTCACCCTTGTTTCTACTTCTAAGAGAATTTGTACCTGGTTCTCCATGCCACCACTTGTTCAGATCATACTCATATCTTCTCTGATTTTATTGTCTTAGTTGTCATGTCATACAACCTTAGCAGTTAACATTAAGGAGAGCCTCCACTGACCATATGTTTGACTCTTAAAATTAATAAACGTCTTGCATAAATTGGTGTACCTGATACTCACTCATGCCACTACTTATAATACAGGGATGTATCGTCTTCTGAGAAGTTGCTCTGATCTCACATACTAGGAAAAGAAGCTTCTCCCTCCCTCCGTTTATAACATGGAGGAAGACTTTGTTTCATTTCAATTGGCAACACTGAGTATAAATATAGCAAATTCTTTTGGGGATTGATTCCACGAAGTCATAAAGTTTTATTTAATAACATTTAAAAATAAGGCCCAAAATAATATAACTAAATTAGCTTTTCATCCAACAACAAAGCCTTAAATTAAGATGGATATTGGAGAACACAAATTTTTCATCAATCGTTAGAACCTATAATGTTACATATGACAGTCATTTCTCAAGAATTTTATTTTTTCTTTTGCAGTCACTCTCTTGTGACTTAATTTGCAGTATGCCTGCCACAAATAAGCCCCCACGCAACCAAATAAATAAATATCAAAAAAAAGAATGGCTATTTAAAAAATTTTTTAAAATAAAAATAGATAATCTTTCCACCAACTGATGCTCTCTGGCTTTGACCTCTCATTCATCTATCTTGTCTTCTATCCTACCTCAGTCATATATTTCCATGGAAATACCCCTAAGGCTCTGTCCTTACCACAGTTACAGCCACTCCAGATTTCAATTTTGGTGTATTTCACTCTCTAACCACATCCTCTTTTTATTATTTACCTCGAGTAACTAGACCTCAAGCCTCCTTCAATCTAACCAGTACCCTCACTGTATTCATATGGCCATTATTTCACTGTTTTTCACCCTCCTCATATCTTTTTCTTCCACTCAGCTTAAAATTGTGATCTCTGATTTTAATTCCTTGTGTATACTCTCTACTCCCTTACTTTATGTTATTCTTGCTTTATTTTACTTCCTTAGCAAAACATAAGTCTTGTCTAATTAAACTATTCTCTTATATACCAGGCTTCCACCTGTGCAACATAAGGCTGGGAAAAAAGCAAAACTATGCTAACTTGTCTCACTTTAAATTCATGACTTTGAATCACAGATGGATCCTTCATTATGCCCAGCAATCTTACTCTGTATGCCTAGTCATTTCATACTTCCTCTTCTAGACGACTATTTATTTTCTCTCCTCCTCAAGCTCTCAACACCTCTTCATCCTCACCTTACTACTTCACTGAGAGAATTGTAGCAAGTATCAGTGAATTTTCACAGAAAGCCACTACTACATCTAACAATCTACCAATATTAGCACGTTCATACTCCAGTCTTCCTGCTTGTCACCATATGTGTATTCATAGTGTTTCTATTTAAAGTCTACCCCTCTGCTTATGCACAAGATGCCATCTACTGTCACATACTCATTGCCTTTGTTCCAGAAATCCTCTCATCTCCAATATGATTTTTTACTTGCTAGTGGATTGTATACAAATATATTGTTATTTCTTCTGTCTGAAAATATTTCTTTCCCCATTAGCCTTAATGATGTTTTTCCAAAGAAGATATACAAATAACCAGTAGGTACATGCAAAGGTGTTCAACATTATTGATCATCAGGAAAATGCAAGCAAAAACCACAGTGAGATATCACCTCACACCTGTCAGGATGGTTATTATCAAAAAGGCAAGAGATAAATGTTGGTGAGGATGTGGAGAAAACGGAGCACTTGTACTTTGTTGGTGGGAATAGAAATTGGTACAGCCATTATGGAAAATAATATGAAGGTTCCTTAAAAAATTTAAATTGAACTACCATATGACCCAGCAATCCCACTTCTAGTAATGTATCCAAAGGAAACAAAATCACTATCTCGAAGAGACACGCACTTCCATGTTCACTGCAGAATTATTCACAATAGTCAAGATATGGAAACAACCTGAGTGTCTGTTGACAGATGAATGGATAAAGAAAACATGATATATATGCCCAATGGAATATTATTCAGTGTGAAAAAAAGAAGGAAATCCTGCCATCTGTGACAACATGGATGAAACTGGAGGGCATTATACTAAGTGAAGTATACAGACATAAAAAGACAAATACTGTATGGTATCACCTATATGTGGAATCTAGACCAAGAAAAGTCAAACTAATAGAAACAGAGAATAGAATGGTGGTTACCAGCAGCTGGGTGGTGAAGGACATGGGAAGATATTAGTCAAAGGGTACAAAATTACAGTTATAAGTTCTGAGGAATTTATAGTACA
The DNA here is from genome assembly GCF_000442215.2 of Lipotes vexillifer. Classification (NCBI taxonomy): domain Eukaryota; kingdom Metazoa; phylum Chordata; class Mammalia; order Artiodactyla; family Lipotidae; genus Lipotes; species Lipotes vexillifer. The sequence goes on along the minus strand of NW_006785593.1, from coordinate 1,914,012 downwards.
GCATGGTGATAATAATAATACTGTATTATATACTAGAAATTTGCTGAGAGTAGATCTTAAGTGTTCTCATCATACACACAAAGTAACCATGTAAAGTGATTAATGTGTTAATGAACTTGATTGTGGTAATCATTTCACAATGTATACGTATATCAAAACATCAGGTTTTACACTTTAAGTATATAAAATTTTACCTGTCAATCATACCTCAATAAAGCTGGGGGAAAACTCAGTATTTCAAATTAGTTCTTTTTAGAGTAGAATATGATTTGTCCCAGACTTAGCCACACATTTACATATTTTAGCTTCTAATCATTTTTCTTAAGTTGTACACAGTTTCCTTATGAAAAATCTATTTATGCCTTGATTTCATAATGAAAAACTAAATATTATTCCATAAAATAATTGGTAAACCTGATGTTGCAAATTTACCCAATAGAAAATACACTCTTCCAAGAATTTATTTGTCAAGATCCTGTAAACAGATTTTATTCCAATTGTTATTTCTGTCCTCACATGTCCTTTATAGAAAGAGGACATATTACTGTGTTTCAGATTCATCAGTATATTTGTTTAAGAATTCTGTTAAATATGAAAAGGAAGTTGATCTTAAGTACTATAAATGGTACACATTATTCTATAGGGAGGAAATATCTCATTTAAGTCATATGCCTGCTTATTCCATAAATAATTCACAGATATCTTTGGCCAGCTCAAAATAGAGTCCTGCTAACTCACAAACTAAATGTGGAACTTGTAAGAAGATAACAATATGGGTAATTCTAGTTGCACAATTTTAATGGCATATTATTGCAAAGTTTATTTGAATTTTTTGACTTATTTTCTTTATGGATTATATTCTACATATTTTGGATGGGATCTTTACAATATTTAGTTTACAAAAATGGTACCACACTTATAATAATTGTTGCTTCTACTTAATAGAGGTATATTTATTTACCTGGAAAATGCTCTAAGATTCTTGTAAATTGTTTCCTATATATTCATGTAAAAGGTGTTATCATGTAAAATATTTTGAGCACCTTTTTGATATATTTTTTAAAGTCAAGTTTATGAGCAATAAAAGAACTAGACTGATGAAATTTTATTGTGAATCACTCCATTTCACTGGTTTTTACATTTTTATGTGCATTTGGAAAACCATGCATAGAGTACCTCTATATATAAATATGTACATATGTATGTATATATGTAGCAAATTCTTATGATTCACTCAACTAATTAAAAACACCATCAGACTTCTTCAACAATCACATAGTTTTATTTGTGATTCTGATTTTTTTTTCTGAAGAAGTAGACAGGGTGAGAAGGTGAAGACATGAGACTTAAAAATGGAATTAAAATAGTTGTATTAAGTGAGTTTTCACTTAGAAAATAATCACCGTTGGTGACTATATATTTATGTCATGTTTAAAATATTTTAGAGCATGCTTTTGAAATTATTTTTGAGTCAGATTTATGAGTGATAAAATAATTAGCTCATTGTTAGACTTCATATATAATGGAAATGTAGTTGAAATCACACCCATATTTTTAGAGTCAAAACAACAGTCTGAAATTTTAGCCTGGTAACCTTGGGCTTCATATAAGTTCAAACAAAGAAAACTTCAAACACCAAAAAAGAAAAAATGCTTCATTTCATATACTGAATTAAAGTTCCCACCAAATTCTACTAATCTGTGTTATACATTGCCTTAAGTGATAATGGGGAAAACTGATTATGGAACACAGTCACACATGTAAAAATTACCTGACATTATAATATAAATGTATCCCAGATCAGAATCCACTCATCAGTTGTACCATTTCAGTGGTTCTTTTCAACCTACCAATGGTCTAAAAGATATGAATTACCTACAGGCTGATATATTGATTTCCATTGTCTAGAAAGAAAGTAAAATATTTCAGTTGAGCCAGTACACCAACACCGAAGTTATTTTTCTGACAACTGCCCAATATGCATCCTGCTTTGTTTATAAAACCGATTAAAGTAAGATATCAAATCAATTTTGATCTCTTTCTGTTGTAGCAAAGTCAATACCATGACATTCCCCCTTTCATTTTTTTCTCATATTTTTATTTTGTCTCCATGAGAGTAGTCCTAGAGAGTGTGCTGGATTTTTCTCTCTTTTCTCTCCACCCCTAGATTCGTCGGATGTGGTAAGAAGGAAGTAGGAAGTACCTAAATGATTAGTAAAAACTATGAGTCCCAGAGAATAAGAGATAAACTCCATAAACCTTGGAAGCTTGCCATATATGTGTTGATCCCAGGGACCCAGAAGTCTGCAGCATGTCAGGGTACTCTTTTTAAAGAAAAAGACAAATTTCTATACCTTACACAACTCACCCATGAACAAAGAGGCACAATACGTGCTGAGCTTCTCTGGATGTTGGTGATATCAGAGGCGACATTTCACTCACTGAGTAACCCATAAGCTTTGGGTGGAATCTATCAGAAGTGGATTCTGTGGAAAGTATATGTAGTGGTGCCCACCATCCTGCCCTTTATCTGGATCCCCTACTGAACTCAGAAAATGCAATAATAACTGAACAGCTGTACCAGATTTTATAAATCGCCTCATTTATAAAATTTTTGTATCTTGCATTTATGTAACCATGTAAGATAGCTTAAACTTTTTAAAAAGGCATAAATAAACAACGAAAATGTCAGTTGAGTGTACAATAAAAAGAATAAGACTAGAAGTGCATTTGCTTGCTACCTTTTTTTAAAACATCTTTATTGGAGTATAATTGATTTACACTGGTGTGTTAGTTTCTGCTTTATAACAAAGTGAATCAGCTATATATATATACATATATCCCCATATCTCCTCCCTCTTGTGTCTCTCTCCAACCCTCCCTATCCCACTCCTCTAGGTGTCCACAAAGCACCGAGCTGATCTCCCTGTGCTATGTGGCTGCTTCTCACTAGCTATCTATTTTACATTCGGTAGTGTATATAGGTCCATGCCACTCTCTCACTTCGTCCCAGCTTACCCTTCCCCCTCCTGTGTCCACAAGTCTATTCTCTACGTGTGCGTCTTTATTAATGTCCTGCCCCTAGATTCTTCAGAACCCTTTTTTAGATTTTATATGTGTGTGTGTGTGTGTGTGTGTGTGTGTGTGTGTGTGTGTGTGTGTTTGTATACGGTATTTGTTTTTCTCTTTCTGCCTTACTTCACTCTGTATGACAGACTCTAGGTCCATCCACCTCACTACAAATAAATCAACTTTGTTTCTTTTATGGATGAGTAATATTCCATTGTATATATGTGACATATTTTCTTTATCCATTCATCTGTTGATGGACACTTAGGTCGCTTCCATGTCCTGGCTATTGTAAATAGAGCTGCAATGAACATTATGGTACATGACTCTTTTTGAATTCTGGTTTGCTCAGGGTATATGAACAGTAGTGGGATTGCTGGGTCATATGGTAGCTCTATTTTTAGTTTTTTAAGGAACCTCCATACTGCTCTCTATAGTGGCTGTATCAATTTACATTCCCACCAACAGTACAAGAGGGTTCCCTTTTCTCCACACCCTCTCCAGCATTTATTGTTTGTAGACCTTTTTTTTTTTTTGAGGTATGTGGGCCTCTCACTGCTGTGGCCTCTCCCGTTGTGGAGCACGGGCTCTGAACACGCAGGCTCCGCGGCCATGGCCCACGGGCCCAGCCGCTCTGCGG